>NC_061114.1:222824953-222962389 GCF_002878395.1 Capsicum annuum | reverse complement strand
GATTTAGCTTTATTTTTAAATTTCTTTCATCAATTTTGCTTCGATTTTCAATTTTTGTTCACTGATTTTTCTTGATTTTTATGCTTCAATTTAAATTTTATGTTTTTGATTTTTTTAAAATTCAATTTTTCTTCACTGATTTAGATTTATTTTTTAATTTTTCTTCATCGATTTTGTTTGATTTTTTGTTTTTCTTCGTTGATGTTGTTTATTTTTTATTTTTCATCGATTTTGCCCTTAATGATTAAAAAAAAGGTGCTTATCATTTAATTTTCACGAACCTTTAAATGCGTATATAAATTTCTCTCAATAATTCTTACCGTTAAATAAATTAAGATTGACAAAAATAATGGATAAAAATGTGAAAAAAGTATAAATTAATGGGTGTTGAGTTAATATATTATTTTTGGCAAGACAAACTCCTAAATATGTATCTAATTTTTAAATCTCTCCCAATAATTTTTACCATTAAATAAGCTTAAAATTGATAAAAATGATGGATAAAAATAAGAAAAAAAGTATAAATTAATGAAAATGAGTTAATATATTGTTGGTGGGCCAAATTGGGCACCACATCAGCCAAAGAATGGCTTTCATGCGCCTTCATGGAGGTGCAATACACGCACCTGACCAACTCAGCAAAATGTGCCAAAATGACACATTTTATGGCTACTTGAGGTGCCAAAACGGAACAATGTCCACTTGAGATGCCTAAGTGAAAAATGACGCGTACGTACTTAAGGGGGCTGCGTATGAGTTTTTTTTTTTTTTTAAATTTCCTATCCAGTGTCTGGTACCAGCATTGGAGTTCGACTAATTCGGATTCGCACCGAATAAAATCCCATTCGGGGAGTCGCGTTCCCTACCAAGGATTTTTTTATATTCAGAGCTCGAATCTGAAATTCTTGATTAAAGGAGGAGCAGCCCGATTCACTGCATCACATCCTTTAGCGGTGACTGTGCCCTATTATAGAATGGGTAACTTGTTATTATCGGTCCTAAATGAATAAAATTATGACTTATATTCTGATTTACTGCACCACATTCTTTGACGAAATGGGTAACTTGTTATTGTCGATCCTAAACGGATAAAATTATGGCTTATATTTTGATTTACTGCACCACATTCTTTGACGATGACTGTGCCCTATTATAGAATGGATAACTTGTTATTGTCGGTCCTAAACGGATAAAATTATGGCTTATATTTTGATTCACTGTATCATATCCTTTGACGGTAACTGTGCCCTATTATAGAATGGGTAACTTGTTATTGTCGGTCCTAAACGGATAAAATTATGTCTTATATTCCTCTTTGAATTGGAACTGTTCGTGCTGAACCCGTAGGTAATTGACAGATGAGAGTCGGTTCCAACTGCCAAGTACTTCATTCTGTTTATTTATTTTTTCTTATTGGATAACAATTTAATTTCAACATTTCATGTGACATATTTAAGATAAAAATAACCAGATTATTAGAGCTTTCGCTGTGGGCGGAAGCTGAGAAAGGATTGAACCATATTATCTTCATGGCTTGAATTCATAACTTTCTGATCACATGATAATAATTTTACAAGTTATGTGAGGATTTTCTTTCATATGACATGTTTAAGATACAAAATTAACTTTATTTTAGATCAAATAAGCATGCGTTTACAAAGAAAAAATTTGTTGGGAGTAATATATGAATTCAAATTTTGTGCATCGTTGGTGTTATTTTTTTACATTATTAGATAACTTAGCAGGTCATTCATTTTTCAGATAAAAATATAAAAATGAATAATTTACTACAACACATAAAAATCATATAATGGTGTAAAAAAAAATACACATGCACCAAACTTAAACTCGTGCTAATATATTTTGGATCCATTTTCATGCACGTCCCCCTTTTGACCGGCTTGAATCCAGGCTGGCCAGCTAACTCCATTAACTACGTAACCTCTGCTCACGAGGCCTGCAAATATTTATTTCTTTCGAAAACTACAAGTCAAGTACCCTATTCATTTCACTAGTCTCTCTATACAACGTAATAATGAGCTGCCCGATGAATTAAAACTGTCGCTAAGTGTGATATTTGGGAAAGAGTTCCACCATAATGGTGTATTGTACGCAGTCTTATCTTGCATTTCTGTCAGAGATTGTTTTCAAGATTTGAAGAAGATGGAGCGCATAGTTATTAGAATTTATTTATAATATACTCAATAAATCTTCGATTTAAGTAGTACATATAAAAAATCAAATTCCTAAAGCAAATATACGTGATAAAAGATCAACGTCTTGTGTTTATTTGTGTGTGTCCATACGTTTTATTTTTGAAAGAAAAAATACCTCATCTGTAATTCAAATTTTTCTTCTTCATAGAACTTTGTATATTTTATTTTGACCAGGTACTGCTATCTGTTTATGATTGTGGATAACGTAACGCTTAGAGAAGTTTTTAAGAAACTTAATTCAAAGTAAACCCCAATAATCAAAAAGAATCTTCTGTTTGGTCTACAAGCCGATCCGCGATCCTTGCTGACCTAACAATTTTGCCACAAAAGGGTGTGTTTGGTAGGTATGAAAATGTTTACTTAGAAAAATATTTTTAAAAAATTAAAATTTTCTTTTTATCGCAATTTATGTGATTCGTTTATGGGAGTAAGGGAATATTTTGTTGTTGTTTATCAAGCTATCCTTATTAAAGTCATTGTCAAGTAAGAAAATGCGACATTCTTTTTTAAATGGACAAAAAAAAATGTCACATAAATTGATAAATTAAAGCGGGAGTATTAATTTTCTTGTTTAGTTTATGATGTTAGGTAAGTATGCAAGCAAAAAACATTATTTCAAAAGATTGTTCTACTAAATTGTTCACATTAATTACCCTAAATTATCCTTATTATTAATTCTTTAGTTATTTCCCAATATTAAATGTCTTATATTAATTATTAAAATGGCATAATAAATTATAATTTTATTTATCATTTCTCAAATATCATGCCAAATCATATTGTAGACGTACAGGTAAGGGAGTACAATATACTAGAGGTACTACTTATGTGTAATGCAAACAGCATTTTTTAACCTTGAATTGCATGGAAAATCCAAAGGAAAGAGACAGGAAATGGCAGCAATAAATGTGGGATTTTGTCATCTTACTTGTGAGTTGAACCTAACGTAAAATATAACCAACTGTCTGACTTAGAAACATTTATTGGTGCTTGACAAGGGGGGCCATTCCTCCATACCCCTCAAAATTTGATTCAACAAAAGCAAATAATGTTTTGAGAATCACAGGTGCAGCTGCAGCTGCAGCAGTAGTGAAACCTGAACCATATAGATATACTAATAAAAAAAATGTTTTGAGATGATTATGAATTTCGGATATTTTTTTAAAAGAAAAACTTAGTGCTGAATTTTGGATGAATTTAAGTATACATATCCATTGCTCCAGCCGTTCCATAATTGATGGTCATGTTTCCTATCCGAGAGTTAGTTTGATTAATTTGTGGCTTAATTGAATTATAACAACAACATATCCAGTAAAATTCTACAAGTAAAGTTTGAGTAAATCAGAGTATACATAGACTGTGAATTTTGAAAGATTCTCGGTTCAATTGTAACAAATCCAAGCAAAAAAAAAAAAAAAAAACTAAATAAGGTAAAAGAATAAAGGAAAAAAGGCTAAAAAAAAATTATGTTGCCACTTAAGATTCAATCCCTCATCATAGTGAAATGAGGAACTGTGCTGGCTCCTTAACAACCGCTGGACTATCCATCATCTTCGGCTATGAGTTCCTACCAATATTTTATTATACGTTAAGAGCATTCTAATTATAGAGTTTTGAAAAAAATTAGGAAGTTTTTGAGAATAATCCCTAAGTCTATTGTAGATCCACTCTTCATATATATATATACACCCACATACATACATAAATATATATATTAAGATATTGATAAAAACACATAGTTTGATTTTTGAGAAGAGAAACATATGTATTTTTGACTTGAATTATTAAATTTTGTAGTAGAATTAATAATTAGAATTGTAGCTCTACCTCAAAATGTAATGGAGCATAAATTACGCTGTTGATTTTTCAATTCTTTGCTTTACGGAACTTACCCATAATTCAATGTCACTACCTACTAAAATAACAACATATATATGTTCCTCCAAGGCCCAAGCCTGGGTACTCATGACATTACGCCTTTTTGTTTTCTTTCATAAATTTGACCACGACATTAGTCACTCTTCCTTTTCTATTTTTCTTGGGATGTGTTAGAGCTGTTTTATCAATAATTGTTGTTGTTGGCTTTGATTTTGATTTCTCCTTAATTCATGTTACTCCTTCTGTATAGGAAAAGATGTGGTTTAATGGATTGAGCTGAGCTGTTCTTCTCTTAATTAGAGGTTTCGGATTCGAGTTTTGGGTAAGAAATTTTTTTTGATGAGAGCGTTACCTCCCAATAGGGTCTTATCCGGTGCAAATCCAAATTAGTCGAGCTTCAATACGGGTACCGGGCATCAGATGGAAAATTAAAAAAAAAAAGGTTATTTACTTCCTCCGTCTATTTTTATTTGTCTAATACTCCCTTCATCCTATTTTATTCGTTTCAAATTTCCTCATTTGATTTCTTATTTTACTTGTCATTCAAGACAATTTTTTTTCTTTTTTATCCTTAATATTAATTATTTTTTCTCCAAATTAAAATGTAAACGTTATTTAATAAGAGTTTTATATTAAAGTAATCATGTTATTAATTATTTTTTTAATTAATGTGTAATATCAAATTGAGACGAGTAAAATAGGATGAAAAAAGTATATTAAAGTAGTTAAATTTTTTAATATTTAAAAAACTTATAATTATCATAAAATTGCAAAATTATTTATTACTTTATTAATAAATATGTTAAAGTTTAAAATATAAATAAGTAAAGATGAACGTGATTATTTGAGTAAAATAAAACGAAGAGAGTAACACGCAATCTAACTGTAGTTGATTGAAAATTTTTGTCAAATCACTTTGAAAGCGTGAGTTTTCCCTGTCAAATTGACGGTCAAATGGAGGAGAAAAGACTTGAAAGGCAGCGTACATAGAAAGAAGCGAATCCCACTGTTAAATTGTGCGAATGAATAACACAACATGATCATTAAATCACTATCTCAACTTCAATTAACAAATAATTTTGTCCTTTCTGCAAAGATACAAATTCACATAAATATGGAGTAATTTGAAAGTGACAGAATATTTGTAATTTTAGAAAATGAATCATAATTAGTTTATATTTTTTGATATTTATCTTTAGCCATCAACATAAAGATACTAATATTTTGAAAATATCAAATAAAGATGAGTTATAAATAAAGATAATTCACTTAAATTAGCCTCTTGATTTTGTTTCAAAAATAATAGTACTCTATCCGTTTTAAATAGTTTACACTTGTTGATTTGATATTTTTCTTAAAAATATTTACTTAAGATTTATTTCATCAAATTATTCTTATTAGTTATATTTTAAAAAGATAAATTTGAATATATACACTTTATATAATTATCTAACGATGGTGATAATATTAAAAAATATAATAAAATTATCTTAAATTTATAAATAAAACAATTAAATTAAAATAAATAGAAATAAATACTTTAAAAAGAGAATCAACTATTTTAAAATAGAGGAGTAAGAGAGTACTCTCAATAAGCGAGAAATAATATTGGCTTTAGTTATTTTTTTTAACAATTTTTTTGTGTCTAAATTTTAATTTACCAAATTAATCTAATTAAATCTAAATTAATTTTAAAAATATCGGTATGGAAGGAGCAATTTGCGTACATCATTTTGCTAAAACTGGTGACCAACACGCCATTTACAATCTCTTACGTAACAGTAACCATCTTTATACTACCTACATATACATATACACATTCTATATTTCACTTGCCATTTTTCATGTAACTTTGTAATTTGTATAGTCTGCTACTCCCTCTCTCTCTTCTCCTCTTATCACTGCATATTTGCTACGCCGGCGCCGGCGACGGAGATTGAGATTGCGGTGTAATGACGGAGAACTTGAAGTTGTAAAAGCAATTGACAATGCCGGAGCTAGGATTTCAGGATTCGAGATCGGTTCGTGATGTTAGTCCGGACTCTGTTATTTTCACCGGCGATTCTAATTTCAGCATCTTCTCTTCTGTTTCCGGTAGCGTTGACCGGTGTTCATTCGCTTCCGATGCTCATGATCAGGATTCCTCCGTTTCTGATGCTTCTAATGTACTTACTTCAGCTCATTGTTCCTCACATTTCCGTCATTCTCAGCGTTATTTTTTGCTGTTCGGTTTGCAAATAGCTCCGTATTCCTCGCATTGTTTTTGTGTTTCTCGAGTACTGATTTCAGCTCTGTGTTCCTCGCATTGTTTTTCTGTTATTCTCAGCCTTGTTTTTGCTATTCTGTTGAGAAATTTCTCATGTTTTTCAAGTACTTCATCTCCGTGTTCCTCGCATTGTTTTGATGTTTGTTTCAGCCTTATTTTTTGCTATTCTGTTCGGTGCAATGACAAATTTCAGCTTGCTTAAGCTTAGTACACGGGCTAGAAGACTAGAGCTATACTGCTGGAGAAAGCTGAATCAATCATATATATTCAGATCTCATCATGCATCATCTCAGAATTTTCGATGACGAATTTTTGAGAGAAATTGTCTTTAACAAGTATTGGCTTAGTTGTTTATTTTTTGTGTAGAAATTGGTGGTATACATTGTTACTAATTCTACTTTTTGGAGTTTGTCCATTTCGAAGAATCTGAAATGTTTGATTGAACCAGAATTTGGCAGGGCGTGAATGCCGTGAAGCTTCGGGTGGTACAGTTGCAGATCCAAACAAAGCAAAGGTACACAGAAATAGTCACCTTAGCAGAAAGGAAAAAGCAAAAGGTACTCTTATTGACTCTTTTTTCAACTCTTTCAGCTGGCTTCCTACACAAGATTCTTCAACATTCATGTGATAGTCACACATTTATTCACTGTCTTCCAGTTCAAAAGGCAGAGAAGAACAACGAGATTGACACAGAGGATGAAAATCTGTATTTAGATTCCGCAAGAAGCTCCTTTTCTCAAGCTCTTAAAGGTGCCATAGACTCAATTTGTTCGAAGTACAAAGCAATTTACCTCACATTGTGTGTAAGCATTTTTTTTTTTTTTCTTTTTGTGGGTTTTTGGTTTGCAAAATTCATTGGAATAGAATGTCAAGACCGGAGGTTTGGGTCAGGATCTCTATTGAAGAAACCAGATAGGCGAAGACCTGCTTCATTAGATCTAAACAATGCTGTGATAAATACCTGTCATTCTTCTTCTCCGCGTTTTGGAGTCATGAAGAAGACTCCCATTACGACTAGCCGAGTTGGCACATTTCCAAGTCCTAGAACGCCAAATTATCGTCATTCCAGTGTTGGGGTTCAAAAAGGGTGGAGTTCAGAACGTGTGCCGTTGCATCCAGCTGCTAATAGGAGGCAGGTAAATACTGCATTGCTGCCTTATAATAATGGAAGGGCATTACCTTCCAAATGGGAAGATGCAGAGAGGTGGATATTTAGCCCGGTCTCAGGAGATGGTTCTGTTAGAAATTCATTACAGCAGCCACAAAGGCGGCCTAAATCCAAAAGCGGGCCTCTTGGTCCTCCTGGTCTAGCTTACTATTCAATGTATTCTCCTGCACCACCTGTTTTTAAGGGAGGAAATGGTGGTAATCTGTTAGCCAATTCCCCCTTTTCAACCGGAGTGATGACAAATGATGGTTTGTCAATTCGATGTGGAGGCAACCTGGGCAGTGAAAACTTCCATGCGCTCACAGAACCATGCATGGCAAGGTCCGTTAGCGTACATGGATGCTCTGAACTGGTCTGTTTATCGACCTTGCCTAGTTCCCAAGGTACTGATTTTCTTCCAGTTGATTGCTTGCTTGCTTAATGTAAATAAGATTTTAGCTTACTATTCGTTGCTCATTGATTTGCGTTGCAGCATCATAATAGTAACATTGAGCATACTTTTAGACGATAATTCCTAGAAGAAAGAGGTAACATGCAAGAAGATTACAAATAGAGCCGATTGGTTAATTGGTTGCAATACTTGATTGTTTCTTTGGAAGATTGAGATCTATATTTCCACTATTGAATGCACAACTTACTTCTAAGGGCTATACCAAAATGTTTAACCTCTTTTTTTGGTTGGTGATTCGATGTCACTGAAAGTGCACCTGTTTACATCAGCGGGATGCACTGTCCAGAAAAGTGACCAGAAAGAAAGAAACAGAAGTTTATTTTATGATATCATTAAAGAAGTTTAGTAGTTAGATATATGATTTAGTAGTTTGATATATGATCAAGACCAACTCAACTTCCTTGAAGTAAATCTGTACCAGGAAGCACCTACTCCGACATGAAGTAAAGACTGGTAGCACAAGCACACTGGTCATTAGCTTTTCCCTATGAAAACTATAGGAGACACCTATTAACTGTAAACCATGTTGCATAACCCAATTTCCAGGGTGGTGTTTGGTAGTTTTGCATGATCTTTTTGTTTTGGAGGTGCAATAAACTTATTTGTCACTGACTAACGTCAATTTGGAGTTCCCCCCTACATGGAAAAAGTTATACACATCTTTAAGTCCACCTATTCCACCCTTTGAATCCTCATAACTGTGGGTTGTGTAATATGTTGAGAAATAATGACCGAGCCGTCCGATTTCGTTTTAACTTTCTTGTAAATCTTATCTGTAGATGCGAGTGGGGATGATATTCAAGATGCAGACAATGGGGTGTCACGAGTTATCTCGAGGAGGGATATGGCCACTCAAATGAGCCCCGAGGGAAGCCCTTCCTCATCTCCCATAAGACAGTCATCCTTCTCTCCTTCAACTCCATCTATTCTACCACTTGTAGAATTGCAGAGTGTGCCTTCTTCTAAAGCAGAAATTAGAGATGTTCCCATTGATGAGCGGGTTACAGTGACCAGGTGGTCAAAGAAACAGAAAGCTCGAATTCCAGGTAGGAGCATGGAGCTTGATGACTGGAAAAGGAAAGCTATGGAAATCCGGTCTTCAGGTTGGGATGTTTCAGACACATCAACAAGTATTTCAAAGTAAGTGATGCTATTTTATTTGTTAGATTGTAAGTAATTTATTTTGAAGCACTGTCAATTAGAGTTGTTTGATGTTTGTTTAAGGCGATTGAAAGTATTACAAATAAAAAAGGAAAAGATAATAGATCTTTTGTAGAAGATGCAAAAACAATGGCAGGGAAAACACCCAGCTGACTGTCAGATACCTTCCTTGTGTTGCTTTTTTCATTGGCATTGTTCTAAAGTATTGGATGCAAACACAATGGCAGGGAAAACACCCAGCTGACTGTCATATACCTTCGTTGTGTTGCTTTGTTCATTTGCATTGTTCTCTTAAAATATTGGGTTACATGTACATTATTTTGGCCGGAGGTCTATCGGAAACAACCTCTCTACTTCTTCGGAGGTAGCGGTATGAACTGCGTACATTTTACCCTCGCCAGACCTCACTTTGTGGGAATACACTGAGACTGTTGTTGTTGTTGTTGTATGTACATTATTTTAATCATATATCTGATCTCAAGTTGATGTGATCAGTAAAACTCTCAATAAGCGGTACAGTTTGAGAAAGGATAGACCACATTCATGCTCTTTAGCCTCTCTTTTTCCGAGTGTCAAAATGCATTTGTTTCTCAATTCATGCTATTAATTGTCTCTATGCTCTTCTGAAATATTAGGATTAAGAGGGAAGAAGCGAGAATCACTGCATGGGAGAACCTGCAAAAGGCAAAAGCAGAGGCAGCAATGAGGAAACTAGAGGTTGGTCCCTAGTCACATATTTCCACCATGCACTTTTATGTTTCTGAAGTTTCTTTTCGTTGAGCATGAGCCTATTAATTATATGGATTCACTTGAGTGTATTGCGCAGTGGTAACCTATCTAGTAACTTCCACCAGTGCTTGTAGAATTTGCCTTTATCTCGAAAGTCAAATATCCTCTGTCGAGATGTCTGGCCTAGTGAACGAGTCTTCTATAGCAAAGGAAGGTTATTGTTCTTGACACGGGATTAGGATGTAGGGTCTTCAAGTGTTAAATAAGCTGACCTTTTTTAATGTTCTTATCACCCTGAACTTTATCTTGTGCTAGCGTTTGTGCATGATTTCTTTAGATAAGGTCCTGAATCTTTCCAAAAACTGTACCTCCTAACTGCATGGTAATTTCTTCTCTCCCATGTCTACATGATAAGCATAAATTATCTTTAAAGGAATAAAAGGTTTTAATGTAGTTCCCTTATCTTTTATTTCTTTGCAATTTGGAATTGGATTATGACTTAACCATCAAGATACGTATTCTACTATTCTCTCCTTGGTGGATACTACAATCTGTTGGTAGTTTTCTTATTCCATGTAATCAGGAAGGAAGATCTGCTCTTCATATTTTACAATTATATAGAGGACAGAATGGACTGGGCTTGCATATACACTAATAGAATGAAAGCGTTTTCTGTTTGCAAATTGAAAACATGCTGTCTCTATAAATATAATGCAGATGAAACTGGAGAAAAAGAGATCGTCATCCATGGATAAGATTATGAATAAACTTAGGTCGGCACAGAAAAAGGCCCATGAAATGAGAAGCTCAATGTTAGCCAACCAATCACATGAAGTAACAAGATCATCCAGCAAGGCTTTATCTTTCCGTCGTACACGTCAAATAGGGTCTCTGAGTGGCTGCTTTACATGCCATGCATTTTGATTTTACAACTTACAACCACCCTCTATATATCAGGTATTCTCCTACCTTTACATAGATATCCTTGCACAAGTATAAAACTAATATTGAATGTTTGAATCCTTTCTTTTCCTGATAACTTTTTTGCATTTTGGTTGTGAATGGATCAGATCATTTAATTCTGATAATAAGTGGCATTGATTTGAAAATGGTACTTTCAAGGCTGCTTTCCGGAAAGCAGTGCTGTAGGGTAATCGAATTCCCCCCCTGTATGATGGTATCTGCCTACTGAATAGTTTACGTCAGAAGCATGAACAGAATGAAAAGTTTCCATTGTCCATGGATGTTGAAGTGCAACTCAAGTTCCATCTTGATGCTCCAATTACAAGGGTTATTTTTTGTCCTACTTCAAGCACCTATATCTTCAAAATCTCGTTGCTCTATAAGATTCTAAAAACATCTCCTATGATTCGATCTGTATGTAATGAATTTACCAATAATCCATGAGCTCTTTTAAATTTGTTCTTGCTTCATTCCACACCCAAATGGCAAATTCGCTACTTTATAATTCGAATAACAAGTTCATGGGTTCCTTATCCCTGCTTCCATCAGCAAAGAACATGATACAACTCAAAGAAACTATACTGTCTATAGAGTGGGAAACCAAACTTCTCCTGATAAACTGGAATAAGGTCATTAACCATTAAAGCTTGAGTGGCCTAGGCAGTTGCTGCTACAACAGCATACCCAGTGTAATCGCATAAGTGGGGAGGTAGGATGCACACAAACCTTACTCCTATTCTTGTGGGATAGAAGGTTGCTTCTAACAGAGCCTCGGCTCAAAAGAAGTTTCACATTTAGTACGTGACACAAAAATTGAACTGCTTGCATGTTGTTAAGCGGGCAGTGGGAATTAAGGCTAAAAGAGCATTGGAATAAAAATCTGAAACCCCTAAAAGAGCATCATCCACAGATTTGATCCGCGAGGTAAGTTATGTGTCGTTTGACCTGATTCTATAATTACAATGAGGTTGGTTATATGCATCCTTATTGGTCATATTACATTATATAAACTCATCTTAAGTCGATACTATACAAAATAACACAAATCAATAACAAAATAAAATATTTAAGCCGTTAACTTGATCGGAATTATCCTCTCTCACTTTAAGTGTCTCTACAACAACATACCCGGTGTATTCCCACCAAGTGGAGTCTGGGAGGTAAAGTGTACGCAGTCCACTTCAGATGAAGTAGAAAGGTTGTTTCCAACGACTCTGAATCTTGAAAATCAATCATCTTCAAGACACTCTTGATGAACTGATTGTGGAAGTTGAAGAACTGATCCCAATTGAGTTAGATTAACATAATCTATAGTAGTATGAACTGATAATCCTGGAATCACCAATCCTACCATCCTAAACATTTTCTGGAACCAGTCCTCTCTGTAATGACTGCCCTTTGTCCAAGGGAGGATGAACCCCCTAGTAAATTCATTTACCACAGTCAACACAACGTGGGCAAAAACCATAGCAATTCTTGTTTGGTTCTTCCTTGACCACCTGCATTAAAACAAGACTTGAGTTGTTGCAATTGATGCATAAATAATTAATCAAACTAGGCGTTGAGGGCTAGATCACTTGGTGAGCCCCCTGCCTTCCACAGTTAAGGTGGAGGTTCAAACTCCATCAATAGCGTAGCATTTCCTTCCCCCTTACCCCCGCGATGTGGAAAAAACGATCAGACTTTCAGAAAACACGCACATGTATTGATTTTTAGGGCAATGAAGTGTGAACCAAATCCAAGTTCAAGGTGCTATCTAGTTGTCAATTAGTGGAAAGAAAGTCACGGGAGATCCGTGTTCAAATTTCAACGAAGACAAGAAAAGTCACACTACTTCTTCCCTTCTACCCAGGCCTTAGGGGACAAGACAATGCATTTGATACCTTTGCTAGTGAGAGGTTACAGGTACCGGGTGGAACGTTTAAGGTGAGTGCAAACTGACTTTGATACCGCTGTTGAAAAAAGAAAGAAAAGACAGTGTAATCCAACTTTATAAGAAACTTTACCTTGCCATTGTAGAGGCTGTTATAGTAGAGACATGATACCAAAATGCTTGAAGAAGGTTCTGTCATCATATGGCAACCCAGGAACCATGTCATTGGAACAAACATGTCTATAATACTTGACATCATACTTATTAAGCTTGTCCTTCATGAACTTCCCAATTTATGTATCACCAACCCTAGGTTGTCCAAATGTGTAAATTCCTTCCAATTTATCCAACAGCCATTCCTCTTCATGCAAAGTCAATAAAATTGCCAACTATGTTCAGTCAGTATAAATTTTGTTTCTTTTCTGATTTCATAATATGCAAATAGTTTTCGGCCTTTCTTTGGGCCAACCTGTATTCTTTTGCAAGCCCAGTGCTATCATGAATCCAGCATGTAGTTTATTTACCTACACATTCAAGTTCGTACCATGAAAGGTCCACATCTGTTATCCAGTGGTCTGCTTTATGTGGGATGGTCCCTCTAAATGCTATACAACAACTAGGTTTGAATCTTCAACTTTGTCTTGGAACGTAATGGTTTGTGTGGTGTATAATTCCTGGTAGGCTGCTATCCACAGGAAATTGAGTGATTTCGTCAAGTAACCAAACAATAGTGTGCATAAATCAAAGTCTTTTAAACATATAAGAAATGGACATTTGAGTCTATAACTCAACCACAAATTAAAGCTAGCTAATAACGTGAGGATTGTCCAAAATCCATTTAACTGAGACCAAGTAACTATGAAAGAACATATTGTGATCACTAAATATGTAAAGAAAGAATTGCTTGAAGCCAACTCAATGAATATTTTTCGGATCACTTAGACTAGGGGACCTAATGATTTATGATTGAACATATTACATCTTATTGATTTTCTTGTCTTTTAAGATAATAGTAATAATGATATGAAAATTGTAGTAACTGGGGTCCTTGTAAACCTCCAATAATGTCTTTAAGGAGTTTCATCAATAAAAACGTTGATATCGAATAGTATTTTGTCACGGACTAGAGAATAAAAATTATCAAACTGAATTACAATTAAAAAGAATGAAAATATCTTAGTAACGTCTGGTTAATTAAAATCACAAAGAATACACACATTATCTTTCGACACTGAGAATATTTTAAGGGGTGTATATTTGACACAAATGAAAATGTTTTTTTATGGAAAAGAGTTTTCTTGAAAATGTTTTCTTATAGAACACGTGATTATTTTTCCCTATTTTCTTGTGTTGGATAAGTAAGTAAAGAAATATTGTTCAAAAACATTTATATGTATTCTAGTAAAACACCATAATTATAGAAATGAAATTTTCCTAAAATACTATGTCAATAAACATGTTCATCATTTTCTTCTTTTAGAAGACCAATTCACTTTATTAATTTTTTTTCACATTCAAGATTTGAACAAAAATAGAGAAACATCAATTGTGCCTTAATCCCAATTATAGATTGGACTCAACTATATGAACACTAACTGTGTGTTGATCTTACCATAGACTGCATGAACTTGCTCACATTGTCGGTTTCATGATCAAATAAAAAGATTATTATAAATATTGATAATCATAAAATCAATCACCACTAAAAGATCGCTATATTTGACAAAAATCGTCAAACCGACATCCTATTGAAATTCAATAGTTGGACATCCGTACAATAAGAAGAAATTCACATTCTTTTAATAGTAAATTTAGAATGAATCCTCACAGTCACAGACAATATAGAACGAAAAATGAAATACAAAAAGGAGGAACATATATACAGAATTCTTTGTGGCAACCCATTGAGTTGATTAATGCTAATAGTTTCGGATGAAAAGTTTACAATGTCAAATATCTTTGTTCTTTATATATAATAAGGTCACAGTAAGCGTGACATTTTCTTTTTATTTCCCCACGGTATCCGATGTTCATAGTAGAGCTCGACTAATTTTGAGTTCGCACATTATAAAGTCCATTTCTAAAGGAGACGCTCGCCTTTAAACTTTTTCTATTCCAAAGTGCTCGAATTCAAAATCTCTGATTAAGAGCAGAGGAATCCTTAACCATCTCACAGATCCGACACGACCCATATCTTATTATTCCATAAATAGTTTTGCCCGTAATGGTCAATTATATTAAATTGAATTTCACATATCTTTAGTTTAACTATAAGATTAAAAATTTTTCTTTATTTTTCTATAAAATTTCATACTAAATCAAAATCAAATAAACCAATTGAAACACGATCCTATGCGGAAACTCTTTTAATTTGAATTTTATTTACTTCCAATGACATAATTTTATAACCATTGAATGACATAACATATATTTTTATAATAATAAGTTCTAAAAATACTTTTAACAAGTGAAAACAATATCTCTTCTTTCTAAAACTGTGAGATCAATCAAACATTATTATATAAAAAAATAAAATTTAGAGAGTAAGATGACATTAACTGCTTATAATATTCAGTTAGTGAAGTGTGTAATAAGTCCAGATAATAAAATTAAACTTTACATTGTCCCTTATCTTAATGTAGAATTGTAAACTCTGTATTGGTCGAATATATCGAAGGTGAAGAAATTTGATTAGACATATGTCAAGTATTATCCTGATAAGTGTTGTTTCTATAACACCATAAAATAAGAAAAATGAAAAAAATAAATAAAAAAAATTTAAGCAAAATATCACTAGCAAGTGGCAGTGGCAATTACGGAAAAATAAAATAAAATCAATTACTCCGCTACAAGTCTTATTTAATCTTCACAAATCACTTCACTGCCAGCAAGCTCCTGCTCAAAAGCAAGAAGCAAGGGCACAACACTGCATGAAAGCCGTTATATGAAACAGTACTCAGACGAAAGTGCTCTAATTTCTGGATCAGCAACAGTGTGATTCAGATGGATCAAGAGGAAATCAGAAAGTGGCTCGCCCCCAGCTTACGAACGAGCCGAGTCCTTACCATCGCATTACATGCGAGCATCCTGAACCTTCTTTCGTTGGAGACTTAGGGTGTGTATGTTTGATTGGCTTATATGTTTTGAAAAATATTTTTCAAATCAATTTATTTTCTTTAAATCTAAGGAAAATTACTTCTCTTCAAAAAGTTTAAAATTCTCTTTCAACCTCACTTTAAAATTAAAATGTTCATATAATTCTTAAAATCATCTACCCCACCCCCAATACCCTATCACCCCGACACCCCCTACCCCACCCCAACCCCCAAAATTCAATTATTTTAAAAAGTATTTCAAAAAATTTTCTTAGTCCATCCCCTAACCCATGTCCTACCCCCATCAGCCCTCCTTTCAAAAACAATATGTACATTTTATTAAAAAAATTTAAATTTTTCTCTTACCCTACCCTCCCCCTCCCCCAACCTCAAAAAAAAATAAAAAAATAAAAATAAAAAATAAAAAATTAAAAGAAATTTCAATTTTTTTCTTCCCCCTCATTTCCCTACTCTGACCCCCAGCTCCTACTAACCCCTCTTCCCTCTCCCGCCTCCCCCCTCCCCTACTGCCTATTCTGACACCCCCACCCACCCGCCTACCAAATCCTTTCCCAAAAAAAAGATTTAATTTTTTTAAATTTATTTTTTAAAAAAGGATTCTAAAATATATTTTTACGCTTTAGCTAAACACTAAAATGTATTTTTTGAAAAATATTTTTTCATTCACCAACCAAATACTAAAAAATATTTTTCATCCACCAATCAAACATAAAAAATAAGTAAGAAATTAACTTGTTTCATGAAAAATATTTTCCTTCATACCAAACATACCCTTAGTTAACATACAATCCCACTTTAGAGACGTCCCATCGGCATAGGTAGGATATGGTTGCACAAATTATAGTCTATTTAGTGAGCCCAAATGAATGCATCTTCGAAATTGAACATTGAGATTTGGGTTAAGTGGACTCACAACTAAATGGGCCTATGCTGTACCATGGAATTAGCGGACTAAGCTTCATATATTGGGCCTTACTTTTTCAGGCCTTCTATACCAGATCCACTTAATTTTTCTTTCGTGAAAAATGAGTAATATTAAACACAATATATATTTAATAAATAAAGGATCAATTAAAAGTGTTAAATCTAAAAGAATTTATTTTATTGATTCGGGGTAGCGGTGACAAAATTTGCACATAAGAATATGATCTGCTCAATTTGGTCAAGTTTGAGCAGTCAATCGGCCATTTATTAACTCAATCCAGCTTGATCCATCCAAAAGTTGGATTTGACTAAGTTTGTAGTCCAAATTGATATATAAGAAGCATTATAAAAAATATTTAAATACATGTTATGTAGAGCTATAATAAAGAAGAAAAAAATTGTACTTATTTTGTTTAGTAATTAAATTAGAAATAAGAACACAAATGAGGAAATTGAATGTTAGTAAACACTTAACGAGTTGAATTATGACTCATTTTTTAGCTCATCTTAGACAAGTCCACCTTAACATATATAACCTTTGACAGAATTGATCAATGACCTTTATTGATGCAGTTCATTTTGCCCTGCTTAAATTTGACCCAAATATATCCCCTAATTCGGGCCAACTGGCGTTTATGAGAATATGAGTTACTTATTTTATTTTCCATATTAGATTAAAGAAACATAATGCATCCAAAAATGTTCTACAATTTAAAATTATTTTTTCTTTCTCTTTTAAAATTTAATAAATATATGTAGGAGTTGGGAAGATTGTAATGGCGATGGAGGCAAAGGGAATACGTTGCATCTAGCACAAGGGACAAGCAGAGAATTTAGGAGTTTGGATGCATTAGATGAGTTTTGTCCTTTTCAATGTTTAAAAAAATTAGGCCCACTAAATTCCAACCCGACCAACCCATTTATTCTTTTTAGTTTCATCATTCATTATCGGAAACAACTGCACTACCTCACCTATGAGGTAGCGGTATAAACTGCGTACACTTAGGGATCATTTGATTGGGAAAGAGTTATCCCGGGATAACTAATATCGGAAATAGTTATCCCACCATGCATGTGGTATAACTTAATCCATCACTATGGAGTAAATGATGGGATAAGTAGTCCCCAATACTAACAAATACTTCAAACCAAACACGGGATAAAATAATCCTTCCTTTTATCGCGGGATTATTTATCCCTTATACCTCACACCAAACAACCTTTTCTTTTTCAAACCCTATTTGATTAGAATATACTGAGTATGTTATTATTGTAGTTTCATGATTCATGAACAAATAGTGAAAGGGTGATATCGTGTGTTCGTTGAAAAAAAAAATATCGTCTGTTCTACCTCACCTTCGAGGCACTGGTAGACCCTACTTGATGAAAGTATACTGAGTATATTATTATTGTAGTTTCATTATTCATGAATAAAATAGTGAAAGGATGAGATCGTGTGTTCATCTCATTTCAACACTTTTAAGTTAATAGAGTAGTATATCTTTATCTACCTAATTATATCTTGAAGGCACCTTTCAATGTGCTATGTATGAGTTTACTTTTTTTCTCCTTTTATGGGTCGAACAACTGCAAATTCTTTTGAATAATGAAAGTCAATAAAACACAAACTTAAAGTGTTAAACCTTTACCTACTCTATTATCATGTAAAATTACGTCTTTCTCATTGAAGCGTTTAACAGGGTCGGCTCTACATAGTGAAAAAATGGGCAACCGTTTTAGGCCCTTAAATTTGAGGGACCTTATTTTTTTATTATAATAGATTATAGGTTTTTTATAACAAAAACTACTAAGTACCATTCGTAGAAAAAATAAACTTCTTATATAAAAGTAAATTTATTAGAAGTTTGATGTAATAAGCTTTTAAGTGCTATGTATCAAGAAAGAATAAATACATTAGTTATATTAACGAAAAGAATTATTAGAAGAAATCGACTATAAAAAAATATTAACAACTTTGCATCTCAAAATATCTAAAATATAGACTTTCTAAGAAAATAAATATTTATTTTTTAAAAACAATTTTAAGCCTCGTTCAATTTTTGTCTTAGGCCATCAAAGTGCTTGAGCCGCCCCCACGTTTAAGCAGCTAGAGAATGCATATATTCATTTAGTTAATAGTGTTTTCAATAAAAAAAATTGTCAAAATAAAGAAAACAAAAAGAAAAAGGACTATTTTAAGTAAGAAAAAGTTTTGACTTGGCTCTGTAACTATACAGTTAATTTGGTAGATGTGAAGAAAATAGGGAAAACGCAATTGACTTCTAACTACATGAGATGACATTTGATTTTTTTATTATTATTAAATAGATGACAAAGTTCTTTTTATTTTATTTTTTTTCTTTTGGTTGTTCTATGTTTTGTTTTGTAGTGAGAAATGCATTTTTTTTCCTTTCAAAAATGGCATGTTCCTGGATTTATCTTCCATGCTATTCTTTATTAGAAAAATCAATTTCCCATAAGACGCTAAAAATTTATATCTGCTTCAATCTTTTATTAATATTTGATATCCGAGAATTAATTTTTCCAAAATGCTATATAATGCTTTAATTTCTTTTTATTTATTATAGATTATTTACTTTGTTTTTCACAAATTATTTTGATATACGTTAATTGACGTGAGGATCTTTCGAAAACTACCTCTCCATTTCTCTTTTGTCTTTTCAAAATATAAATTAATGATTAGATATTAGAATACAATGTACCAGGATTGGAAGGCATCATTTTGTATTGGCAAAAGAAGCTTCTTCTATATTTAGTATAATGTTGGGACATTACTGAAAAGCCTCACATGGGTTTTTCATCTTGTGCTTTGACCACTTTAGGTATTTTATCTTTTCTCTATTAGATAAATATATAAAATTTAGGCCAAAGTCATCGACAGACACTCACACTTCTTTAAAAAATTTACTTAGACCTCTTAACTATGATCTGTACCTATCAGACCCCTAAATCCTCCAAATTTTGATCCAGTTGAACATTTTTTTCTCTATCAGCTAAAAGTTCAAAGTGTGCGTTGCACACACGCGATGAGTAAATTATTGAAAAATAATTCTAAAATTATTTTAAAAATAAAAATAAAAAATTGATTATTAAAAAAAATTATAAAGTTTTTTAAAAAATATAAATAAAAAATGTCATTGAGGATCTAAATTATTAAAAATTATTTAAAAATAAAAATAAAAAACTGATTATTAAAAAGAAATTATAAAATCTTTTAAAAAATGAAAATAACAAATGGCATTGAGGATCTAAATTATTAAAAAATAATTATAAAATTATTTAAAAAATAAAAAGTAAAAAACTTATTATTAAAAAGAAATTATAAAATTTTTAAAAATAAAAATAAAAAATTGCATTGAGGATCCAAATTATTAAAAAATAATTATAAACTTATTTAAAAAATAAAAATAAAAAACTGATTATTAAAAAGAAATTATAAAATTAAAAAAAAAAATGAAAGTAAAAAACTCCCCACCATCCCCCAGCCCCCCACCCCCAGCATTCATCTTCTTCCCCCCACCCCCGACGTTGCTCTTCTCCATTAAACTTTTCTGTGAACCTCAAAAACACACACACACAATTTTTGTTTAAATCTACTTCAAGAATTTAAAACGGGGACTAGAAGAAAACCATATTTATTGAAATTTTTCATAAAATGGTGATATTAATGGAGAAAAAAGTGATCTTTCTTGTAATTTTTCAACAAAAAAGTGATCTTTATTGTAAAAATTTTCAAGGAATGGAAAAAAAAGTGATGTTTGTTGTAATTTTTCAAGAAATGGTGATACTAGTGGAGGAAAAAAAAGTGAATTTTGTTGGAAATTTTCAAGAAATGAAAATAATTATGGTGAATTAAAAAAAATTTGTTCATGTGAAGACGCGGGATTAGGATGACGACGAAGACGGGGGTGGGGTAGGGTTGAAACGATAAAGACGCGGGGTGGGGTTGAAGACGCAGGGGGTGGGGTGGGGTGGGGTGGGGTGCTGTGAAGAAAATGACATAGGGGGTGGGGTGCTTTTTTTAAAAAAGAAGTAAGAAATTATAATAATTAAAAATTATATTAATAAATAATTTAATTAATATTTTTTGGGCCCCCTCAGTGCCACTTGGCACATTTCAATTTGTAATTTAGTAAAAAAAAAATTCTCACGCACCTACAGCAAGTGCATTGCATGCGCAGTGCCATATAGGCAAAAAATACCTAATTGGATCAAAATTCGGGGGGTTTAGGGGTCTGATAGGTATAAGTCATATTTGAGGGGTCCAAGTAAATTTTTGAAACAAATTTGAATGCCTATCGATGACTTTGACCTAAAATTTATTATACCACATACAATATACGCATATATACTATGTACTTGTTAACTTTAATTCAGCATATAAAATAGTATATCATGTATGTATATATATATAGTATATATTAGAGTGCAATGTTCCTAGATTTGATAAGGTTGGGTGGGGATATGGATGAGAGGAATAAATGGCTTTTAGTGAAGCATGATGCCTTAGACACAAACATTACCTTCTTTGGATCCTCCCATGGGAAGCACACCTAACCCTTCTTTCTCCTTTAATTCAATATTATGACAATATTAATCACGTCTCAGTCTCAAATAAGTTATTTAACTATGAATGAATTACGTCTCAAATCCATCAAAAGAACGCTTAGCAAAAATGTCACTTATAGATGAACATTCCATCTAAAATTCCAAATTTGTAGGATATTTTCGTTGAAAATTGACTGATTTCGAGTAGTTGTCATTCATATTTAGTATTATACCAACCTGATATATCTATAATATAATATATATATATATATATATATGTGTGTGTTTAATATATAGTTTTCTTTTTATTAATCTTAGTTGAATAATATACATTATCATCTCAAAATTTATCGGTGTTCTCTTTTTTTAGGTATAAACCGGGTATGAGGAAGGTTTTCTCTCTCCATCACCCTTAATATCTTTTTCTCTCTAAATAAATGATCAACACCGCAAACAAATACAACAATAATATCCAATATATTTTTATGAAGTGGAATCTGAAAACAACGCAAACAAATTAAAAATTAAAAACACCAATCTTATCATTGATCTTAAGGGTGCATTACATTTGATAGATTTTCTTTTTGGTGGATTGCGCATTTGATTGATAGGAAGTTGTATATAGAATATTGAATATTGGAGGTGGGGGAGATGATATCATTTTTTATGGAATTCTTTTTATTTTATACGAGTAGAAAAGATAATTATAAGGGTTTAATTCACAAATAATATAATCACCTTTTAGCTTTTATAAATTATAATTGAAAAATAAATATTGTCATGCAATTTCCATTTCCGCGATGACATTCCACGATAGGGGTTCATGAAATTTTATCGGTGAGATTTGAAACTCCAATAATATTTTTCGAAGATAAGGAGAAAAATAACTTGCGGGGGCTATTTTGACCCATATTGTAAGCCAACATGGCAACGAATTGAAGTATTGAACCAAAAATACGTAGATTATTGAATCATAAACAGCTAAAATATATTGTTTAAATCACAAGAATTTTTTTATCTCATGAAGTCCATTATACAATAAAATCTTGAAGCCCTAATACATAAAATATGCTTTTAACTATGACCATGCTAGTTCCTAATTTTTTCCCCCTTTTCTTTCTCTTTGGTGAGTGTCGGTGCATGACTTGATGATACACTTTAATTGAAATTAGTGACCATTTTATTTTATGATACTTTGCAAGAATTGACTCTTTGAGTTTTGGTTTCTATATCAAATGACTATTGATTTTAATTTTTTTTTTTTATATATAAGGGATGTAATCATGAATAAGTTAACATTATAAAAAACTATTTTTTGGGCTTTTGGCAAACACTTCAAATTTTCAAAAAAAATTGCTTTCTGCCCAAACTAAGTGATTTGTATTTTCTTGTACTTGACCAAACAAACTAAAATGTCACTCCTTTTGTTGCAAATAATGTGATATTACTTTTTTTTTTTTTGGTGTGTGTGTGTTGGGGGTGGGGGGCAGTTAAAATGTGATATGGCGAGAACAAATACAATGTATAAGAAAGAGTTTTAAAATATGTCATAGAATTTCTATGAATATTGAAGGTTTTTGCATTTGACATTTCATAATATTTGTACAATTATAAATTCTTCTTATTAAGGATAAAATAAAAAGAATAAATTTGTTTTAAAATAAAATAGATAGTTTTTCTAAACTGTACTGCTAATTATTAGTAAAAGATTTAAGTAATATTCATGTAAATATAAATATAGTGAAATTTACACTATCAAATCATTCATTACCTACTAATATAATAAGTAACATATATATCTGATATTGAAGATTTCAAAACCCATGAGCTCGCACTATTTTAACGTACTCTCAAGGAAATAGTGTGTAGAGAGTAACAACTACATAATTAATCATTAGTCCAATAAAAATATTGACATTGCTAATGCAAATTGCAAAGGAACACAACAAGAAAATTAAATAGTAGGAAGGTATATGAGGTGGAAAGCCATGTAGGAAAAAAGATTGACCAAATAGATTTTTTTCACGTGGCAAAGGGGGATGAAGAAAGAACGTCACCATGAGCATCTAATTAAAAATGTATAGTAATAACAATAATAATAATAATTTAAAATGTATAATAGTAGAAAGTAATAATAAGTGTAAATAAAAGAGCACCGCATATTGTCAGTGTTTTCACGTGGTTTTCTCATGCATTTTCCCTTCCCTCATCCCTTTGTCCCTTCTTTTTCTTTCATTTATTCAAATCTCATCATTCTAATTAATTAGATAAATTTACAAAATAATAAAATATTTAGTATACTTTCGTGAGTGGAAGTGAGAAATCGAATGTACCCAAATTATATTCCCAAAAAGATTGTTTTCGATATAAAATAACATACACAATAGTTTTTCAAGTTATGATGAACCCACGTTTAATTCTCGTCGAAATTACATGTTAGATATATTTATCCCTTCGTGTATTAATTATCTGCATAGTATAAATGTTAAATCGTACTATCATCTCAATTAAATTGCTAAAAGTCAATCAATGATGGTGACATAGTTTGATCGGCTATGAAGTTTAAGAAATAAGAAAATATTTGATAATTTTTATTAAAACATATACTTCTAGTATATCTTTAATTAAGTGAGACCTTATAAGTGGAACCAATAATGATAAATATGAAATTGTGTCTTTAAATCATTATCAAATAAAGAAAAATGATATTTTTTTGGAGATAAACAAAAAAGAAAATCGCGACACATAAAATGAGACGGAGGAAGTAACTTTCACCATACATTTGAATAAAGGAATGAAAATGAAGAGTAGGATTATTATAATTTATGGGATCAATATTTTACTTCTTTGATTCAAACTTATTAAATTTTAAATTAATAACTTATAAATAATTTAATAAATTCTTTAGTACAGTACATGGAATTTAGATTAAAATTATTAAATTTCATCGAATTCGTAACTAAGAGCTAACTCGATGGCTGGTTCCATCCTTCGTGTCGATAATCAATTACCAATTGATTCGAATAAGCTATTAATAACAATTGATGAATTTATATTGGGGAGTTAAGGGAACTCAATACATAAAGACCAAGTTTTCTTTCTTCTAAAAATAATTATTGAAGTAAAGAATTAAGAAAAATGAATTGTAAAACGAGCAAAATAGATCTTATTGAATACTTATAGACAATATCACTGGAAAAGCAAGTCCTTGATAAGCGCTTTCAAAATTAAAAATATTTGATCATGTACAATATATAGATCATACAAGAATTATAGAATGGTGATAAATGGATAATAAAATAAGTTGTTAAAGTAATATGTTAAATAATGTGATCATCAGTTGATTTAACGGTTTAAATTGTTAGAAGAATGATATTCTTAGTATTTAATTTTTAACCCAAAAGTGACATCTGAGTTAGACAAAAACAAATGATAAGACATGCTTCTTTTAACATTCATTCTTCAAAGAAATTAATTTTTGATTCTTTATTATTTTTTCTTCACATGATCAAATCTAGTAGCTAAGCTAGTTAATAAGATAAAATGTTTAGGATAAATTATCTTTTATTTTTTTTGGTAGAGGCACGTGATGAAAAACATCAAGTTGACTCTTATGATGAAGTAAATTTGACAGCTTTGATGAGTTTCCATAAGTCATATACTATATGGGTAATGGGAAGAAAACAAAACTAGAAAATTGTGCTTCAAGTTTCGAAGATAAAAATACCTTTAAAGTAATTGTTGTGTGCATCGATCGGTTCGGTTCGATTTTATGTATTATCAGTTTAGTTTATCGACTTTCAGTTTTTAAATATGCTAAACCAATAACTAAACCAATAAGTTATTTTTATCGGTTTTTGGTTTATCGATTTTTAGTCCTTAACGATTCGGTTTTCGATTTAATCGATAAGAAAATACTCATAAAATAGAAATAATAGTAACTTACATGAAAAAAACTGAATCTTAGTTTGAACTGAATGTTGTTAGGAGAAATTAAGAATTTGTATAATTGAAATAATAAGTTTGTTAATTTGTAGAAATTAAAGAGAAATTAAGAAAAATATATAATAAGTCATATATATATATATGTATGTATATATATATATATAAATATATTCTTATTGGGTTATCGGTTTACCCAATAACCCAATAAGAAAAAATCGAATCGAACCAATAATCCGATAATTTTTTTTAATAAAATCATTGAAAAATCGTTAACCCAATAACAATAAACCAATAACATTTTTAATGGTTCGGTTTATCGTTCGATTCGGTTTTTGCACACCCCTAGTACAAATTTTTCATTATTAATTCTTTCATAAATATTAATCCTTTATCTTTTACTTTCTCCATCCATCTTTACTTGTCTACTTTTCTATTGACATAGGAATTAAAAAACAATAAATGATAGGGTAGCTGTACCGTATCACCATTTGAATATAATAAGTTTAATTCTTTGAGAAATACATTAGATAGTAAATTCTATTCAATGCTAAGGGTAAAAAGAGTAGACATTGGCAAATTATACATTATTTTTGCAAATTAAACAAGTATCGTTAGATATTCAAAATAGAAAGGTAGAAAAGTAAAGATGGACAGATGGAGTATTTACTATATTAAAAGCAATTATGTGACAAGAAAGTTACAGATTAAGTTGTGGAAACTGCTTCTTACAGAAATATACATTAGATAAAACTGCTTGCAATTAGACCATTATGATTGTAATGATCGGATAGAATAAGCAATACCACACAACAAAAGAAAACAAGAAGAAGACACATAGATTACGTGAAAATTCTTGACTAAAAAAGTCACGGACAGAGGAGGAGAGTTTACTATAATGGAGAGGAGTATAATAATAAGACGAAAGTATGATCAATGGCGTATTTTTGTTACGTCCAAAACGACTCACTAAATGCACTTATATAATACGTGCGTACAAATAAATCCTAAGCCCAAAAACATATAGGTACATATCGGCCCAATCCCTCCACTACCATCACAGACCCCACAAAAAATCACAAGCATGGATCGCACCGCGAACTTTCCAGGGCCGGATCAACAAAATTCGGGTCACAAACTCTAACAATGATCTTTCCTTTCTCCAAACTAGGGGTGTGCATCGGTCGGTTCGATTCGATTTTACGTGTTATTGGTTTGGTTTATCGATTTTCGATTTTTAAATATGTAAAACCAATAACCAACCAATAAGATATTTTCTTATCGGTTTCGGTTTATCGATTTTTGGTCCTTAACCGTTTGATTTTCGATTTAACCAATAAGAAAATACTTATAAAATAGAAATAGTAACAACTAACATAAAAAAATGAAATCTTAATTACAGCCAAAACCTACGCAATGCATTTTAGTTTACAAAAATCTTCAAACTTGAACTGAGTGTTAGTTAGGAAAAAAATTGAATCCTAATTGTTGGAAGCTATAAATGCTTCAAGCTTTTTATTACGATAATAGTCGAACTTTATATTGTACCTTTGTTGCCCTGAATAGGTTAATACTTTGTGAATCACTGAATTATGAATTATTGTGCATATAATTTATATACATACACATATCTATATATATATATATAGAGAGAGATTGATAGATAAAGAGAGAGAGGGAGAGAGAGATTTAAATATATAACATAAATAGGGATAAAACAATAACTTAGTGTATCCTTCTTGGGTTATCGGTTTAACCGATAACCCAATAAGCTAAAACCGATACCGAACCGTTTACCCAATAAAATTTTTTATAAAACCAATAAAAAACCATTAACCCGATAACTCAATACCAATAACCCAATAACATTTTTATCGTTCGATTTATCAGTCGGTTCGATTTTTACACAACCCTACTCCAAACTCCGCATATAGAGGAAACTGTAGTACATCGGGTTGCCCCACTAAAAATATCATGCATTATAACTCCATAATTTGCTTGTGGGAATTAAAATGACCACTAGTTTCAACTTTGGCATGCACTTAACTTAAGCTTTCTATTCGTCAAGATAGTGAAGGATATTATGATGGTCCAAGGCAAATAATAGTCCCAACGTTGTTGTATTTCAAATATGGGAACCAAAAAAGCCCTACAATTGTTCAAATTGGGAACCAAAAGACCCCTAAGAAAACTGGGGGTATTTTCAAACAAGGGCCTACAAGTTGTCTTTCCAAGGGGCATGACTTGCTATTTGACCTTCAGTGTATATGTACAACCAAAGTCCTAAATGGTCCCTTTTCTCATCTTTAATTGCGCAGGGACCGATTCACATAACTTGTTAGGGGCAGTTCGGTGCACAAAGTATTCCGCGCTCATGCTGGGTTCGTGGAATTGTCGCACCGTAATGACGTGATGTGATATGAATGCAACATTATTAGTGGTTTTTTACATGGCTTGAATCTGTGTGACCTGTAGACCACACGGAGACAAATTTACCGTTGCTTTCAGAAACTTGTAAATAGACAAAATATATACAAAGAAAACAAAATCCTCTTCAGCATATCTCGTTTTCAAGATGCTGCAAAGTAATTTGCACAGGGCTATTGTCAACCAACAAAAATGGTTTCAGTTTAATTCTTTATACATCTCAATAAGAGAGTTGAAGCTATAATTAAATAAATAAGTATGTGTTCTCTGATCGCTGAAATTTTAAATGAGAAACGCGAACAATTTAATATGATATCGATCAAAGCAAATAGGTATATATTTGAATTCGGGTCTCAGTGCCGCTCATTGTCAAAAGAATTTAACTTGCTTGGCCTTTGAAAGAAAAATAATTAGGCCCTCACACGGAGGAGCGTGTTGAATATATAATTATAAGAACTCCTAAAAATATGTACTAATATACACTAATTGTTTCAACTTTTAGATAAGATGAACGCATGAGTATCTGATTTCCACTTTGAGGCTCGATGAATAATTCGTATAGGGAAGTCCTACTTTGAGGATAAAACGCCCATCAAAGGCGACTCTAGTCCGGAACATTTTAACATAAAACCTCTAATTAAAGATGAATAAATACTTACCACTTTATAATAGTCCTTCGTGATTGATGATCAGATAATTAAACATATAGAAAAAGAGATCGATACTACAAGGAACATAAAATTTTATTAACAGATCGATCAATAATACATAGGGGCTCTATTACTCTATATACCATGGTTATAATAATATAGTATCAATTATTCTTCTACCCAATACAGCATGCATGGTAAGCACTTCCTTTTTCTAATTTACAACCCCACAAATCCAATTTAATACTAACACAAGAAAGAAGAACTAGTACAATTCTTTCTTTTTTTCTTTCTTTTATAATCAAACCAATTAAACATCTGCATATTGTTGAATATTTTGATAACAACTTTTTGTACTCACAGGTAAATTATAATTCCCACTTAAAGACATTGGTACAGGGAATCCTAATCCTGCAGCAGCAGTACCATTAGATGGCCTATTTGCACCTGCCCTTTCCAAAGATTGTACTTGATTTTTCAAGAATTTCACATAATGAATTGCTTCATCCAACATTGATGCAGTGTCCATTTTTGTACCTCCTGGTACTAATCTTTGTAATATTCTTATCCTTTCACTTATCCTTTCTCTCCTATGACGCGCCGCGACGCTTTGTGGATCAGTCGATATTTTCACGTTCCTTCTCTTTGGTGGTTTCACTGATTCTGGGTCAATGTTAATTGGCTGCATTGCTGCAATCCTGAATATCATCTCCCTCATTGCTGCCATGTTGCTCCGATTCATAGAATGCGAATTAAATGCACCAGAATTGGCTAAGAAATTTGGATTTTGATGCATTGGAGGAGAGTTTGTGAATGAAATAGTAGATGGCATGTTGAGGAAATTAGGTGAATTTTGGTCAAGTTGATGGTAATTGTAGTTGTTGTTGTTGCTGTTGCAACTTCCTTGTGGACTAAACTCCATCACTGGCAATTCAGAACTGTTACCTGTCGACGAGACATAATATAATTTAGTCAGTTAGAAAATATATATTTTCTCCATGTTTCTAGCATCATAATATAACTAATAAGTTAAAGAAGATATTTCTCATTGTTACTATGAAACGAGTATAAAGCTGTTTCAGATAAGATAGTCACACAATTTAACGTTACTGACCAGTGGTAAAGTCAGGAAATTTGTCCAATTGCATCATAAGCATCATTTCCATTTGATCTTCACAACCTGCTGCTGATTTGAGCATATCAATATCCATGACTAGTATTATTTTTTTATTTTTTTGTAACTTTAAATCACTCACTTTTATAGATGATTGGGTTATTGGGACAGAGGAATGGGTAAGAAGAAGAGAAGGAAGAGTAAACTGTGAGTTTTATCTGAATGTTGCAGTGAAATGGTACAACTACTACAGCTAGTAGTACTGCTACTAGCTAGTGTTTTTTGGTGTAGCTAACAGGTTGGGGAGAAGTGAAGAAATTGGAAAAGAATAAAATAGTGATATTGGAAAAATGGAAACAGATCATCTAAGCTCCAGTGGGGAATTGAAGGCTATATATAACAAGTCGTTTTATTATTATATAGTGAGTAGTATATATTTGATATTTTTGATTTGATATATATGCTGCTCTAGCTAGCAGATAAATAATTCAGTAAGAATATAGTACTGTTACCAACTTTTATTATGTCATCAAAGTTGGTAAACTCTTTCCCCTTCCTGTATAATACACTTTAATTTAAGAAAAAAGAAAACAAAAACATAAAAAAAAACACACAATCTTCTCTGCAGACTTACAGCTAAGATCTGTTGGAACAAGTTATAATTTTGTTTATAATCATTACGCATTTTTCATTGTTTACCATTGCGCGCTAGCCCCTGCTATAAGGTTCCAATATTTTCTTTCAAGCATTTCTTCGTTCGTATATAGGGTCAAAGCTTCAAGTCTGTTTACAGATTCGACGACACAACTCAATAATTTTTACCCAGATTGTATTTTTATGTTTGAAAGTTCACACAATATGTATAAATAATTCAAAAAGTTACACTTAATGACGTTGAATTGATGATCTTGAACTTTTATCCCTACATTTGTCCAATGGGCAAACTTTCAAAGTAAATAATCAATACTTATTAACTTGAAGCTTTGAACGGTTGATCTTGAAGTTTTGTTCATATGCCCCGAACTAGAAATCTTTGAGTAGGGCGAAAAAATATTCCATCCACTTCACCACATTCGTGAAAGATATATATATATATATATATATTGACTAATTTACAAAACATATAGATATAAATTAGTGAAATAGATAGAGTAATTAAGAGGCAGTAAGATTATTCTCTGAGAAGGTAAAGATGAGTGGGCTATATATGTTGGCCCACCATTTGGAGGATTTAGATCTACCAACTATAGCAGGGATCCCATAAATGCTTTTGATGCAGGTGCATGAAACCATATTCTAGTAGTGTATAATATTAATTTAAATAAAAGTAAATAAATGTATCACTCCAACTTTAGCTTAAATAAATTTCACTTTGTTATAAATAAGACCTTAGCTAAAACCCCACACACACATGACACAAGTCAGAGGTCTCAACCCCCCCCCCCCCCCGCCCCCCCCACCCAAAACACCCCCTCCCACCAAAAACATAAATAAGTCAACTCATCAAAGATCGATATTTTCAATATACTGTTAAAAATACTAAATTCAATTTTTTCACATGTATATAAATGAATGTGTGAACAAATTAAAGAACTAAATTAAAATTGTAACGAGAATTCTGAAAATGCAATAACATCATCTCCTTTTTCAGTAACAGAAGCATAAATTTTTCAGATTATATAGTATATGTGAGATTAATTAATCTAAGTAAAATGTTACTGAAAAGCATATTAGAAACAAGAGACATGCAATGTCAAAGTATTTTTCTACCTACTCTGTACAATAAGGTACGTCGTTTGGGGCTGACTAGCTAGCTATGCTCAACTGTCTTATATATCCGTTTTTTAAACGAATGCTTTATAATGTTGATAAAAATTTAAAATTTGAAGTTCATCAAAATTTAAAGTTGTGAACTCGTCCATCTAGTATTTTGCATATCTTGGGGTGATGACTAGCTGAATCTGCTTAATATGTTTTCTCTTTGGAAAATAAAATTCTGAATTTGTCTCTACGAGGGTCGAGGGAGGTGGTTGCATTATTATTATGGCTGGACTGCAAGTTACAGGTTGAAGGTTTTTGAGCCCAATTGTTAGGGGGGGGGGGGGGGGGGGGCGGTTGGGAACGCACTTCGAGGTGGATCAGCTAGTGCAGTGATGACTATACACTGTTTCATGTGCTGTTTTTATGCTAACGAACTTACCTGTGGTGAACTGTAGTAAGCTTCTTCCCTTCCCTTTAATAAATTTATCAAATTTATTTCCCCTGCCATCTACTTGTAAACTGTAATAAAGCCCATAAATTCCCCTAAGGTTAATTAAATTCACTTTTCTACCACCCAACTTATATGTTCTTTTCACTTTATAATAAGTGCCACATAATTCAATATAGCTACGTGAATATTTAAGATTTATTTTAGATTAAGAATTTCAAACATTTTTTATTCTTAAATTTCGTGTCTGATCAAACATACAGTACCTCATAAATTGATTCATTACATTTATCGTGTATGGGGTTCACTTCCATGAAAATAAATCATGTCATTGTTGAGATGGGCTAATGAAGAACTCTTTTTACAAAAAAATGTAAGTTCGATTCTCATCATTCCTTCCTCTTTTCTAGCTAATTCACTTCATATATAAAAATTATTTTATTTTTTTTTCAAAAAAAAAGAAGAGAGACTGCAGCTATAGATTACGATAGTGACGTTGATGGGGACTTTAACGGGCAGATACGAAGTAAATGTTATTTTTACAATCGTCTGAGGAGTAGACGGCCTATCGGAAATGACGGTTGGATGGTTGGGATTACTTCACCTACTATTAGCGAGATCTTAAATTTGAATCTCCGAAAATAGAATAAATTTTGTTAGGAGCGTGAACCCGAGTAAAGGACAGTGAATTTAGTTATCACTCAACCAACGAAAAGTAAATTTTAGAAAGTTAAATAGGAACTTCTTATGCACGTTATATATACACAGCATGGATATTATATATTCAATGCAAAAATTTATGAAATGACGACTAATCTAATAAACCCTAGATTCACCCCCTTCAAAACTTTTGTATTGTTTAAAATTTGGGTACAGAATCTTCAGGTTGATAGTTATTATAGTATTTTTTTATATATATACATTATGTTCTTTAATTTGTGCAAAATTTATTTCTTTAAACATAGCATTCTAGAAGTAATTACAAGAGGGTGTTCATGAGGCTAAATATCAAACTACTAGCTAGTTTGTTGTTGAATCAAAAATTATAATGTCTTATGTTGATTTAATAGTTTGTTATTTTAGAATCTATTAGTCCGACCAATCCAGATTCTCGTTGCATAGAGGAAATGCTCCTTATCAGTTACCATAAACCTTTCATTCTCACATTTTGAAACTGAGACATCTGATTAAGGATGAAGGTGATCACTTATTTTGTAAACTTCTGTGGTAATAAGAATACCTATAGTAAAAAATAGTTAATAAAGAAGTACTATCATGTAGAAAGCATTGCATTGTTAGTTTATATCATGAATATTTATAACTTTATAAATCAGTTCTTTATTGCTCCTAATTTAAACTAGCAAGACTAGAAGAACCTGGAAGAAGCTGAAAGATATACATATTATACATATAATTTTAATGTCTATTTGGCTCATAAGATGACAGTTGTACTTTTGCAGAGAGATGGTAGACGTAAAATATGAAAGGGAAGCAACAAAGAAAGATAAAAGAGAAAATAAGCATGTTTTTTTTTGTTTGTTTGGAGTATTGCAAAACAATTCAAGGAAATCTAGGCATAGTTTGATAGAGTATAGCAAAATAGTGTTGAATAAAATATATTTGTAATATTGAGATTATTTCTTTGCAGCCGTAGTTTATCACATCTGGATAGAAAGGAACCATAGAATTTTTCAAGCCAAATCCACCGAGCCACACATGATAACGAGAAGAATAGTGCAAGAGATTTTTCACAGAGGGTCTCTGAAACTAAGCTCAATAGCAAACTAGCAGATCTCAATTACTATCCTTAATTTTCTGATTTTTCCTGTTTTGCTTAGATGTAATGGTTGATAGAATGACTAACTGATTGGTTGTTATGCCAATATAGTTTGATTTTACTGAATATAAACACTTTTGATAATAATATGATATTTTAATTGTCAAAAAATAGTGAGATTAATAATTCAAAGAGTAGCTAGATTGACATAAGTTATGCTCATTTATTTGTTTACAAAACTTTTTGGGGGCTCTTTAACCATGCTTATGCATTTACTAAAAAGGGATCTTTACCTGAATAACCGAGCAGATTTATTAGTGATTATTTTTTCAAGTTGATATACATAAATTATATATTCATTATACCATCATACATATATTATACACCCGTCGGCTAATTTTAGTTAATTAGTTGGAAGAACGATTATTCAGGCAAAAAACTCATGTATTGTTAATATCATGATTTATAAGTATTACTTATCATTTTATTAATTATAACATAGGATAGTACCAAATAAAAAAATAAATTAAAAAAATTATACCAAACAAAAACTTAATCATCAAAACTAAACAACATACATGTTTTTCTTTAATACATTTACAAATGAAGACCCTTAAGAGCTTAGCAGTGTTTAAATTGATGATCATAAGTGCCACCGCTGGCTTGGGGGGTGGGGGGGGGGGGTAAGTACCACTTTTTTTTTTAATCATTTATTTTCTTTTCAAGCATTAAAAATGGATAGAATAAGATATTATAATTTAATAGGAAAAAGAGACATGTTCTCTGCATAAGGGGTTCGATTGGATAAAAAGAGGCCAAAAATAGGCAGAATTTGTTGTTGGGTGGGGATGAAATTTTTACTTTTCATTATCACCGTTAGCATCATCTTATCTTTTGTTCCTAGATTCCTTTTTTTAAATTCTTGTTCTTAAAATATTTTAAAAAAATTCTTCCAGCTTTCTCATTGGGACTTGCAGACACTGTTCTAAAGAAAATTTTAAAATAAAAAATAAAAATGCTAATATTATCATTGATTTTTATCACTGTCCGGTACTTATATTAAGGCTTGACGAAGTTCAACATTGGAAGTAATGAAGCTTCTTAACACACGACTCTATACTTAGAGTTCAAATTCGAGACCTGCGAAGTTAAGTAGTATCACGAGTTCATCCAAATTTCTTTTGGCAGAAAATTGTATTGTTTATACACAGTTTAAATTATTTTTATGTATATATAGTAGATATTCATGACCCCTCGACTTGTTTGCACAGTTGCTTCTTCATATTTTGGAACTCGTTCGTAAAAATTTTAGCTCCGCCACCGACAGTGCTGGATGCTAAAACTATGAAAAGCAATCAGAAATCAATAGTGGTCCAACTTGTTTTTCTTTTTTTTTTTTAATCTCTTTTCCCCATGATTTTCATCACTAAAAGTTGGGAAGAGGATTGTTTCACTGCCAAATTGTGCAATCAAACAGTCAAAAAAGCTATGATATGCCAATTGTTTGGCTTTGTGCTTTCATTTTCATAATGTACCACTTCTCTAGAAAAGGAAATTGAGTGCAGGAATTGAATTCCTTCTTTCACATTTTTCCTTTTTGATTCTTATTGGCAAATCATTCTCTGTTTAAACCTGAAGGTACAGCATTGACTATGTCATCAATATTTTCCATTTGCTATATTGTTTTCTCTGTATGGGAAAACTTTGGGACCAAACTCGTAGTTTTTGATCCATGCACGTGCTTTTCCAATTCCCTTTTACACCATAGGAGGCAGGGGACTCCACTATAATTACAATTTCACCTCAACTCAGTAACTTTTGTCCTTACTCTGTAATTCTGTACTAATAAGACGTTTACTTGATGTCTGTAAAATTGAGATGTCAATATGAATATCACTGTATTGTTAATTTGAGATCGTTATAAAACTCATAAACATCAAATTCTGAATCATGGTTAGATTTCACTCTCTTGTTTTGACATAATTGAAACATGCAATTGAGCAACAACATTACAACAACAATACACTCAATCAAATTCTATAAGTGAAATCTGAAAAGAGTAGAGAGTAAAAACAACTTACCACTAATCTTATCACACAATTGAGCAAAAGTGTGATCATGTAAAGTTTTCATTGAAAACGATTTTTTATCTTGCTAGAGTCTCGTGTCCTCGAGGTTTACAAGGGACCACTAAGCCAATCCTTTCAAGTTTCAACTCTTTTGTTCTTGCAGTTTTTGTCTTATCCAACTTTTCCCATCCATCCAAGATATTGGATTTTCAAAATTTACTGCTATTGGCTTACTTTTGCTGTCACTTTTGTTTGTTGCAAAGGTCATCTTTGAAATATGAACATAATCTTTTTATACGATCCAAGAATATTACTCCTCTCCTCGTTTTTACTTGTGACTATATTTTCTGATTAAATTTATATTTTTATTTGTCAATATTGACATATTAAGAAAGGATAATATTTTTTCTTATTTTACGCCAAACATTAATTGATTATTCTTCAAACCATTTTCAAAACATAAATATTAAAAATCAATTAATAGAGATAGTATGATAAAATAATTATATCCGTAATTATTTTCTTAATGGATATGCCGTGAGAAGTAGTAGATTTTTGAGTCACACTTGAATTCTGTAGCATTTAAAAGAGGACAAAGGATATTCAACGTACATTTCAAAAAGGTGGCAAGAGATCTACCCCACTTGATCCCTTCTCAGTCGAGCTTGTCGCATTAAACTTGCCTAGTCTATCATGTGATTTGCGATCAACCATGGTTTGCGATTGATCACACAGTACCGTGTTTACCCACTGCCCACGTTGCGGGCTTCCCTAGGATTACCCCTCCACCCCACACCCCACCCCAAAAGAAAGAAAAAAGTAGTAGTTTTACAATCCCCGCTACTAACATCACTGTTTGCAGTCAATATATGTAATCTTCAGGGAGTTTCTCAACTCAGATGAAAGCGATTTCACGAGAATATGCTACAATTGAGACTAATTAAAAATGTCACGGCCGTATTGGAATCAACTCAATCCAACAACAACAACATACACGGTATAATAATACAAAATGCAGTCTAGGTATAATAATACAAACTAGACCTTACCTTAGAGGTATAGAGGTTGTTAAACTCAACAATTTAAATCTATTTATGCCTTGTAAAACAAAATCAAATTTCAACTGTATTGTCAAAACTGATTGCAGCTGAACCTTATAGTGAAAAAAAATTAAGTTGCTGCAGGTAGGAATCGGTATGTCATAGGCTGGGGTTAAGAGCTGGCTAACTTGGTGAGCACCCTCACATTCCATAATGTAGGCAGAAGTTTCAGATCCCATAAGCAGCTTTCGCTTTCGTTCTTTCGATCACCATGTTTTAGAAAAATAAAGTTAATGGGACTCTGTCCTTAAGCATTTCCAGCTTGTTCCCCATCCAATAGCTCAGTTACACAAAACTGATGTAGAGTTTGGAACTTTTTTTCCCACTGTTGAATCATTTGAATGGATCTGCTGCGGTCAAGTTTTAGCCTTTCGATCTCCATTTCAGAAGCAGAAGAAGACCCTTGTCTCTATATGCAGGAAAAACTCACTATTAATTGCAATTCTCAATAGTATGACATATTTACAGCAATGGGATTAACCGTAGAAACAGTTGTAGTCCCATAAAAAGTCAAAGTGATGCATATAGCCACGATAGACAAAATACACCTCTGAGATGTCTTGTAAATATATATTTTGAACCTTAACAAGTCATTTACATTCTCCAGCCAACGAAGAAGAACACACATCTCTTCTAGCTGTAATGTGACTGAAAGTAGCATCTAGAGACAGCTAAAGGCTTCTTGAAGACAATAATTATGTGTGATATAATCAGTACACTCAGCAAATCTGCCTGCAGTCTATCTTCAATCAGATTGCCCTTTACCACTTAAACAGTAGGAATGCCCTTCAAGTGCAATATTGCAGTTGAGGGCAAGATCAATCTTTTGTAAGTATAATGACTAAAGTAAAAAATGTGGAAAATAAAAATTTTAGATGATACACACATCATGACATCAATTGTAGAAAAATTGTTGACTACAGACATTTTCCTCCAAAACATTCTTTTGCGAATGTGCCATAAAAAGTAGTCATTGAAAGCAGTGCAGCACATGAAGAGTTCCGCAAAATTATGTCTGCAGAGCCACAAAACAGGTGATATGAAACAAGATACGGAGCTAATTGTGGACGAATGCAAGAAGTCTAGTGGATCATTGACTTGTTCCAAATCTAACGCGTCCAAGAATTGCACACAAAGGAGTTGCATGATATCAAGAGTTGGTTTAAGGTGTTTGGATAGCCATTTTGCTGATTCATGCCAAGATACCATGTTCGGGGGGCTTCGTAATTGCCAGTTGAACTTCCAAGTTTTGGGTTAAAAATACTCAAAACCAATGACCTGATTACAAGAGAAGACTTTGAAGTAAGAGCGACAGAGGAAGGACTAGATAAATGATCTGGGATCCTCATTGACATGGGAGAAGACAGGATATTAGTTTATGGGTTTTAAATCATAACCTTTTTTGATTACTGAGTTCTCTGAATAGATTTGTGTGCAACTAATTTTTATCATAAATACATGATTTGAGCCAAAGTTTACTGGGTTTTGCAAAACCTGTACTGTTTAGGCAACAGGACAATTTACTTGCTAGATTTTTTAACCAGGTAAGGTAAGTATTATGACGGGTTTCAGAAGTAATGAGGAAATTCTATCCAGAAATATTTACACGAGTGAAAACCACCAAGAATTCTCATATGCGATTTATATCCAAAAATAACACCCAAGAAAGCGACATACTTCTTTAAAATAATAGATATAGCTTAAAAGGAAATTTTAACATGTTTGGCAAGGAGGTGGAATCTGTATCATTAGATCTTGTAAGTTCATTAAATGGTGGTCAAGAATGGCCTTACCCGAAATTTGCTTACAGATCAATCAGTGCAGATATGTTATGGCTAAGAAATACCTACGTGATGTGTGGAAGCAACAGAGGAAAAGTCTGTCTGCTGGAGCATCCAGATCATTGATTTCAGTTCCGAAGGGTTGAAAGATTTTAGGGATATGTCTTTTTATTGAATTTTCTTGTTATGTATAAATGAAGTTAAAGCTCGATTTTTAGAGAAGTTTTGCATATTTTGAGATTGATAAACATCATTGTGAGGCTTGGAACCCTCTTTGTTTGGATTGAACTTTGGGATTACTTTCAGGATTGATTCTTGATGGTAGTGCTTTCTTTTTCAGATTTTTATATTTTTTTCTTGTCGTTCTTTAGGGGTGATTGGTTTCACGTAACAATTGTTGCCTGAGATTCTTTGTGCTCTGCAATTACTGTTGGAATTCCTATCCTTTTATTATCATTAGTCAATATTTTTTAGTTATATTGTATGCATCCCAGATCTTATCAACTGGTCTTATACGATAAATAAAGAAAAAAGATAAGAATTTGGTGTCAGTTGACACAAACTAAATCCTCATTTTGAAAGTATCTATTCCCAGTCAAAAAGACATGAATGAAGTAAAGTACTTCCTATTCCCTATTTCCCAGAAAAGATCCATTTGTTCCTTTTTTACCGTCCCAAAATTGGGTCAAATTCAAATAAAATGTTTAACAAACCTATAATATAAAAAGTCATGTTTTACCCATTTCCTTCTACTCATACAAAACAGAAAGTTAAGAGATGGACAACACCTTCCCCTAATAACACTTGAATAATTCACAGTTTCAATACTTCTCATAAATAGTCATGCCAAGTCGAACAACTAAACAAGGACTGTTAATTGGGAAAATGTCCTATTTATAACCATAGAACTTGAGAATGTGGAACACACAATAATAGTAAGAGGGAGTTGAAACAACAAAACAGGCAACAAGAAAAAGGAAATGCAAATTGAACAAGAAAATCTGACCTGAAGCTCTAAGATTTGATTGTTTAGTGTCTGGATACTGATATATGAAGCTTCAACAGCTCTATCAGGGTCGTTACGGGGGCCAATTACTGCCTTGTAGTCATTTTCATCTGTTGAGTTAGCATACTTTTCCAATGGTGGAGCTAATGATACCCCATGCCTCTTTACGGAGGACACTTGGGAATTCACGGATCCTCTGGAACTCAGAAGAGATTGCTGTCTAACAACAACAATATTGTTAACTGGACCTGTTAAAAGTTACTGTTGAAGTTAATACAATGAGAAGATGTTTCATTGACATGGACAATGAAGAAAATAGAAGAGGTTGAAACTAGATATAATTAAGAAACCACTGAAATGAATCATATTGCTAAAGAATAATCATATTTATCATGTGTGGATACTACCAAGTGTCCTAACCGAAATAGGTTTATTCTAATTCTTTCTGCATTAATTAACTGTTGCAACAAGACAATAGGATTTCAAGAGGGGAAACACAATTTTTAGGATGGACTGATGGTGACCCACAATATTTTCTAAGGAATCACTTATACAAACCTTACTTGATCTTCATGCATGACTAACAATTTTTTTAAAGAATTTCAAGAAACAGAATATATTAAAATTGTAGCAATGAGTCATTTGAAGAAGTACTTAGGATATCAACTGTACCTTTTGCATGCCTAAAAATTCGGGCGATGTTATGGTTTTTGGTGTTCCACACTCGAACCATGCCATCCTCTGATCCAGAAATTAGCAAGCCCCCGTCCATACTTAATGCTAAGCATGTAATAGCCTTACTGTTTCATGCATCATTGTAGATTTATTCAAGGAAAATGCACAACAGATAAATGGGAAGACAAAAATTAGCATGTATCTGCAGGAATAAGGCAATGGCTGCCAGAGAAGTTCAACATTACTGGGACTATCACAGTTTATAAAATAGCACGCTTAGCATGTGCTCTGGAATATTTTGTCATAGCCCATATAAGAACATCAAGTAGACCATATTAACTCCATAAACATATTGAGAGAAATTCCCTAGTCACAAATTCAACCAAGCATTCACCAGAATGCAAACTCCATATGCTACATGCCTAAACTATTAGATTACTACTAAATAGCTCTTGAAATTCGGCATTCAAGAAGAATATGGAGATTCCAAGCAACAACCTTTTCATGTTTGACACTTCAACATGAAGCGATTAGTGATGCCAACAAATATTAAGCAGAGTCATAGGGTGATTTCATGTACTCTACAGGACAGCAAAGAACCATATAGTGGTGCTCATGAAACATAAAATGTCATACAGACAAAACCAGATGTTCACTTTAGCGAGAGCACACAAATATCTATATAACAAAGCATAGATATTGCAAACCTTTGCTCAGACAGAAACCCAAGAATGTGCAATCCATAATTATTGTTGGGGTTAGCAAAAGCATTTAGTGCTGCTATGTATATTTTCCCATCTCTACCACCAGCATAGAAGACATCTTCTCCAGGATCCAATGCAATTGCATCAATTATTGTTGGAAACACAATGTTTCTCAACAATTTTCCCCTCGAAAGACTCCAAACCTAGGATAAATGGACAACTAAGAATATTGAGACTCAGACAAAGGTATACACTGACATCACTAATTATTTATTGACAGTCACTACAACACAAAGCAAACAACACTCTGAAACCATTAAAAGAATGAATAAAAACATACTAAATTCGTAAGAAAATGAAACATCCGTAGCATCAAATTGAAATAAAATAAGTTTGTCATAAAGTCACTTGACTTAATTCTTTATGATAGACATCAAACATAGTGGTCAAGTTCATTAGCAACTGGTTCTTCAAAATTACCAAAAAGTACAAACAATTACTTAACCATCAATAAATTGGGAAAGTACAAGGCAAACCTTGCAAGTTCTATCTTCTGAAGCAGAAACAACAATAGCATTAGCTCCGCCGTATCCAATGACAACATCAGTCACCTTCAAAGAATGCTCAGAGAAACTATACTCATAAGGTTGTCTTGCTTTTCCCCTCAACAAGTCATCAAATACCCTAATTTTAGTAAATTTCCATATATTAGCCCTCAAAACATCAAACAAAAGCTAGACAAAAGAAAAACATATGAAGTAAATAATACATAATAAGCGACCAAACTCGAACAGATCCATCCTCTGAGCCAGAAATCAGAAGTGATTGATCATCATTGAATAACAAGCAAGTAACCCCCCTATAATGGGCCTGCCACTTCTTAAGTAGTTTACCAGTCGCAACCTATAAATAAAATAAAGCATAGAACACTTATTCATCAAATACAATGAGCTACTTAAAAAAAAAAAAAATGACAAAGAAAAACTTGGTATAAACCTGCCACAAGTATATGTCACCGGATGCACCTCCTCCGGCTATAAAAGTTCCCTCACCGTTGGAAACAAGTGGATTTATTGGTTCCGCTGGGAAGCTTTTAACTTCCACTTGAGGCTACACAAATGTAATTAATGAAAATCAATAGCTGCAGCACTACACATAACGTGTGCAAACATGACACACTAACAGTTTTATCAAAACTAAGTTTTCTAACAAGCAATCAGGACTGGCTAGAAGGTATTGAGACACACAAGACAAATTAAGGAGGAAAGCGCTCCCAAGCAAAATCTTTTTTCATTTTGAGACTCGAACCCAAGACCTTTAGTTAAGTGAGTATGAGGCCCGACTATGACCTAGTTTAATACTTCTTTCAAAAAATATTGAGGAGCCAACATAATGGCTCTTCTTAAAGTTAGTTTTACAGCTTATTTGGATGGTTGTTACCAGTTGCATTGTATCGTTTTGTTAGTCTAAATATAATGTTTATTTTGATCGTTACTTAAATTTTGCTATATGGTATCGTTAAATCCATCGTTAGGTAACAAAGAAAACTCCCATTTTGTGGAACGAACAATTTGGTATGATCATGTCGGTACCTTTTTTTTGCATTTACTCTTTATTTATTATTTAACAATCTTATTTATCCTTTATCTTACCTTTGTATAGTAGCTTTACCCAGTACCCTAATTTTCTTTTAGCTTTATTCTTCAAATTATTGGTGTGTGACATTATGTAACAACAGAAAACAATACAATCTATCCAAACATTAATTTCATTAAAATACAGTAGGATAAAATATAATATGTAACAAACATCTAAACAGAGTGTTAGGTGGCAGATTTTATTGAGATGTCTTGGCAAGCAATTAATCGAACAGCTTAACTTTGGACTATAATAAAAGTGTGAATTCACAAAACATTGTGAATTCTTCAAATTGTTCACGTGTGACATTATGTAACGACAGAAAATGATACAATCTATCAAAACGTTATACTCATTAAATCAATACAGTACGATACAATACAACACATAATAACAAATCAATACATTATGATACTATATGTAACAACCATCCAAACAGAGCGTTAAGCAGCAGATGCCCTTGCAAGCAATTAGTCAAAAAGCTTAACTTCGAACTATAATAAAAGAGTGAATTTAACAAAACTAAGGTAATACAAGTGACAATTACTTCTTGATGTTTATCTTGTTCCAGGACCAGTAAAGTTCAATAACGGAGGTGCTTGGCGCCGGTAAAATCAGTAAGACAATGCAGTACGATATAATACAATATAAGACAATACATTATGAAGCAATATGCGCCCTTGCACGCACAGCATAACTTCCGAAAGTATGAATTTAACAAAATTAAGGTAATACAAGTGACAATTACTGGTTGATCTTTTCCTTGTTCCAGGACCAGTAAAGTTCGATAACGGAGGTGCTTGGAGCCGGTAAATTCAGTAAAACAATACAGTACTATATATGACAATACATTATCAAGCAATATGCAAATTTTATTGAGACGATGCGACGCCTTGCACGCACAACATAACTTCGGAAAGTATGAATTTAACAAAACTAAGGAAATACGAGTGATAATTATTTTTTTGTATTTGATTACCTTGTTCCAGGACCAATAAAGTATAGAGCCTGATGAAGAAGATTTAGTATTATGAGGTTGAGATTGAGATGAGGCGAGAAAGCGGCCGCCGATACAGGTAAGGCCGTGGGAAGGGGAGGAGCAGGAGCGATAACGGAGGTGCTCGGCGCCGGTATGGAGGTCCCAACAGCCAATACCGGCGTCGGTCGGCGACGAAGCTATTACCAGTTCCGGCTGCTCCGTCATTTGGTAGGTTTTGCAAGGGGATTCACTGTACTAGTCGAGTTTTTGCGCGAGTTTGAAATTTTGAAGAACGGGTATTGCAGGGTCTATTAATATCTGGGCTGGAAAATAAGCTATCCATTGGGCCGAATAAAGCCCAGCCTATTAACACTTCAATTCGCGATCCCTCTAGCAGTACGACCCAAAAGGCCCATTAACACAGCAATTCTTTTTGGGCAAACAACATAAATCCGACAGTTTGAGGCTTAATTACAGAAAATACAAACATTTTACATAATTACTGAAAATTTTAATTTTGGGTCTGTCAAAATACATAATTAACTCCCGATACATCCAACGAAGATATAGCTTTTTCTTTGTAAAGATACATAATTAGCTCACAATATATTTTTTTCGATTTTTGGTCTATACAGATACATAATACATCCAACGAAGAAATATTTTTCTCCTTTGTAAAGATACATAATTAGCTCGCGATACATTTCTATTTTGGATCGGTTAAAATACATAATTAGCTCCCGAATACATTCAACGAAGATACATAATTAGTTGAAATTTTTGTGATTATTTTATAAGGGTGAAGATTTGTGTAAATATGATAAATTAGGATGTATGTTTATGTTATTTTTCATTCTTTATAGCAACTACCAATCAAATTATTTTGGAGAAAGTGGAGAAAGTTATACGTGCTTGGACCAGAATAGTAATAGGAGGAGTGACCCCGTGGGAAGTCCTTGTGTCGCATCCCTGCTTTTGTTGAAATTGGGCGTGATTTTCATTTGATTTTTTTTTATTTTTTTTTTTAAATAAGACATGTACCACTTTTCAGACCGCTACTGTTTCACCAAAATTTTGATATGAAGATAAAATTAGAGTCAGTTAAAACATGGAAATACTCCAGAAAAAATTACTAGAGCTTGAACGTTTGGTTGTATAAGTTCAAACTTCACAACACTTGAGTTTCACTTTTATAAGTTTGAAATCAAGGATGGTATTGTCCTAGAATTTCAAATTAAGTAGCTTTCTAAATCTTCCTTTCTTGAATTTGATTAATTCCTTTTATATAGTCAGTATTGGATATTTCACCTGTGGCTATGAGAGTGTTTGGATTGGTTTGTTTTTAGGTGCTTCTAGCTATTAAGTATTTTTTTTAATTTTAGAGGTGTCTGACAAAGACATCAGTGACGGAGTCAGGAATTTAACTAAAAGTGTAAATTTTCTTCTCAGATGTTAAGTGCGCACTTTAATTTTGGCTTAAAAAGTAATCAAGAAAAAGCCAAAAACTAAAAGTTGATTGCTACGTACCTACATTTATCTTTTAGATTATAAGTGACTTTAAAAAAATAAACTAATCGAACATCCCCTAAATTATTCATCAGTAAAATTCCATTGCCTTAGTATTTTTGTTTGATGGTCTAAAGATGGATCTTAGGCTTAACTCGGCCTAATTTAACGTTAAAAGTTAGCTTATGATGAGAAGATTATTCAAGTCCATATAAGGAAATCAATTACCCATCATTTTTTATGTGGGATACTTAACAGATGACTTAAATAATATTGAAACTTGATTTCAACGAATGAAGGATTTTTTAGTGATATTGGATTTCGGTCTATTGCTGACTAAGAATATATTCATGAAAACCTCATTAGGCGTAATGTTAACCAATGGAACAGCTACATAACTAAACAAAAATAGGCGAGTAGATACACGCATGCCACTTATTGGAAATATAGATATCAGTTAATTTTCCTAAGGGTAGTTTAGTTATTTTTACTCCCTTAGTTTGTTGTGTCGGTTATTGTAGTTGCAGCATTAGCCACGTAGAAAAGATCAGTTTTCTTCTCTCATTCCTTCCTTGTTGGCTTCAATGGCGAAGTAGAAGTTGTGATTGTTTCTGTAATTTCTAGTAGATTTCATTTTATTTGTTGATAATTTGACATGGTATCAAAGCAGGGTCCATTCTCACCCAATGTTGGGCCCCCGAATTGAGATGTTGGGGGGATTTTCCACGCCCAGTTGAGGTCTGGGTGTGAGGTGGGGTGTTAAAAAAGATTGAAAAGAAAGTCTCACATTGGTGGTTAATGAGATAGATGGTCTCTTTATAAGGCTTGGGCAATCCTCCTCCTTATAAGCTAGCTTTTGGGGTGTGCGTTAGGCCCAAAACCAATTTTAATACCACTATATGTCACACCCCTTTTTTACGTACTCTAGAAAAAGATATGGTTATTTTAAAGTCCAAAAGGGTTTTATTATTTAAGTGACAAGAAATGAAAATTTGTTTCGGAAAAAGGATTATTTATTTTTTATTCAGAGTCGCCACTTGGCATAATCCGGTGTGTCAAGTCACCTTTAGAAAATCCTTTTCGAAAACATTTGACTCTTAAACTGGTTTTGCGAACAGAGACTCCGGCTAAGGAATTCCGTTGACCGAGGGGAAGGTGTTAGGCACCCCTCGATCCCGTGGTTCAACCACGGTCGCTTGGTAGAGTATATCAACTATTTTTGGCATTACGAAATGTATAAACCACACAAAAGCATGCAAAATAATCAAACAATAAACAAAACAAAACAATCCAAAATGTAAAGTCCAGTTCAATTATACAGTCCAAAAATAAATAATGCAGAAATATAAATCTATTCTATCCTAGACTAATCCTATGCTACGCTCTAACGCTTCACCCGACGCCTCGAGCCTTCACCACGAACATCTTTCAAGTACAAGGTACTTCGGGGCATTCCCCGGGTAAATCAATACAAGTCCTTTGGGGCATTCCCCGGCCAAATGAGTACAATTTAAACTTTTCGTGCAATAAAGTAGAAAGTACCATTCATACATATATTCAAACATTCAGCAAATTACCATCTTTCATTTTTTTTTTTTTTTTTTACAATTTGCCTACCCAAACTTAGTGTTTGCCTACCAATTTAACAATAGAAACCATGATACTATCAGTTTCAACAATATCCAACAATGAATCAAAATTAATCAACGTTCATCTTATTCGATCTTTTAATTCCCACCCCCCAATTCTATACTCAAATTATCAATTTTAAATCTCAAATGATATCATATCATCACACCATATATAATCGAGGGAATCAACAACAAATCAAACAAAGTAACAATTCATCACCAATAAAGATCAACCAACACGATATTCAATTCAATGCACGGATATCGTCAATGAAATAAAAAGAGGAAAGAGTAGAATTGGACCTTAATTTGAAGCTTTTGAACTCAATGTTATTCGAATTAAAAGAGTTCGTATCCAAAAACCTCCAACCGAACCTCAACCACGACCAAACTCAACTCGATATAAAGAAATACAAACTGGACAGTTTTTGACCCGACGAAAAACCTCAAAAATGATCGACACCAGCTCAGTGTCGAGACCCGCAAGCCCAAACAGGAATCAAACCCAGCCAAAAAGATGTTAATACAAACCAAAATCAACAATTTCCAAAACTGAATTTGACCGAATCCGCTGGAATCCGTACTGGGTTATCTTTAATACTTAGTTGGAGCTCCTGCAGTAACAAAACAGAGGATAAAAAAGTTATAAAAACCTGGAACAACGAATGTTTCAGGTGGTACGTTGCCGGAAAACTGTTTTGCTTAATGTTTCTCGCCGTTTTTCTAAATTATTTAGACCAAATTCCTTATTGTTCTCTGATCTCCCTCAATTTCTCTTCTCTCGAATCTCTCTCCGACCCGATTACAAATCGATAAGGCCTAAAAAATCGTGTCCACGTACCTGTCCGGAGAGAAGGAGGGGGAAATTGTGCTTGGGGAGAATGAGTTTAAGGAGTTTGCAGTAGAGGTGTGTGCGGATGCTGTAGTTGAATGTGCAGGGAAAAAGATGTTGAAGCAGATTCCGGTTGGTGTTTTGGGGATTGCTGGTGTTGGTGTGGTAGTTTTGGTCAGAGCGGGGGCTGGGAGAGGAGCTGGCTACAGCGATGGTGGGCTGGTCGTCGTCGTTGTGATTGAAGCGACAACGACGTCTTGCCGGAGAGGATAGAGTCAGAGAGAGAGAGACCGTAGACCGAGAGAGAGCTAGCTGATGGCGTGGCGGTCGAGAGAGAGGGGAAGAGAAGCTAGCCGGTGTTGAGTTGGCCGGCGTCAGCTATGGATGCCGATGGAGAGGAGAGGAGAGGTGTAGAGAGAGAAGAAAGAGAGAGAGGGAGTTCGGCCCTTTTTTTGTTTTTTTTTTTGGTATGCTGAGGTCCAATTTGTTTTTGTGTGTATGTGTGTATTTATGAGGTGAGGGTGGGTATTGGGGTAGGGTAGGTGGGGTAGGGTATGGGGGCATGGGGTAGTGATGTGTTGTCCAAATTGATAGGAGGGGTGGTTAATTTTGTTACAAAAGAATAATTGGGGATTAGGTTTGTTAGTGGGTTTGTTATTTTTGTATTTTTATGGGATATAATCATACGGGTGAAGGTACACGGTAGGATAAAATAAAATGGATAAAAACGATATCGGGGAGGGACGAAATTAGGTGTCTACACTATATATATATATATATTCACACAAAGGTAAAAACTTTATGGGTACCCGATATATACACCAAATTAAAGATCCTAAATTCATTTATATTACAAGTATTTGCATGGAAATTAGACAAAGGAAATTTGGACAATGTTGATGATATCAAAGTGTTGTAGACGTCATCAAAAAAAGAAAGAGAAACTACAAGAGCTTAAGGAGAAGGAATGAGTTGAGCTAGCTAGATGAAATCAATGTAACCTTTATAGGAATTCTTCTTACAATAATTAAACATATATTGACAACAATTTGAGGATTAATAGAGAATTTTCTTTTGAAGAAGTTAAAAGTTGTTAAAGATATACTATCGCCTTTAAGCATAAAGTTTCATGTCAAAAAAGGAGATTATATTATTGAGTCTAACGAGGTCTTTAATACTTTAAGAACTGATATTAGAAAATGAATTGGTGATACAAAGGATGTGACAGAAGAGTAGACATTGCAAATAAAGGATGATTAACAAAAAAAAAAAAGTTGTTTTTTTTTTTTGTTTTGCAAATTAACAAAAAAAAAAAAAAAAAAAAAAAGTGAGACACTAATAAATCTGGCAAAAGGAAATCAAGAAAGGTAGAATTCAAAAGTAGAGGAGAAGGGAAGCAAAGGTAGAGTAATTTTTTGTTGTGGTATAAATTAAATTAATATCATAAGGTGCAAAGAGGACTCCTACAATGTTCAAAATTTGACAATAATTCATGTGATTACTACAAGATTAATTAGTAATTTTGCATCATTTAAGATTTTGCACTTGGTAGTTTATTTGAAATTTGAATAATGTCTAAGTAATTAGGTTTTGTTTGTCAAACCAATATAGGATTTTTTATTTTATTTTTTCGTTTCTAGTCAAATTTGATGTTATATTTATATATATATATTAAGTATTACTTTATTTTGTAGGTTGAGAGGTAACTCAAATATTGTGGAGATTTTAGGGATTATATTAGTTATGAAGGAATGAAAAAGCCTCTTATCTTCTCTCTGTCGTTACAAGTTAAAAAATAAAATTACATACAATCAGTCAATCACTTTCATTGTGAAATTTTACTTAATATGTTATAAATATTATTTCACTTGTGAGTAAATAGTTCTCTGAGGCATTTGAATTCTTCGTAGTCACAGTTCACTTAAGTTGTTTGACTCACAAGACGAGAAAAAAAAGCACAAACATTTTGGAACATTGAGCAAAATTTATGGATAATGCATTATCAATTATTGTATCTTGGAATAATTCTCATTTTTCACTCTATTAGTCAAATAAATATTCAAAGACATGCCCCCATATTATGGAAAAGTCAGATAGAGGCAATCAATTGGTTTATAACTGATTTAGACACTAAGATCCTAAATGGAAACCAACATGGATTCTTCTATAGGGCCAGTGTTTTTTTTTTTTTTTTTTCTGAATTTATATTCCATTGTCTTCAAACTAGTAATAATTAGCAATTACATTGTTATTGATTAATTAATTAATTAATTAATTAATTAATTAATTAGCACTACTTACAAGTATCTAGGAAATAAGTGCCTAGCTCCATGATTGCACGTTTCGAAAATTGTAGAAACAGAAAAAGTTTCAAACCTTCTACTCGTTTAAAGTAGAGAAAAAAGATTCTTCTAAAAACTTTACAATATATACATGTAATTTAATTAGTAGTACTTAGTACAAGTAGTACTATTCAAAGTTTAAATCATCAATAAAGGTAGTATTTCGAAGGAAAATGTCAATAAAGTGTTTACACTAAAAAGACTCGACATAGAAAATTCCAATCTTTTTACATTCACTTTATTATTAATAATAATATAGATATATATTTATAGAAATTTTTTTGAAAACTTTATTTTTTGCTTTTTCTCAAATTTCAAAAATTGTGTGATGGTCCAATACGGCTGTTAAGCAACACACCAACAATCGATTAAAGTATCTTTAACCGGATGATCCGTATTTCACTTTTTTCTATAGAGCCCATATTCCCATTCCACCACCTTTTCTTTTCCTTTTACTTTCATCTTCTCTTTTCTTTTTCTATCAAGTAAGATTTCGTTTTGATACCAATATGGGTTGTGGTACAGCGGATGATATTACTTTATTTTTAATTAAAGGTCGAGGGTTTGATCCTGGATATGGAGAAAACTCTATTGGGAGCGCTGCCACCTTAATGGGCCCTGCCACACGCGATCCGGATTAGTCGGGCCTCCAATGCGGACACCAAATACTGAATGGGTAATAAAAAAAAAGATTTCATCTGATAGTTGATTGGGAGGTGAGTTTGGATCGATTTGTATAGTAGTATTATATCCAGTAGCCTGTTTAGAAAAGTAAGTTGTTCAAGTATAAAATTAATAGGGTAAATGGTCTGAAATATATTTAAAATTTGACGAAATTTGTTATAATAGTTTGAACTTTGTGAAGGGTCCTATCACTCTTCTAGAATTTTGCGGGGGTCCATGATCCCTCTAGATTATTTATTAGCGTATTTTATTAATATTTATTTGTGTTATGATCGAGCAAAAAATAAGCAAACCACAAACAAAAGAAAAACAAGAACACACAGATTTACGTAGAAATCCTTGCGAGAAAAATCATCGGCAGAAGTAAAGGAATTTACTACAATGGAGAGAGAGTACAATGTCAGAGACGATAGTCTCAATTTTGTGTGTATAAGAATGACCTGAAATAGCCCACTAAATCGCACTTTACCTCTACAGACCCCATTAAAAATCACAAATATGGATCGCACCGCCGGATCAACAAAATTCGGGTCACAATTCTAACAATTTGCACTAAACTCTTTTATTTATTTATTTATTAACTTATAAATGTCACTAAAATGCACTAATAAATAGTTCAAGAGAGTCATAAGACCCCACAAAATTCAAGCGTGTTATAATAAATTTCAACAAAGATTAAATATATTTGGATCTTCTTCCCAAATAAATGCGATATTTGATTTGTAATTTAGAAATTACATAACTGATACATGTATAAATTATAAGGGATCCTAATTTCTATGTATTAATTTATGCAATTAGGGGTGGATCCTATGAAATTGCAAATCAAATACTGTATTAATTTTATACATAAATAATTTACCTCCTAATAACTAACTTATACCAAATATGATAATATTACTTATGTTGGATTGAATACCTGCATAACTCAACTCCTAACCAACCGACCCTCTCAACTCCTAACCAACTATCAAACAACCTCGCAATACTTAAGTTTTTAATAATTAATTCATCTATTACTAATACTTATATAACTCTAAACAATGAGCAAATGACCCCCTAAGTGTGTATATAATATTCTTATTCTTCTACAAATTCTATGCACTACACGTGCAGCTTCCTGTCACGTGCCTCTTCCTTGTTAGAAAAAGACAGAAAGGAAAGTCTAAACGAAGCCCACCTCTCATTCAAACTTAGATAGGTTTAGGGTTATTATTATATTTTTCTCTCTTATTATAAGATCAAAATCAAATAGTAATAGCATGAGCCAAGATTTTCTCACCTTACTTTCCTACCACTTTTTTGTAACTTATACAAGATTTGAGAAACGTCTTTTTTCTCCTCTTTCACTTATTACTTTTTCATTTAGCTTTCATGGTATTTGACTTGAGGTGGATCTACGATTAATTTTAATTTAATTCATTATTTTCGATTTAAACTATGTATAAATATGTTAAGCAAATGATTAAAAAGCATATCAACACGTATAATAAGATGATAGTATTCAAGTAGTGTAGAGCTGCAACTGCAATATAGCTACAACATTATATACGGTTTTGAACTAACCCAATATTGACGTAATTGAATAATTGATCTATCTCATTTAAAAACTTCAGAGCTACTAGATAAAGCATATTTTTATATATTCACTTAATTAGTATCTCAACATTAGCTTTTGCTTAAATCTTATATATGTACTAGAAAATTTATTAAATAGATATAATTATTTAATTACAAATGTATACCTAAAAGGAGATATAGATTCTATGACAAGTTTCTAACTCAAATCCTGACTTTGTTACTGCCTATAGTGCGCCCTCCGTTTCATAATAAATTAATTGTTGGATTTTGACATATATATTAAGGAAAAAGCATTAAAGACATAAATTTAACACAACTTTTCATTTTTACCCCTCCAAAAAAAAAGTTGACCTTGTAATACATTTTCAAAAGTTAATTGGTTGTCAAATCATAAGGGCAAATTTGAAAAAAAAAATCAATGATTCACTTATTTTGAAACACCAATAAATACCCCAACAATTCACTTATTCCGAAATGGAGGGAGTAATATAGTAGCCGTTTGGCCATGAAAAGTTTTTACTTTTTTTCGAAAAATTATTTCACTTTAGTGAGAAAAGTGAAAATTGCAAGTGTTTGGCCATGAGAATTCCAAATACAATTCCGAAATTGTATTTGAAAAAGTAAATACTCCTCTCACAAAATTTTAAAAGTAATTTTAATTTATATTCATGGCCAAACACAACTTCAACTCCTACTTCAATTACTTAAACTCCAAAAAAATTATAATTTTCATGGTAAAACGGGAACACATACTAATTTGAATTTTGTTAGGAGAGAAGGAATAGTGAAAAGGGAAAATTTGAGAGTAGTATAGAAAAGCAAAAGCAAACTTTACTTGGTATGATTGTTGCACAAAGGAACAAGCAAAGTAGGGAGTAGAAAAGAAAGATACTATTTGGTTTTCTTAACCACTAGTCAAAAACCTATCTTCCAACTCCCTTTCTCTTTCCCTTTCCCTTAAGCAAAAATCCAAAGAGTGACTAATGATAAAAGAAGTTGGAAGAAGAAGTGGACACATAAGAGTGTTTCAAAGACAACAAAATTAGATGCTTAAAGTGGGAAAAGACATAGGTTTTTTTTTTCTCTTCTGGTCATTCAGAAGAAGTATAGAAGCATTGATAGAAACGTATCAAGGAAAAAAACACATTTTTCAGTCAGTTTTTCATTTTTATTTTTCAAAAATATTTCACCATCATCGAATAACCAACCATATTATAATGTTTATTTTATATTTGCTCCTGTACATGATTTTGTTCTCATCTCTGTGTTTTTTTCCTCACTTTTTTGTGTCTGACCGTGCAGTTTCAGTAAACGAGAAATTGAGATGCTACAACACAGTCTTAATAATCAGAGAAACCATAAATCATAATGATGGCTTAAGCCTTCTTTTTCTTAAATCATAGTTTAACTTTCTTACTTATAATAATTGTGATAATTACCTCAATAATTACACAATCCTTAGTGCTAATCAATTAGAGTAATATTCACCGAACAAATAAAAATCTTGAAATAATTAACCGGCTATTTTTTTGGATTGTCAGCAACTTTCAACAACAACAACATTACCTTAAAGAGAGTGGTGTGTACACGGTTTATTCCTACCTTGAGAATAAAGTTAATAAAGCTGTTTTCTCGATGAATTTTGAGTCAAGTAAAACATATCAAAATATTATAACAACGAACTGACGAAGTCATACTAAAATACAGTAAGCTTTCTCTCTTTCTTAAACTTTCCACAAAAACATATCAAGAGGAGGGTGGTATATACATTGTCTTATCCATACTGTGAGAACAAATCGACTCAAGTAGAAATATATTAAAATCAAGCATGTAAAATAAATCAATAACAATATCATATAGTACTCCACTAAAATATAATAGTAAGTACTACTCTTAGTAAGCATTCTCTCTCTCCTATTTCTTGATTTCATATTTTTACACGTATTTATTTTTTTTGTTTTAAAGATGTGTCCATATTTGTACGTACAATTCATTAATGTATTGATCAGAGAGAAACCCCCAGAGCAAAAAAAAAATTGTCAATGGACGACTGAACGTTGTTAAGCTTTCTACATAAGTTGAAACTGAAAAAGAAGAAAGCATATTTCAGAGCTAGCTAGCTAGCCAGCCTTACTTTCTCTCTCGTGTGCATTAATAAATGCAACTGAAATTTTTTCAGATATCATCTAAAACCAGAAATAAAGGAGAATTAGAACACTTACAAGACAAAAAGACATTAATTAGAGCAAGTAAAATAAATGATGACCACCAAAAATAGTAAAATTAAAAAGAAATAATTATATAGGAGTACTATTTTTCCAACTCTAACAAAAACCCACCTGCATTCATGGTTAAATAAGTTATATTTACACAGACAAAAACTCACAAGTACTACAACATCTCATGATGATCCACGAACATTTTTGAGAATAATGTAAAGATAGAGAGGAATAAAAACTCAGAACTTTCTTGAATAATATAATAATAGGATAGTGTGGGTGAATAATGATAATAATAAAGTCTAATTAAGATGATGAAGAAGGGGGCATGAGATTTAATCCAAGATCATCTTTTTCCAAGACCATTAATCTAGCCTTATTAGTCTCCACCATATTAGTAGTAGAATAATAAGTAGAAGAATATTCAGGGTGCACTCTTTTCTTGGACATAAGTGGGACACCAAATAATTTTGTACTTCTATTATCACCTCCATTAGTAGTAGTAGTAGCAGCACCACCACCTGCTGCTTCATCAAGAATTGTTACACTGCTACTTTGTGATGTCTTGCTTGGTGACACGACGTTGTTGTTGGTGTTCGAGTTGCCCATAAGAACATTTTTAGGGTTTGTAATTTGTTGATAGCTGAACTGTTGTTGATGATGAATATTTTTTTGGATTATAGGTGTAGCTGAAGCAGGTAAAAGTGAACATGGATTGTACGAACTGCTAGGTGTAACAGGTTTGACATGATTTTGGACGAAATAAATAATGTCATTGTAAAGTTTTCTCATGTGTGCTAGTTCAGACATTAACATATTGTTGCTCCTACGCAACCTATCGTTGTCCTCAGACAACGCGGTAACGGTGCTGTTGCTGTTGTTGTTGGCATTGTTGTTGGATGATGGTGAATCGCACCAATTGACATTATGTTGTTGTTGATGATGTTGTGGAAGAAATTGTTCGTCTGAATCAGGTGGAGAAATACTGAGCCTGTTATAAGTAGTACTTGGATAATTTGGAAAAAACCCAGGACCAGTGATTTGATGATGATGGTTAAATGAATGGTGATGATTCATTGGAATACTTTGTGGTTGAGCAGTTTTCCTCCTATGGATCTCACATAACAAATGTTTTTCTCCTCTTTTGAAAAACTCATTTGCAAACTCCCATCTGTCTGGTACGATTTTCCTAAAACCCTAATCATAAAACAACAAATTAAATTCATAATCAGTAATCAGTATATATAACTAAAAAGATAAAATTGTAGTAATATATATATATATATATTTTCTGTAAAACTTACATAGGTATTGAGTTGGCGGACAAAGCTAGAGAAATTGTTGTGTTTGAAGTAATTAGGGAGAAGGTCACGAGCAAATTCAGGTGGACGCCAAACAACAAAAGTAGTGTCATCTTCACCCCAAGAAACAATATGGTCAGTAGAAGGATCATCAACAAGTTGGTATGTTTTTGTTAAGAATGGAGCTGGAACTGATTTGTGTGAGTCTAGTGATAGTAATATGCCTTCACAATTGTCCAACATCAAAGCCATTGAAACTACAAGAAGCAAAAACAAAGAGGGAGAAAATTAAGTAGTTGCAAATTCTTGAATCTTCTTTAGAGAGAAAAAAAAAACAAGATGACAAGAAAAAATGTTAGGAGATGAGAGAATGGGGGAGGTAATAATAAGGAGGTTATTTTGAGGTGGCGTGGGGTGGGGTGGGGTGCGGGGGTTAAGAAAGATTTAATATTTTTAAATATATAATATAGTGAAGGGAAAGAGGCACCTCGGTTATGTAGTGAGAGAGAATAAGTGTCTGTATGTCTAGGACTGTGAAATAAGGGCCTTTCAAGACAAACCCGTGACATATATTTCTTTTTCTTCTCTTTCTACTGACTTTCAGTTTTCTCTCACGCATACTACTACTACTATGTATTAAAATTGGATTTAACTATGTGGTCCAGCGGATTGGGCTGCTTCACCCTTAATCAAAGGTTGAGTGTTTGATTCTAGGCATGGAGAAAATTCTGTTGGGAGCGCTATCCCCCGAATGGGGCCTTACCCGACGCGAATTCGAATTAATCGAGCTCTAATATTGGTACCAGATATCGAATAAAAAACCAAAAGAAAAAAAATTGAATTTAACTTATCACTTTAATGTTAGAAAAAAAATCAGTTAAGTTTAATCTACTGTAATATAGTAAATTAATTTGTATTATTTTTACCAGATTTTAAATTACTAGGAGAATTTATTTACTCGTAATAATGACAAAATTGTACAAAATCATAATTACACATTGAAAGGTGTTTAGTTAGGGGAGGAACTATTGAATGTAATGGCTCACTTCGAACTTCTTTGATAGAAAATTATAATAATTTTTTAAGATATATATTTTGTCATGGTTCTTATATTTTTGATAATTTTTTATTTTTCTTTAAATCTGCATTGATGATATTTTTTGAATTAAAGATTTATTAAAAACGGTCTCTCTATCTTTCAAGGTAGCGATATGATTGGCCTATACACTTTAATTTATCCTCCCAATTGTAGAATCACATGTTGATATATTAATGTTGTTGAAACTTCATAATTTGCTCATTTATCTTTCTATATTTTAAACTGTTTCAATGAAAATTCTGACTCCGTCCTACTATTGCTAAATGATAAACTTGACGGTGCTACGTGCCATTGCTTATTTGTATACGCATTCTATCATCCCTTTTTACTGTTTTTTTTTAATTGGTAAAATAAAATATCTCTCTTCTTTATGGTTGTTTATGTTCTTTAAAACCTGATACTGCTACTTCTGTTAAAAACTAGTGTTACTACAGTTCCAAACTAAGCCAAGTTTCCTCAGTTTCTCTATTTTTACCAACCTTTGATTAGCTAGGAGTAACTTTTTTGACGTGTGACATATTTTAGGAAGTATATCAAAGGAATAGCATAGCTAAAAGTTCTAAAAGCTACGATTCCAGGAAAGTTATTTGGTCAATCCAGTAACTTTGGTCAGAAGTATTACTAATTGGGAGTAAGAAATTCATATAGAATTGTCCTTAAAATATAAAGTTAATGAGTATTTCTTTTATTTTTCTATAGATTTTAGTTGGCATGTCGTTAAATATTTAAGCACCGTATAATAATTTGTGTGTAATCGATAATTATATACTCCATATATATATGTATCGGTAACTACTACAAAATACTAATTGTTAGAAGGGTGAATTTTTGGTAATCAACTAACTAAAAATGTTAAAATGCCAATTCGACCTACTCTTCTTTTAGAAGTTTTGGGGGGATCTTTGACCAACTTTCTAAGAGTAGGATTGGATAATCTTTAATACTCATTGTTTTTTTGTTTTTTTTTGCTATATCCCACATGATGATATGTTTTGGTAGGAAATTAGGAATATTGCTGTTTTAATATTTTGTAGAAAAACTTGTTAAACATGTATACGTTAGTGTTGGAGTCCCTTATCGATCGATGGAGCATGAGATCCTTATATGAACTTAGACTATTCTCCCTTGAGTTATGCTCAAAACTCGTTGTTAATTGTAAAGCTTGTGGGTTCAAAATGAATATGTTGTTGTTTGTATAGACTAAGAAGGACAATTTGGTCCTCTTCCTAGACACTTTTAACCCTTTAGAAGCCAACTAGAAGGATATGAAAACTACAAGAAAAAGTGAAAGAAATAGAAGTAGAAGAAGTAGTAGAAGAAGAAGAGTGGTCTGTTTTAACTTCACGTCTAACGAGTGACTACATTTTGTATGTTTCTATTTGTTGTGTTATGGCACCAACCCAACAATACCACACTGTTACTCTCTTCCCAATTTCGAATCTAATCATTTTTTAATTTTTCTACTTCTCATCTTACTGTTATTTTGCAGGCATAAAAGCATAATATGGTTAAAAAAATATTACAAAAGCATCCATCGAACTACGTGACATGATTCAAAAAGCCTGTTACTGTGTGACAACATTTCACTTCTTCTTCTTCTTCTATTTGCTTCTCTTCTTCTTGTAAATATTCCAAACTTTAATATGACATCAACAAATGCAACTTTCTTTTTGAAATTTATCAGTACTCTTATTAATGAATAAAAAACAATAACAATAAAAATATATTCGATATAATCTTTAAATCGAGTTTGAGTGAGATAATGTACATAAATTTATCTTTATTTTGGGAGGTAGAGAGATTTTTAAATCCTTGACTCATGCAAAAGCAATTCAACAAAATATATAATAAAAGTGAAGAAGTCATGATCAAATATTATAGAAAAATATGATGATATAATCTGAAAAAAAATAATTATTATAACAAAATAATACGATTGAATACTAGTATTTTCTTTTTTCTTCACTTTTTAGACTATTTCTAGGCTTCTTTGAGCTTTGAGCCCTTTGCCTCAAATAACATTTTTTTGGTTCACTTTTTGACGTGCCTCAGGTGGAGTATTTTGAATTATTGGCCTAAAAAGTTTTTCATGAATAGCTGAAAAAAAAACGGATTAAATTATTATAGCTTTTTCTTTCCTTGTAATGCCCCAAGAATTTCTTTTTCGAAAAAATAAAATAAAAAATTACCAAAGCTATAAGTCCTAATAGTACTACTAGTATTTAATAATGGAATTCTTTTATACATCAAGAGTCACTTCCTTCTTCCTTAACTAGTTTCAGAATACGAACATGGTTCATAAAATGCATGCATTATGTATCCTTTATTTGGGGGTTGAGGAGTGGGGGGTGGGGGTATTGGAGAATTCACAATAAAAAGTTAGTAGTCCTTAATTCAAAATTTCTAGCTCGATCCTTTTATATGATGTTAGTTTAATTATAGAATGCTTTATTTATAATATGAGATATTTTAGTGTGAGTTTAATTTTAATCGAGTTTTGATAAAAAGACATTGATTTAATTTTGGTAAGTTATAATAGTTGACATTAAAGTGTAGGGACATATATAACATGGCCCAAAGTGAAACCATATAGGAAAATGATGACTAATTATTTCAATAAGATACCACAACTGATTATTTTGATCATGGCTATCTATGATACTCATTAATTATTATTGTTAAAAGAAAGTAAAATTTTCTCTATTTCACCACGCCAATCATCACTTCTACCTTTTCTTCATTTCTTTTTGGCTGTTCTCCACACTAATTTCTGTCCTAAAATTATCCATAACATCCTCAAAAATCTTGAATAGTAGCAATCTTCCTTAACAAGCTAAACTGAATTATCCAAAAGTGATTTGCTTTTTATTTTACAACATTATTATCATCAAGACAACATAATATATAGTATCTCATCATGGGTCGCTTTTTTTTTCATGAACCACATCATTAATTTTGAAGACAAAACTTAATCAATTCGATATTCCTTAATTTCATGGTGATCTCTCATAATAACCCATTAATTTCGGTTAATCTCTCTTTTGCTTCCGAAGTTATAGCATATAATTAGTAAGAAAATTATCCTAAAATTTAAATTTAATTCTGAAATCATAACAAATGTGGAGAGCCTCTGACGTAATAATTAAGTTAATATCATTAAAAAAAAAGTTACTACTAATTTATATACATTAAGAATCAGGGTGGCACGCAAGAGAGAATAGCGTCGATCAAGGCTTTCTATTTGTATTAAGAACTTCACTTTATATATATATATATAAATAAGTTATCTAAAATCTAGTAATAAATTCAAAATTTTAGCTCTAACTCGGCCAACAACATAAAGTATTATTGATTATTCATTATACTATCAAAGTAAAATTTTATCTGTTACAAAAATTTACCTCCATTAGTTTTCAAGCACTAACTGTATATATTACGAGTGTATCTAATTAATAGTAGAAAAATAATTTGTAATCAATTTCTATCATACTTGTTTCCAACTAAAGTAATACGATTCCTATTTCTATGATGAACACCATATATACAACATTAAAAGTATTACCATAGTAAATATAGATCTTTTTTGTCCAAATAAATATTTTTATTGTTATTTATTTTTAGAATTTTCTGAATAATGCAATGTACAGCATGCAGTCCGTATATTGAACACGTCAACAACATGGGGGGTAGACCTTAATTTGACCATATATACAACATGGATATTGAATAGGACATTAAAGTTAAAGAACCTCTGAATATCGGTACAGTTGTCTATATATTTCTGGAAAAATACATTAAAACACAACAGTTTTTTTTAACCTTTTAAAATAAAACTATTAGGATTGTTCAGTACGAAAGATAAGAGATAATAATTCTGAGATAAAATATAAAATTATTTTATTCTGTATTTAATTAGGAGCATTATTAGTCTCAAAATAATTTATTCACCATTTTTACGATAACAATGAGATAGTTTTTCTTATATATACGATAAAATAGCTAATTATACAAGATAATATCTCAATTTATGATAACATTATCTATCTCATCCCCTGTATCAACAACCCCTTAGAGAAAAACTTGTTAGCTTAACTAGACTATGTGAGTTCGTTTATATTATCTATCTCAAGTTAAGTTAAAGAAGAAGATTTTATCGAAGATCATCAATTGAAAATAACTTTTTGATCCAAAATAGAAATACGAATGTGTATGTTTTACTCTTTTCAGACTCCAACTCTAAAATTATATTAAATTAGCTACTTGTTATTTTATTGACCGTCAGCATTTTATTTTTTAAAAAATATTTCAAGTTCCTATATCTTTTGTTAATTCTAATTCTGAGAAGAAGTCTCGTAAACCTTCTTTTCCTCACTAATTTTTGTTACCCCATTTGCTATTGTAGTTCAAATTTTACAGTTTCACACTTGCATAGCCACTGCACACTGTACACTGTTTCAGCGGCTGACATGGAGACAGGGTCCTTGTTTTTTTATTTTAACTAATTAATTTTTTATTTTACTTTTCATGTGTAATTTTAATTTTTTAAAACTTTGTTTTATTATGCTACTCTCGTGATTCTTGCTTTTTGGAATTTTCCACATCCTCCTATATATTATTCCCACCACACTATTACTCTAATCATGTTACAAGCTTATATGTGGGAATATTTCACATGAACCACTCTCCCTTTGCATCAAACTAGATGTACCATCGCAAATGTACATTCCATTTTTTCACCATTGTAAACTCATCTCCTAAATAATATTCTCTCCGTTTCAATTTATATGAGTGTTAGACTCGATGTAATAATAACATATTTAATACTGTAATTTTCCAAGTGGTACAAAAAAGATGATATGTATGCAATCTTAATTTTACTTTGTAAGAATAGAGACGTTATTTTTAAATAACATGTTTGATTCGATGCAAATTAGAAGTAGTTTTTTGTTTGAAATTTGTGGTATGAAATAATTATAGTAACTTTCAAATTAAACCATTTCATAAGTACTTACAAAATAAGAATGTTGAAATTAAACGGACTAAAAAGGAAAAAGTGCATGTAATTTGAGGAGGAAGTAGTAATTAGAGATAAAGATTTAGATTTTTGAGTAGTAATTAGAGATAAAGATTTAGATTTTTGAGTTGATGTGTTGAGAAATTTTAAAACGGCGATTTACTGATTTTGAATAAATTATAATATATATATATATATATATATATATATATATATATATATGTATGTATGTATGTATATATATATATATATATATACATATTAATTTTTTCTAATATTAAATATACGAATTTGGTTAAATCCGTAACTAAATCTCCCCAGCCATATAACTCTAGAAACATTATTGCTCATGATAACTTCCTTGTTTAGTTTTATAATCTAGTAAGTTGGTAGGAAGCTAAATGAATGGAGTGATAGATATAGCTGTAATATGAGTTTATGATTAGTTATGTGAGATATTTCATTATTATGAAATTATGAAGTAGAGAAGTTTGTTGATCAATCAACCACAAAATGTGCACTATAATGAGCAATTAGTATTTTTCAGTTGTGTAGAAATGATCAAATAATTAAGTCATTGTGTTTGTGATATCATTGTAGAATGATAGAATGAATGTTTTCAAGTTTAGATTGGATAATTATGAAGTAGTTACTGATAAAATTAATAAGCCCCTTGGCATATCAAAAACTAATATTCTCTATGAAATAATTTCCTTTGTAATTATTGTTGTTGCTAACAATCACTACTTTGGCTCCAATTTTAAAATTTTCAAGTACACATTTAAATAACGCATTTCATTTTTAAGTATATAAATAAATGTCCATTTTAAAATGGCCCTCAATTTTTCATATTGATCCATATTTTGTCAAGGATAATTACCAAGGGAATTAAGCATGAAACTGTAGTAGGATTGTGGTTGGGTTTGTAATTTTCTCCTTTTTAAGAATTTCACGAGCAATTCATTTTTATTTTATATTTACATCAAATTTACTTGTAGCCATATTCACATAAAAAAAAAAAATTATTTTATTTCAATTTATGTGTCATAATTTGACTAGCTAAGTAGTAGGTATGGATGAGTTTAAGAGAGAGGACACCTAAGAGAATGTATGAATTTTTCCCTTAATAAAAAGTGTGAAAAATGAAAATCTAAGAGAACATATGGAGGGAGCCCACTACTTACTAAACTAGGGAGTATAATAAAGATAAGGTTAGTAGTCACTATTAAATTGAGAATATCAGTAAGGAACATGCAAACACATTGGTTTTAGTTTTGGGTATATATGTAAAATCTTGGGAGAAGAAAGGAGATAGTGAGAGGAACCAAGAAGATTCTATTCTATTATGTTATATCTCTAATATTTTTGCAGTGAAAAGTGAACCCCACTTGGGCAATACTACCCTCTCTCTCACATGACCACTGACTATAAAATACAGAGAAACTATATATTAAAAAAAATAAATAAATAAAAGTTAGTTGGGTATATTAAATTTTCCGTTATGTGTGTATTTGGAGCATAAAGATTTATTCTGCGTAGCTTTATAAATTATATTTTTATAAAAGGTTGTTTCAACAATTTTAACACATGACCTGCTAATCGCATGACAACAAATTTATCGATTATACTTTTAAGACTCCGCTTGAAATATTAAAATAAATAGTTAAATAAAAGATAAAGAATGCTCAAACCTATCATCATCATTATGATAAAATAATGTTAATGAGAGAATTCCAAGGAGAGACAGCTTAAAACACAGACTGAATACGGATAAAAACACCTACTCTCTTAAACCTAGATACTTGTACTGTAGATTCAACTTCTTATTAATTAATTAGTAATTAAGTTAATTAATGTATGATTATTATGTGAATAATGACACAAATGCACACCTTTTTGATAAAGCTGTAGAAATTAGAAATAGAAATAGAAATAGAGAGAAGAAAGAATCAATATGAATTTAGTGTAGGACAAGCTACAAGGTTCTTCCTTCTGTCTCTTCTCACACTCTCTTTTGTCCCATTTATTGGACCTTTTCTGCAGGGGTGACAAACTCCACATTTTATCCCCCCCCCACCCACCCCTTAATTTCAAAACTATATCCAAGTATAGATCTAGGTCATTTATGGAAACTCGATAACTTTTGTGTAGATTTTGTATTTATATTAAAATATTTATTAAATATATAATAAATATTTATTAAGAAATCACTAACAAAATAGTCTTTTAGTCCGATGATAAAAATGAAACTTGCTTAAACTTTGCTATTTTCTTTGCTGAGGGTTCCATATCTCTTTAGCACATATGATAAAACTGTGTTTTTTAATTTAAAATTATCGAGAACTCATAAAGTTAATTAAAATCCTGAATCCACTTCTAAAATTTAACCGTAATATATGTGTTAAAATTATTTCTTGCACTTTCAAGATTAATGAGATGTTTCCAAAGTAAGCACTTGGTAATCTGCCATTTACTATAGTGTTTTGTTTTTAAAAAAAGGTTAGTCTATTAAGGTTCCCTGCCATTTAGCTAAATGATAATTTCGATATCAATTTTGCGCTTTTATTAAGGCATACAATACAGTTGTGAAGAAATGGTGTTCTATACAACAATGGTGGGGGATTTGCCGATTTGGGGTATATATATATATATATATATATTCAAAACAAATATAGGATTTGTGTCAAAATTATTGTTTTATGTGGAATTCACATTTTCGACTACGTCTCTACCTACGCCTTTGGTATTAAGTAGTAGTAATTTTTTTCAAAAAAAATTATGCTATAATATTATAATAGGCAGTGAAAGAACTCTTTTACAATGTGAGATCACTAATAATAATTAGAAATAATGGTTCATCATATATAAATAGGATAAGTGTTCACCAAAAAAATAAAATCAAATAAAATAGGATAATTAAGTAACCTGAAACTAAAGATATATTACTACATGTTATAATAGGTACTATAAACTATCAATATATATATAGTTATATGGATAAAAATGGGTATATGATAGTAATCTACTTTCTAAACTGGGATCAAATAGGGTTAGTCAAAGTTGGTCTTCTGCAAGATGCATGGTATTGTCTGGTACTCTGCAATTTGGCCATATATGAAAGACGTGTTGGGGGGGGGGGGGAGAGGGGAGAAGATAAATTGTTCACGAGAGGGGGTGGGTAGTAAATGATAAAATAATAATTTATTTGAAAAATGGTACATACATATATACATGAATGAATGAATACAATTATGAAAAAAAATAAAATTAAAGAGTACACACGAGGAAGTGGCCATCTGAAATAAATGGGCAGGAGAAGAAGGTACCATTTTCTTTGTCTTTCTTTCTTTCTACACAAAAAATAATACACAGTCTCTCTCTGTTATTTTCTGCTATACACACACACTGTGCTCACTGTCTTTCTTGTTTTGTCCTTTGCTTTCTAATAATATGACAAAATCCTTCTGTCTACTCTCTCACCATTTTCCTAACTTTGGGCAGACTTACATCATTTGTTTCGGGTGTTTGAGCACTCATTAATTTCGGTAAATTTTTTATATGGTTATATAGAAAATGTAATAAAATTAATTATAATGTATTGTTAAGTATTCATAGACAAAAATGATTGTTAGGTGCTCTGGCTTTAGTGTGAAACTTAAGCATCTTGATGCATAAAGTGGCGCGAGTTCGATCCGCGATCGCAACACATTTTTTCGTTAAAGCAAACGAGCACCCATAACCTTCAATACTCTCCATTAATGCATGCATTAATGGAGAATTAACGCGTCCATAACATTAATGCATGCACGTTATTTTTCCTTGCATTTTCACCTTGGTTTTTTTTTTTCTCTGTCAAGACTCTCCACAGTAGATTTTCCAAAAATCGAATATAATCATCTCATGTTTTTGAAAGTTGAACTGGTCGCTTCCTTTGACTATGTTTTCTCGAATTGTAACTAAAATTATCTGAGATAATTGGTGCGGCACCCAAAACATAAGAAAGATGAACTTATATTCATTTTGTTAAATGAAACAAATAAATTATAGAACCAATATATTACAAATCAGATACGGATTTGGGATTGAGTTTGAACAAAAGTTATTGAATTTACGTAAAACCATTAATTATACAGTAAATCCACTTGAGTACAATAGAAGAACAATCTTTTTTTTTTTGGTAAAGATAACCACCCAATGTAATGTGGTAACCTAGTCTTATAACATTTACTTTACAAACATGTCTCCATAGAAATATTAAAGGTTATGTTAGAAAATGTTGCTAGTTTCTAAAGTTTCTTCAATTTTTTTTAGGGGGAGAAAAGAGCCCTTTGTCAACCGTAAGGGGATCGGTCAAAGTTATCTCTAAGCTATCAATTTTATTTTTTTAAAAGAAAAACCAAATTGAAAAAGTTAGTAAAGAAAGTAAAGAAAAAGTGGGAACTTTGTTTAAATAGTGTTAATTCCCTTTATTTTTCTTTGGTCAGACTAAAAAAAAATCATCTGGTTGATTGGAAATTAAAGCATCTCTAAGTAGAAGATGGATTAGAATAATAAAGGTGTTTTGGTTTGGTCTCCATGCAAAAGCTCCTTTAAGTGAAAAATCACCAATAAAAAGTTATAGCTTCCTCCAAGAGAAAATATTTCCCTCAATCTACAAACATAGGTCCAAAAGGAATTTTCTACACCAAAAAAATAAAAATGTGTAGACTTGCATGCATGGTTTTTGGCTGTGTTTATTTTTATTCAACACTAAAGAAAGCACATTTTATTATGCTTTATTGGAGTTACATTAAAAGTAGAGAAAACAAAGCTTGTCTTTCCTCCATTTTCTTTTCTTTCTTCTCCTTCTTTTCCTCTTTTATTCTACTTTTTTCCCTTTCTTTTTTGATGACCCCTCTAAGTAAAAAATAAAATATTGTTTGTAAATTCCGGGTAAAATTAAACCAAAGTATGAACTAACTATGGAGAATAGGAAAAAAATTGTAAGCTATGGTTGGATTGTTTTTATAGCTCATTATAAACTTTTCTTAAAAAGTTTTGTTTCAAAATTTTCGAAAGAAATTTTGTAGAGCCATTTTCTCGCATTCAAATAATAAAAGATTATATTGAAACCATTTCCTCCCTAGGACGATGTGACATTTGAAGTGTATATACTAAATTACCACAAAAACATAAGCAGTTGAAAATACAAGATTTAAAATTTTTGAATTTAATACGTCCTCGCTTGTTTATGTTGTTGGTTTCGCAGCTTTACATTCACTGTATTTTATCGGAACTCGTAGAATAAACTCTGTATACACTCGTGAGCGTGTGTGTAACGAATAACTTTTTAGTATATACTTTCTTCGTTTCGTTTCAGTTGACCCTTTTTCTAAAAATATTTATTTCAATTTAGTTGTTCCTTTGATGAAATCAAGAGAATTTTATTATGTTCTTTTAATATTAAATAATTAAATAAAGTATATTTACTCAAATTCATAGTTTCAATGCATAATTAATAAAGTTATTTTAATAAAATAAGTCTCTATTAAATAATTTCTTAAAGAGTGTGTCAAGTCAATAAGCGCCAATTAAAATGAAACGGAGGAGTAATACACATAGTAAAAAGGGAAGGACAAACATTTATAAAAAAGATGATTGGATTAGGTAATTGACATGATATGATAATAGGACCCACAAAATAAAGGATGAAAGGAAGATAGAAGTTAGGATGATTAAACAGAAAAGTGGAATTAGTGAGGGAATGTCAAAAAAGAGAGGCATGAATAATAATACAAGCTAAGGGTAAAAAATAGGTTAGAAGAGGGGAACATAAAGGCTGTTGGATCACATGCATATCACCTCTTTTTCTTCTTCTGTTTATTGCTCTTCTTTTTATACTGTGTGGGTGAGTGAGTGAGTGAGTGTGCAACCAACGTTAAAGATAAAAAGTTTGTCATTAATATACAACATGTCCCACACTTACCAAGGCTGCTCCTTCCACCTCCTCAATCCAAGGGATTCCTATAACTATTATAGGATTTGATTAATTAGTATATACTAGCAATCGCTAGCCAAAGCATAAGAGATTCATCGTCTATTATATAATAATGTATATTTATTAAAATAATAATTGTATATTTATAATGTAACATTTTTGTAAAGGAGATTTAGATGAACTCTCTTCGACCCTTCTGGCTTTACCTTTAAATGTGATCGACGAAAAGATTGTATACCATTAATGTAGTTTGACGTGTGATAGCAAGCTATATAACATTGCAATATTTACCTGATTGTCAAAAAATGCTTATCTCAGAAGCAAGAGTGGAGCTAGACCAAAATACCAATTTCATCGAATCCAATAATTTTCGTCTAAATGTAAATCATTAAATAACAAATTCAGTAACTTAAAATTTCAAATTCATATTCAAATCTTAGTGTTGCTTCTGTTTATAAATGATCTAATTATATAAATATTTTTTATACTGTCAGTGCTCGGTATAACTATGAACTCTTTAGCTTAAACTTTAAAGTAAGGAACTTGAAAAGAAAAACCCCACATTAGGGTCCCTCCATCATCTTTGTAATCATTTCGTTCAGATGAAAGACCCAACCCAACTCATGTCCATTTACTCACAAAGCATGTTTAAAGTTCAGAATATATTTTTACATTTTTATTTTCACTTTTTTGTTTTATCATAGGGCATATATGGCAACTACCAATAATGCAAGAAGCTAGGCAAGGCATGAATTTTAATTTGATTGGAGTAATGAACATCTCATCATCATATACTATATGGGGAAACAAAAAATCAAAAATATTCGATGGAGTTTATTATGAGCCATTTGATGAGGTTATTATTCATTCATCAAACCATGCATATCGATCTTGGAGAAAGGGAAAAAAATATCATCACTAAATCATTTTGGTGGAGTATTTATTTTTGCTTTTTCTTCTTTGGGTTCGGTGATAGGAGGTAAAAGGGTTAAATGTAACTATATTTTGAATCATTTGGTCTCTCTCAAGATTCCCCATATTTTTCACTTTAATTTCTCGATACTAGTATTAAAGTTTTTATTAATTCAAATTCACACTGCAAAGCAAATTAAAGGAAAAAACTATGCTCATCAGGATTATTTTTCATAATATATACGTATTTCATAATTAACATTCATATACGTGTGTACAAATTAATTTAGAATCCGTTTGATCATAAAAAATTAGTAGTATTCATTTTTTGGGAATAATTTCTCATTTTATTTGAAAATTAGTGTCGGACCATAAAAATTCAAATTCAATCTAAAGTTGTATTTTAAATTTGTAAAGCAACTATAGTCGGTTTACTGTTTTTCAACTCATTTTTTCACTTTTAAAGTTGTATTTAAATACTAACATTATTTCAAACATTCTTTGTGAAATACATAATCAAACACAACTTCATAAATTCCAACTCCTAAATTTCAACTAAATGAATATAATGTTTTAAAAATATGGCCAAACTCCTTAATTACACGAGTATTGTTAATTTTGACTAGTCATTAGACATTAATCGTCAATGGAAAGGGAAACATAATCCGTTTTAAACGGTAAGAATTGCGGTGATTAGACTTGATGTTTGGTACGGTACACAATTCATTATTTTTCTGGTTTTAACATATATTTTTTCTTGAAATCTCTGGATAATCCGCAATCGCTGTCTTTTGGGTGAGCATTCTGTGGTGAGCACTGAGTTAAACCTCCACTGCGTAATTGCCTGCAAATTATAAACCGCTCTAGGCAAGCCCTATACAATAGACTCGACTCAGAACACATTGAGGGAGCTCGGACCTGAATCATCTATACGAATAACCACCCTCCAAATCAACCGAGTCATTCCGATGGACCTGATTTTAACATTAGTCGTGAAATATTTAAAACTCTTGCATGCTTAAAGTTCATTTTTTGAAGCACAATCAAATCCCAAAAGGCAAAAGTGGTGGCTTTTTAATTATATTAGCCTTGGACTTGATCTCCACATTAAATTGAATTCACCTAGCCTAGCCTGGATAATCCCAAAGACTGAAAACCAATATTGTCATATCACCGCAAAGTCGAAATCTATGTGGTGGTAAAATTCTGTAACTTTACGTCTTCAACATTCTTTATTTTTTTCACATCATTAGATTCCAATAACTAACAGGATTTTAGGCTTTATTGTTTCATGTTTTTTGATCTCGATGAATATACTAGCTTATCCATAAGATAGAATGATAAACTTCCTAAATGAACAACAAACTAATATCATTATTCATTACATTAATAGCATGCAACCCCTTAGTAGGATTATATTATGTTAAATAGTAGTTACCAAGATCATGACTTAGAACATCATATTTTCGGTAACACCACCACCACCACCACATTAACCAGTTCAATTCCACAAGTAGAATTTAGAAAAAGGATATATGCAGACCTAGCCCTATTTATGAGTTAGAAAGGTTGTTTCGATAGATCCTCAGCTCAAAAGAAAAATATCCGACTCGAGATTGTATAATAATTAAAAATAAGACAGCAAACTAGTACGATACTACAAAACAAGTGAGGCAACATATAGCAAATACACATTGAAACATATAGTTATACTACGAGATAACTACACAAAACTATTAAAACAGGGAGAAGAGGAGTCTAGGCCCCGTCATCTCCCACACAAAGTGCGACAACACTCAATCGCCAACTAATCTTCCACCTTGATCCTCGACCTCCATACCTTCCTTTCTAATATTATGTCCTCAGTCAGCTGAAATTTTGTCATGTCTCGTCTAATCACTTCCTCATCGTACCTTTTTAGTCTATCTCTATCTTTCATATCATCTGCTACAACTGACTTCTCACATCTCCTTACCCAGCGAATCCTCACACATTCGGATCTTCACATGTCCGAATCATCTTATGTGAAGAAAAATGAATCAATCACTTATCACTCCCTAGATCCCTTCCAATTTATGATACTTGGATTAGAGTACAATGAGCTAGCAGTAAGCTTAGCTACAACAAAGTGCTTACCAAGCGTAAACAAAAACAAATACAGTGAAGTGTTTATATTTGGAATTACATAAACAAAAAAGTATACCATAGTGATGATAGCATCACTTTCTACTTTCGTTTTTCCTTTTTGAGTATCGTAATGTAAGTATCAACTATATATTTATGTGGTGCTTTTTTGGTGCAGCCTGTGGGGTTATACAGCTATAATTATGTTCTCTATACATGCAAAAGAAGAGAAAAGAAAAGATACATAGATTTCGTCAAAGTAGCTAGATATACACTCACTTCCTTAGAGCACTATCACTATGGAGTTTGCAAAAGATAAGGACAAGCTAAGAAACTACTAATTGAAATTTGCAACTTTTTGTAATACAAACGTAGTGAGTTTTTTGTTTTTTTGGGTTCCCACCCGTGTCCAGTATTCACATTGAAGCTCCAACTAATTCGAATCGCGCACTGCAGGGCCTATTCTGGGAGTGACGTTCCGAACAGGATTTTCTCTATACCCAAGGCTCGAACCCGAGACTTTTGATTAAGGATGAAGTGATCCCACAACTCATGTTGATAACTTTGTGAGTTATACATATATATAGAACTGTGGTTTCCCAATGGGAGATTTATTAGTATATTAGTGGCCAAGAAAGTCACGTGCTCTCTCTCTCTGTCTCTCACTCTCTGCAGACTACAAACAACTACTCTACTAATTTAGTGCTCTTTCCCCTTTTGAGTCTAATATTTGGTATATGATGTAAGCAAACACAAACACTAGTATTTAATTCTATGAATTCTTGATCTCCCCCAAATATAGTGTTTTTGGTGATATGTTTTTGTAAGTACTAATGAAGGTTGACTACAAATAATTGTTAATTATAGTAAGTGGAAATCCTTTTTCTCCCCTTGGTGTATAAAACTTATCTCTTGATGAAGAGATCCTTTTAAACAATCCAAGAAAAGCAAAATGGTTATATCAAGAAAAACGTTTTAATTCCCATACCAAACACAATTATGTGTGGCAGAATCTAACTCATATTTTGTGTGAGATAGAAAGACATTGAATATATTTAAAAAAAAAAACAAATAATAGGTATAATTAAAATTTGAGTAAGTATATTCCACATATGGTAAAGGCATAAACTGCGTATACTCTATTATTTTCAGATCCCACTTTATGATATTACACTTATATGGTTTTGTTGTTGGTCCATAAAATATGATTTTAGTCACTTTTAACTGTGGACCGATGTTCAGCCTTTATAAGTAGTCCCCATATGCATGTAACAAGTCGAAGTAAAGTGGACCAACACACAAAGATTGCAAAAAAAGGATCATGAAACTTTGGCAGATCAGAGTATAAAGGAATGGAATTACATATATACATATATTTATTTTTGGGTTCCAGAACAAAAATCCACATATAATAGGTACAACATCAACATCCCTCTGTCACCATGCCAAAAAGATATACAAAGTGGAAGTTTAGAAGAGGCTCTCAAGACCCCACCCCCTATCAACACCACCCACAAAGATAAGAAGAAAAACAGCTTTATGAAAATAAGGAGCTGGCCGCTTTTAATTTCATGATGATTGAACTTATCAGTAGTCGGAATTTTCACTAAGAGATCAAATATATAAAAAAAAGAAGCTAAGCCTAAGGGGATTAATCAATATTATTGTATATACATATAAAATTGGTTAAATCCTTCTGCCCTCTCCTATAGCTCTGCCTGTTGGGATCGAAATCGAAAGAGCGTCATGCAGAAATTAATAATTGAAAACAAACAGGCGATAAATCAGACGACACATAAAACTATACTAATTCATCGAGTCCATTTTGATCCAAACAAATGTTAGCTAATGAGTCGTGACAATTGACATGTATATTAATTTGCTTCATTTTTATTTACTCAAATTTGACTCAATCCGCTCATTTAGTTACCATCTCGAAATATGCTAACCTAGTAATCTTTTCTCGGCGAAGTAATTTATCTCACTACAAATGATTTACTCATTAACGAGTGATCTGTTTAATTTTTAAATTAGAATTGACACATGGACATCATTTAAATTACATTATAGTGTATTTTTTTTTTTTGAATCAATGAAACTATATATAATTTAAATTGCAGGTAAAATGAATAGAAGAAATTAAGATAGTGATATGACAGAGGTCGGTTGCTATGAGGTGGAAACAATAATAATAACAATATACTACTAGTTGTTTTCATAATTATCATGGAAGATGCGATGCATTATTCACTTTCCTCTTTGTCATCACTTTCCACAGCATCATTAACAAAGAATCTAAATGTTCTATCATCACAATTACTTCAATACTTTTTGCAACTTGTTTTCTTCCCACTAAATCTAATATGCCATACTCATACTACGTACATAGGTTTTGCACCTTTTTGGCAATACACTCTAAAAGTTTTCTTATGTTAAACAGCATTCAACAATTAATATAATTAAAAAACTTTTTAACTTGTGCTTGGTATATATAGTTTTTCGATGAAGAAGATTCAACTAACTATTGTTGAAGAAATAACTTAGCCTCGTCATTGAGCAAATGTATGAATATAATAATACTACAATGAAACTGATACGTTTGCATAATACGTTACGTCTCTATGTCCTTTTGAGATAGTGATGAATTTCGAAAGCTCTCATCAATATAGCATATTACATGCAACATTATAATATTGAGCCCAATCTTTTCATCTTTTTCTCGGTATTTATTCGCTATCCATATCACGCTTGTATTTAGCCTTGAAAGGAATTTAACGGTTATCTAGGTTGCATTTCCAAACAATTACATGATTCGTAAATAATGCCCTCCATAGTGTGACAACATCTGCGTATAATGAGGCTATACACTCACTTTCAACAAACTAACACTTTATCCGTTGAGGATGCTTCTCCAAATTACAATTTAAACAACGTATGCATCCATCACGATAATAGAGACCAGGTCCCTTAACAGATTTTCACAACAAATTAACAAGAGATGAAGTTAGGTGCAGAAACATAAACAACAACAAGAGTCAAGAGAGACCAGGTCCCTTGACATAAAGAATAATGAAGTTAGATCCAAGAATAGTAAATGGAACACAACCTCGTTACTCAAGGGAGGAACCACAACTTGTCTCACAGAATTCCTAGCACCTCCACAAACAGAGGCGGATCCAAGATTTTAAATTTGTGAGTTCCCAATAAAAAAAAAAAAAATAGTCGTTCCAAGGGGATTCGAACTGGTGTATAAGCATGCGGGGCATTTCTTCAAGCCTTTTTTGAACCAATAAGCCAACTAACAACTTTGTTTACGGATTCCTCGCTTATAATTCTTATATACTTAATATATTTTTAATATAATTACAAAGTATATGAAAATGCTTGGGGGTTCCGGGAACCCGCATTCATATTGCTACATCTGCCCTTGTCCACTAACTTCAAAGCCAAACGTAATTACAAACTCCAATAATCACAAAGATTAAACTCTTAACGCTAACTCCTTATAATCTGTTGTGCAAATCAATTAAGAGACCTGATATCCCTAATATCGAGGTGGACGCATACAAGCCAACAGTTGTCGCCCCATTCTAAGGATGGTTTGTTCCCACTAAGCTCGCTATTACTAGAAAAATCCTTATTTATTGATATATATCACCCTTTTCATTTATCTCTTTGTTTACCCACTGTTTAACACACAATATATGCATTTTCCACTTACTTTCCCTCCAAGTTTTAACCTCATGAAATAAATAAAGGTACTTGACTAGACCACTGAAATGGTAATAATAAGCAGGACGTACAGAGGGGGGAGGGAGAAGATGGCTTTATCTCCAGTTAAATCGGCTCAAAAAAGCAAAAGGACTCTGTAAAAAAATTGGCAATCCAAAGAGCATATTGTATCATTTTTTTGACTGTCTAATCACTTCATACTCTTCTGACGCCTGCTCCACTCATATTGTTAGTGAAATATAAAGGTGCACAGCTAACTTTGCTGTCATTCTACAGTAAAAACCCACCATTTTCTTACCTTTGGATAATATCGATCACTAACCATAACAAATATTAGATCATTATGAACACATTTCTAAAAGTACAATGTATTCCAGGCTTAGAAGTTCATAGATTAAACTCGTTAAGTAGAAACTATGGATCTGCCTTTCATGTAATGCCCCTAGCTAGATTCTTTTACCAACAATCACAACTCAATCCCAAACAAGTTGAAACCAACTATATGAATCTTCAGCAGCATGTTCCCCATCTAAATTCATCTCAAGCTAGCATCATACAGAATAGAAACAATGAGCTTTCTTACACACACACACACACACACATATATATATATATAGTCAATTCGCAATCATCCAAGGCATAATGTCTTGGTAAGACTTCACAATCAAAATGTCAAACAGTACATACAGATGCAGTAATGCTATAAAATGCAGATAATGTCAAGTCGTTTTATTGTGGGCTTGAAGAAGAAAAAAATCAAAATTGTATAGTGCAGTCAATGGGTCACCAATAGGTGGATCCATAATTTATACTTTTGGGCATGCTTCATTTGTCTCTTCTTCTTCGGCCTCTTACCAAATGACCAAAGCAAATATAGGACGTTAAGTTCTTTCCGTAGAATATAACATTTATTGATCGAATTTTAATTCAATAAAAAATGAAAATTGAACATAAGTCATTGTACAACTACACTTTAATCTGATAATCTCACATTGATTATGTGTATGATAGTGGGATACATTGTTTATGCACCATATATACACAATGATACACTATTTGTTCAATATAATTACATTACATAATGTATATAAATATTGTATAATAGTAGGGGTGGGCATATTTTGGTTTAAACCGAAAAAACCGAAAAACTAAACCGAAATTTAAGTTTAGTTTCAGTTTTTCGGATCGAATTCGGTTTGTAATTTTAAAATTTTGATTTTTCGGTTCGGTTTTCGATTTAAAAAAAAAATAAATTCGGTTAAAGCGAAAAAATTAAATTTTATAAATAAATAAATAATATATATATTTTATTACATATATATATATATATATATATATATATATAATATTTAGTAATTCACATTCACAATTAACATTGAACGGCAAATTCGCATACGCCACAGGCTGTTTATGGATTGTTTTAGTGACTCAAATATTTTATGGACTATTTTGGTGACTTTGGACTGTTTTATGGACTATTTATGCAAGGTTATATTATATGTAATGATTAATGACGTTATGTATTATGTTAAGCTTATGATTATTTCATTTTGTTGCATTCATGTTGAGTTATTTATAGTTATTTATATTTGGGAATGAAAAGTAGGTTTGAAAAAAATATTTTTTCTAAAAAAAACTATCAATTTTAAATGTTCAGTTATGAAAAAAGAGAGGCTAACTACTTTAATATTTCAAACCGAAATAACCAAACCAAATTTGTAAAAACCGAATTTATTTCGGTTTGGTTACGGATATCACTTTTTGTCAATCCAAAAATCGATATTAAACAATCATACCGAACCGACCGAACGCCCACCCCTAATAATAGCGTATATGGATTTATATACACATCTTATACATATTTATACACTATATATACATAGTTCTACATTCAATGGAGATACATTACATATACATTATAGAAGTTTTGGGCCATTAGTTGAAAGAAAATTGTTGACTGGTACATTTGCATAAGAATCCCTTAAATAAATGAGCTATTATTAAACCCAAATTGACCTATAAATAAAGATATCTATCACCTAATCTTCGAAAGTTTGAATGATTTAAACAAGTCAAATATTAATCACAAGAACATATCTGCATCCAAGTATTTATATCAATCCGATGAATTCTTATACACGTCTTCATATACGCTTTTATCATTATATCATAGATAATGAATACTACTTTAATTTTTAATCTTAATTTATTATTTAACCCTGACAAATTAATATTATTTAATATAAACATCAAGCGCGAATAACTCAACTTTATGTAATTGGCATATATAGTCAATCAACTTTGTTTTGTCTTTCAAAAGTTGATCAACTTTGGGAGTTGGCCTTCATAGTCACTCAACTATACTTCATTTTTCAAAAGACATTTCACTTTGTCAAGTTAGCTTTCATAATCATTATTTCCAAAAAATATACTATCCGATTCCTATTTGATGACGTGGCAATTGTAAATTAATTTGCAAAATAGTTTCTTTTCTTGTTAGTCATAGGATGAGCTATTGATTAGCAGAGGTGAACCCATGATTTGAAGTCCGTGGACGCTTTAGTATTGTCAAAGGCGCACATAAGTGTCACAACCCCGTTTGGATGTCATGATGGCACCTACCACATCCATCGATAGGTAAGCCGATATCGTAACCCGGAGCTATGGCAATGGGTTACCTCGGTAAGAACGTCCAACATGGACTCCATGCATGAACACAATATATAACAACGACATTTCACAACTAAGGACAACCTATTTTCAAACACAAATTCCACGACCTGATAGTATTAATACAAGAGTTTCTAAACTTGACAAGAGGAATTTACAATCTCAGAATCTAAAATGTCTTAAATAATCTCATACATTTGTCTCGAAAGCAAAAGACAAATAAGGATAGAAGGGAAAGAGGGCAACTCGATCTCCAAGAGCTCACCCTATCTCCGAATAGTCAATTCGCACAAACTAGCTCAACGGCGGCAACTAGGACCTGGGTCTGCACCAAAAAGGTACAGAAGTGTAGTATGAGTACCAAAACACGGGTACTCAGTAGGCATCATCGACCGACTGAGCTCAAATATAAAGTAAGGTTGATATAAAGTTAGACAATAATCTTAAAGTCAAGGGATAGGATCGAACCTAAATCTGCTTTGATACCACTGTAACAATATCTATACTACTAAAGCAATAACATGACATACTATCTCTATATACTCTATAATCTCCATAACAACTGAGTATCATTTCGAAAACGTAAAGTCATATACACAATCGCAAAGCATCTACTTGCCATAGTCATCATCAACCATCTTTAGAACATAAACACAAGAACTTACCACGACGCCCAAGTACACGAAAGAGAGCACAACAAAGAACTCATCACGGCGTCTCATACCACCGAAGAGTATACAAAAGAATATCAAACAAGAACCCATCACGACGTTCCATACCACCGGAAAGTACACCAAAAAATACAACCAATAATACAATAAAGCACAACTACTTCATCAATTTACCGAAAACCGTGGATAGCACAACCCTGCCATGACTCATTACCGAAATTCACTTCCAAATAACTATACCGTAATTCAATATAAAGAAAGCAACATTGTTATAACATAGGTATGTAATCATTAATTCTATAATTCATTGATAAATACCGCAAAGTCCATACTAATTAACCTTATTTTTTCAAAAGTCAAAAGTTTACAAGTTTGAAAATCACTAGTCATCAAATTGGGGAAAAACTACAACTACAAGCCACCCATTGTAATACCCCGTACTTCTACCTAGCTTGAAAACGTCCCAAGAATGTTAAAAACTTACTTTAAAATATGAATCCACTTTTATACACATGGAATCCACTTTTTGTTGAGTGAAAAATTGAATAAGCTTTCCATCGATACCCATTTCGTCCAAATCCGGCATCGAAAGAGAAAGTTATGGCCATAATACAGAAAGCAGTCAAAACTGCCCAGGTGCGACGGTGAAGGCAGACGGACCGTCGAGCTAGCAACGAACCGTCGCCCAAACCGTCGCAGCGAGGCAGTGAGACCGCAGTCTGCCTAAGAGCGACAGCCCAGGCCGACGGACCGTCAAGCTAGCCACGGACCGTCGCAGAAGAGGCAATGAACCCCTATTCTGCCCAGGTGCGACGTCAGGACCGACGGACCGTCGATCCAGCGATGGATCGTCGCATAGTTTGGTCAATTATTTTATGGCGTTTTTAAAAAGGTATTTGGGTCTTTTCCCACCCGTTATAACCCCTAATTATATGAGACCAAGGCTCATAATTTCATTATCTATCTACAACATCAAAAATTAGGGTTTTCTCTCAAATATAATCCCCAAGAATAAGATCCAAATCCTTCTTCAAGAAACTAGTAGATTCAAGTTCTTCAAGTCTAAGAACTTCAAGAAACTCACAACCCAGGTATCACTACAACATAACGCATATATAGCTACATAACATGTGGTAGCTAATTGTGAAAAAGTCTGTGGCTAAACATTTTAGCCACAAATTTTCTTTCCGTAGCATTCGTCGCAAGAAGTGGCGTAACTAAAAGATAGCTACAGAATTTACATGGTTTGTGGCTAAGGACTAATACTTACAACTATAAAATTATTATGTTTGTAGCTGTGATAGTAATAAATTCTTGCTACAAAATATATACTTATAACAAATAATTTTATTCTTTTGCCACGACAAGTAAAATTTATAGCAAAATTTATAGCCACAATATGTTCTATTGTGGCAAAAGACTAGATTTGCTACGAAAATTAAAAGAAGTGACTATTTTATAGTTGAGACTGATAAAAATACTTGTATTTAGCTATGAGTTAGAAAATTTGTGGCTATCAACTAAAGAATTTGTCACAAACATTTTTGTACATGGCTAAGAATTTATTATTTTTGTCATGAAATACATAAATTATAATTATTCTTTTAATTTGGCATGAAAAGTCAAAATGTATATTTATATTATTGGTAGTATATATGTGGCTAAACTACCAAAATTCATTGCCATAAATAGAAGAATATCGTCATAAGCATTATTAATCACAAGAATTCATTTAATGTAAATAAAATAAAAACTATTAAAATCCAAAATAATTTTCAACAATTTCATTTTTACAAATTAAAGATTTTTTTGCTTGCCTTGTTCATCGAAATGTTACATAATGTAGCTACAAATCCCAAATAGTTGTCAAGTTATATACAATTGTTACAATTTTGAGAATTGTCACAATATACAATTATTTTAAGACAACATCTTATTTGAATTCAAAGCAGCATGGTCTTCTCTCTCCTTCAATGTTTTTGAATTGTACCTTAACTTGATCAATATCCATTCCAAGTTGTCGTTTATATGTTCTTTTTTCACTAATATATCTATCAATAATTGCACAATATATTAGCACCAAGAATATCAAGAATAATGATTATATATGCAATTGTGTGTATACATAGAATTTCAATAGAAAAAATATGTTTTAGATAATTCATTTCTAAAATTTTTAACCAATAAAAACAAGAAAAAGTGCAAAGCAACCAAAGAAGTAAACAAACTTGCACACTTTATAAATTTTTTCAAACCTATAGTTATCGATGTCAAATTTCAATAAAACAATAATAATATACTTAATGTAATCTCACAAGTGAAAGATGTCAATTTCAATATTAATACTTTAAAAACTGCATGAATAAAAAATTACCTTTACTTGGAGAATTCTATATTGTAACGCCTACAAAAGAAAATATTATTTAGCAAAATATCAAATAAACAATTTCAACTCAAATTACAAATTGAAATACGGATGAAATGAATGGAGAGGGGGGAGGGGACAATAATGAATTGGGGAGAGGGTAAAGGGATATGAGTGTTTGTTAAGTGTGAAGTAGGATTAGGTTATTTAATTAGATTTTAAAATTATGGGGGGGGGGGGGGGGGGGTTTTATTTTTTTGAGATTTTTTAATTTTGGGGGGAGATTTTAGGTTTTGAAATGGGAAGGGTGGAGATGTGTGGCTGGAGGAAACTTTTTAATATGGGACGAAAATTTTCGTTTTATTAAAACAAAAGAAATCCAATTGTATTAAAATTTAAAACAAAAGAAAGCCAATGATAATATTTTCTCTTTTGGCCAATTGCCTTTTGTGTTTACCTATTATTATATGTATATATGTTTCTTTATTTTTGACAAATGCTATATATGAATTTAAAATACTTATTTCAATTTATGAGGTAGGAGTAAGGTGTGTATATATTCTACTCTAGTTAAATTCACTTTATATATGGGACTACATCGAGTATGTTGTTTTATATAAATTTAGAATGATTTATATGGATTACAATGTCAAGTTTAACATAGAAAATCTTAAAGCAAAACAAAATTGTGAATATCATAAAATTTACACAAACTTTCTATATAAATCGAAGAAATTGAATAATATTTTGATAAAAAATATCAATTACCATAAAATTAATTTTAAAAATTATTTTAAGATAGAAATTTCAAAAAAAAAAATGTCAATTCAACTTTTTATATATTAAAAACGTGAATTCAAATTCAATTTAAGTTCTCTGTTGTGGTGGAATCATACTTCTACAATATTTGATTATTTCAATTTGATTTAAAATACATCCGGGGGGAAGACGTTTTCTTCTCCCAAAGTCTGTCGGCCTTATGAATTATACTTTTTAGTTAGAATTAAAAAAATAAAAAGTATATGAATTTAAAATGAATTAGATGGATCAAAACTTCAAGTTTAAAATAGTAAATTCAAAAATAAAATAAAATTAATATTAGAAAATCAACCTACATTAATAGGTGAAAAAAAAAAATTGAGGTGACAAGTGTCATCCAACTAAAATTTCACGTTGAAAATTATTTTGCGATAAATTTTTTTTAAAATGTAACTTTAATTTATTTTTATATTAATAACATGATTTTAAGCTCAAATTAAAGTATGTTATTACAGTGGAATATACTTTCACAACAGTCAATTATTTTATTTGAATTTAAACGAAAATATGAATTTTGCATTGCAATACATAGTTTAATTTGAAAATATAAAAATTACATGAATTATATGAATTAAATATCAAGTTCAAAATATAAATGTTAATAATAAAATAAAATTATAAATCAAAAAACTTAAAAAATTAATTAAAATGTCAATGTACACCACTTTCTTAAATACTGTGTGTGTATTAATTTAATATCTTAATTATATTCGCTAAAGGGTCGACTTGTCTATTTATATGCTAGATTAATTCATATTGCATCAAAAAACTCATGCAAATATTACATATTAAAAAAATACAAGAAGGAGAATAGATAACGCAAAAGATATTATAATATAATTGTTTTAATAAAACAAAAAATAAATACTTATAATTTAATATATTCAAATAGTCACATACATTTACAAGTATTATAATTCTTTAATAATTTAATAATGTATGTACATTGTAGAATGTACATGCTAATATCATATATAATATCCCTAGATTTATTAAAGTTTTTATGAATACTTTTAAAAGAGTAAATGATCTCATATTAAAAAAATATGCACTTAATTTAAAATAATAAAGGACCAAGCATATATAAACATCTTTATAACTTTCAGTAAAAAAATTTGACTATCCAATTAATAAAAATACAATAAACATGCAAAAAATCACGTTGCAATAAAAATAAACTATTGAGATGACAGTGTTGAAAGACAGATGATAATTTTAAGATTATAAGTAGGTTTATAAAATATTTATTATTGAAGTTACACTTTTCTTTTGTATTTTAATTTTGTTATTTGAAATTTAATTATTTCTTTTGTTTATACACAATTATTTTGTGTGTACGTGTGTGTGTATATATGTGTATGAACCAAATAACAATTTTGAAAATACTTGGCGAGGATGAAATTTGAACGAGACTTATTGAAGTTCTCCTAATTTAACGTTAGTTAAAATAAATATAATCAAATATTTATTTAAAACTTATAAACTATAAAATTGAATTAAATTAACAATTAATGCCTCAAATCACATTAAATTGATAAACATATTATTGTGATAAAATAAATTTGAGTCAAATTATAATTTCAGAAGCACATGATCAAGATGAAACTTCAGAAAATTTTGGTAAAATTATATTTAAACTCAATATAATTAGTTAATCAAAATTAATTAGATATGATCACTTATTTTTTGAAATTATATTCGAAATTCAACAAATAGATATATAGTATTGAATCAAAATGAATGTTTAACACCTCTAGTTACACTAGAATTGTATCAATATACAATAAATCTCAACTCGTAGTAAAAAATAATTATTAGCCATCAAATTTCGTCATAATATTAAATTTACGGCTAAATCATTTGTCATGACAAATAATTAGCTATTATTAAGTCACCTATCACCATGCATGATTTTATTAGTAATCAAAGCAAAAATATTTGTTTAGTTATATTATTTGATTTTAAATAATTCTTTTCATTGCTAAAAAGTCATTATTGTTACAACAAGTTTTGATACATGGCAAAAATAAATAATTAGCTACGAAGTTTTATTGTAGCAAAATATTTATGGCTATATCATTTAACTATTGCAATAATTTTATAAAAAAAATTGAAGTAAAAATATTTATTCATCCATAATATTTTATTTTAAATATTTTTTGTGGCTAAAAGATTCTATTACTACAATATGTTTCAACTTGTGGCAAATATTAATTATTACCTATGAAATTTTATCATAGAAAAAAAAGACGTGGCTATATCATGTGATTATTGCTACAAGTTTTATATCCTAAAGCAAAAAAATATATATTAGCTGCATATTTTGTTTCATATAGTTTCTTATGGCTAAAAGAGTTACTACTGCTATGATAACTTTTATGGTGTGGCAAAAACTTATGATTAGCTACAAAATTTTACTATAGTAATAAATTTGTAGCTAATTAGGCAATTATTACCACGATTAATAATATTAGTAGCAAATATGAGAAATTAGCTTTGTCAATTTAATTTGCGTGACTGAGAAATTTTACAAATTAGTAAATAGCTACGGATTGAAATTTTTGTGGCTATTACTAGATAATAGCTACGAAATTTAAATTCATAGCTTAGATTTCGTAACTATAGATACATTTTCTTGTAGTGTATGTCATGTGTTGATTCATGGGTCCCTTTCACCCATGAAGTCATGTGTTGATTCATGGGTCCCTTTCACCCATGAAGCTCAAGAATCTCTTTTTAAAATTCAAGATTTGGGTATTTGTGAATGTCTATGATTTAAATTGAATTGAAATTCATGTTCATGTTGTTGTGGGGTGATGATTCATGTCTTAAATTACATATTTCAATTATTGACCCTAGTATATGAAGAATTGCATGGTAATCATGTTAAAACCCCCTTCAATTTACAAGGTAATTGATGTATCCGTGATTATAGATGTGTTGAAAATTGCATAACCAAAGCATGCTCTCCATGTGTTTGATTAAATGCCTATGTGAAGGAAAACTGTCATACTAGTATAATAATATGTAATCCCTACTCATGTACAAGTTTATGCATGTCAAGTGTTTGATGAAATGTCTTAGGCAATGACTTATGGATATATATGTAGCCATTGTGGTGCTTTAGAACTTGTACTTCATGAAATCTCCAACTTATTGTATTATGGATTGTGATGTTGGTCATGTATTCAAGAAAGTCATGCTTTGTCACTTTTTTTCCATCGAGTCCTGGGGGTACTTGTACCTGAAAAAGATATAGTTGTGTGCCTAGAGTCAGTGTCATGTTTTCACGATACTCTCAGTCAAGCCATGATCCATAGAACTTAGTCAGCCATGTGACTAAGGAAAACCCAGAAATCTCAGTAATCTCAGTAGTTCAGTAATCTCAGTGATCTCAGTACTAAGTAATATCGATAACCTCAGTATTCCCAGTAAATCTCAGTAACTTCAGTACTCTCAATCAGTCCTCAGATCTCAGTAACATTGTGTCAGTCAACGGAACTCAGTGAACTCAGTTTAGCTCCGCCTAAACAATACCATTAGTATCAGTTCAGTTCAGTTAAATAGTTCAGTGTCTATTTAGTTGGGAGTAGGATTCAACACCGAGTGAATCCAAGGATGGGGACTTACCTGTTATTCAGTGGAGGGTATGATCCTTAGAAGCAATCCTTGTGTTCCAGAACTACGTAGCCAGCGTAGGTTGAGATGCACCCTATGCGTTTAGGAATTTATACATCTCATTTGGGTTACCTACCAGGAGCGGTTGACGGAAGAGCTCCCTGTCAGAGAGGGTATACTCACAGCTAGTCTTTACCCGTGGCACAATATTCACACCCTTTCATCTAGGGTTACAGGTTGGATCCTACCAGTTCAATTCCGGGGCATGTCGGTTAGATGATTACCTCCCACAGTCTCAGTTTCAGTCTCAGTCTCAATCTCAGTAAAATAACTCAGATAGTTCTACAGATTTCAGGACTGTTAGATACAGTCACTCAATACAGTATGAAACTCAGCTAGTTTCATCAGAACTTAGACTGTCAGATACAGTCAATCAAGTCAGTTCTTCATAATTAGAACTATCAAAAACAATTATTTAGATATCCATATCAGTAAACTCAGTTGTCAGCTTATCAGTAATACAGTTAATCTGTATTCCAGTAATAGTAAACTCAGATATCAGTAAACCCATGTTATCAGTAGAATCAGTATTCAGAACACAGTATTCAGTTCTATTACTATGTCAATTACAATTACGTATTCATGTATGTATTCCCACGTTCATGTTATTCAGTTAGTTAGTATAGTTCATGCATATGAACCCCATGCATTCAACCTACCTTACTTGAATACCAGTACATTCCAACGTACTGACGCATTTATGCTATGGTGTTTTACTTTACGCCATATATTCAGAAGCACGAGCTCCAGGACATCAGTAGTATCCCAGTTCAGTAGTCAGAGTCAGCAGTGAATCCTCATCCTTCGAGGACATGATGATTACTTTATTATTTCAGTTTTCAATATATTTTAGTAGTTGGAGTTAGTTGGGGACCTGTCTCATTAACTCCTTATTCAGACAGTTTAGAGGCTTTCAGACTACAGCATGTTCAGACAGTTATTTCATTTATTTTGGTATTGTTATACCATATTTTCAGTTATGTATCAATATTGAACCTTATGTCCTTTCAGTTTGTATTTTCGCATTTATGATATTATTATTATTATTATTATTATTCAGTGCTCAGTTACGATATCAATCATGGGTTAGCTTGTGGTTCTTTGTGGTCATGAGCACCATGTAGAGTTCCGAGTACTCAGATTTGGGGCGTTACACCCATAGTATAGGTTAATCAACTATCATAAGGCCATTCTTTAACTAGCATCATCATGACATGAGTTATCAACTAAGCCATCTCAACTTCACATGTTAGGAGATAATTTAACTAATCATCACACAATACTAGATCCATCATCACTAAGCATGTCACAACCTTAAGGACTAGTTTCCATATTTTAATCAAGTAAAGTCCACCAACTAGTTTGCTAGGTTTCTAGGTTCCAAATAATAATCATATATTTCAGAAGTAGCTAGTTATCACATAAGCCAACTTACTAGACAATATTTCATAATATAACCTCTTACTCAAGTCAAGTATATATATATATTAGGTTAGCCCTTGAATTTTTATGCAAGTTTACACATAACGCTAAACCTTAACTCATATTAGGCATAAATTTCCTCTGGTAGTTAATTTAGCATCAACAAGGGTCACCCTTCTTATATAGTGATTTGGAACAAAAATCAATAACAATTTACCAAGAGAGACCTCATAATTCAAACACATAGGCGGTTGGCCCCACACGGACGAACCTTATAAATATCAATGCATATAAGTAAATTTTCCCCACATGGCATCATAATGTTCTTACCTCTTTCGGATTCACCAAGCATCATCATAATAGCAATATATTCCTTCGGATTCATCGGGTATCATCATAACATCACACATTCCTTCGGACTCGAATCGGGCATCATCATAATATCACATATTCCTCCGGACTCGGAGCAGACATCATCATACTATCACATATTCCTCCGGAATCAAACCGGTCATCATCATAATATCACATATTCCTCCTGACTCAAATCGGACATTATCATAATATCACATATTCCTCCAAACTAGAATCGGGCATCATCATAATATCACATATTTCTCCGGATACAACAACATACATCCACATTGATAGACAAAACAATGAACATACACAAAAGCCTTCAAACTGGAGGACAAGAATTTGCAATAAGTGGGAGACTACTGGTTATTGCCCGTTTGGCAGCAAGTGTCATTTTGCTCATGGTGCGGCAGGTATGGATATAACTTTTTGCTTATTTCTAGTTTAGGGAGATATGATATCAATGTATATAATGAGCTTGCTGAAGATTGATGATTTATGAGTGATTTGGTTTGCTGCAATTATTGATCTGCTTGGTTAAATTTCATTTAGGTGAAAATGCAAGTGGATAAGTGTATTAACATTCCTTTATCTTTTATTGTTGACCGCAGCTTACCTTATAATATATCAATGTATACAATGAGATTGGTTGAGATTTATGACTGATTTTTGGTTTGCTGGAATGTAAGGTGAAAATGCATGTTGACAAGTGTTTTAAGGTTCCTTTTATCTTTTATGATGGACAGAAACTTGCCTTCTCATCTTAAATTACTAGTCATGAGACCACAAATAGGCTAACTGAGGTCCTAGGCTAAGAGTCAAATATCATACCTTACAAATTAATAGTCTATAACAATCAATAAATCCCAAGTTCACCATTTAATCAACTATTGTCTAGGTACCCGCCCAATCTCGCAAGATATCAATAATTACATTACAAATAAGCTCAATCTAGTCTACAGGTAAGCCTAACCTACCTTGAATTCAAGCAACTCACGAACCAACAAGCTTTTTATTTTCTTTCCAAGAAGTTTTCCCTTCCACAAGTAATGCTATCAACAATACAATTTAAGAATTACAACAAGAATGACAATACTCATTATAGCACCATTGTGCCATGGGTTTCAAATGGAGACCAAAACTCCAATTGGGTTTCACCCTTGGAAAGGAGTTTTCAAGACCAACTCATAGCCTAATTGTCTTTAGGGAGTTAAAGTTAAAACCCTCAAGTAATTTGAGTCAATCACTCAATTTTGGGGCTACAATTAAACCACAATGATTTAGGATTTTGAGTCAAGAAATCACGAAATCAATATCAAATTAGAGGAATTCTTACCTTGGATTCGTAGTAAAAAGATGGATTGCACAAGTTGCTAAGCTTCTAATCAACCCACAAGACTCATTTTTTTAGTCACCAATCTCCTAAGGCTGTTAAGGTTTTAATAAAAATGAAGAATGCCCCAAAATCTGAAGAAAAAAAAAAAGACCCTTTTATACGATTTTAGATGGGCTCGCAAGGTCAAAACTTGTTTTTGACCTCCCAGACTCATTCGGACTCCGTTTTTTGCAAAAAAACTCTCCGTTTTTTGCAAAAAAACTATGTAACCCCACTAAATTCGACATTTCGGATGTATTGGTAAAGTCGAATTTTCTATAAGAGATCATTTAGTCCACTTATAGGTCCCACACCCATATATTTTAATTTTTGACTTTTTCGACTAATGGGTCGAAATGAGCTCGGGTGCTATGGGATCTGAACCAAGGGTATATCTATCCTAAAATCAATATTACATAGCTGCTGGCGTAATCGAAATTTGCATTCGAAATCATTTTACTGCATTTTTCGCTCGGTGGTCATTTGGAATCAACGAAGACTTCAAATTGAAAAAATGGTTCAAAAAAATAAACAAATCGTCAGGTAACCGAACTATCGGTTCCAATAAGTCACTAATGACTTGGGACGACTATGGAGGAGCTCTATCGACGAAAGTAAGCAAGAACACGGCTAATGATCTGAAGGGTCATTATAATAAGCCCTGAATCCAGACTTAAAATGTATTGTGCACTCGCCTCGCTTAATGTGCAGTTTAGGTTCTAATTTCTAAGACATACTTTTCCTTTTCAATGAAACTTTTGAAGAAACGAACACTAAACAATTGATATTTCACTTTATCAAAAAAAAAATCAATTTCTTTTTTCATATATTTTCATTCAAGCTTATATTATTAGTCTTGGACTAGACATATATTTATATTTTTTTCCCTCTTTATGACTTTTTTGCATTAAATCTCAGGCTTTATTTGTACTTTGTGCTTAAACACAATAGACCTTGAAGCTTTTTGCGCTTTTTTCTTTTGATAATATTGTGGTGCGCCAATATTATCTTAACATAAACGTTAACAAAACTTTCACTGTCGATTAAAGGATATTATCATATTCGATTGGTCGTCAATAACATGAACAATACTGAGAAAATAAATATATAGAACAAATATAATTTTTAAGCTAATAACGTTACTTTCTTATAACATGAAGTTCAACTAATATGTTTACTTGTAACAATTTTGAAACAACGATCATGGTAGCTTAATAGTCAGCGCACCAAGGTTCACTTCCATTATTCTTTCTTTGAATGCAGTATTAATTATATCCACATTTCTCTGCTGATTAGGGGCATAGCTTAATAGTCAGCGCACCAAGGTTCACTTCCATTATTCTTTCTTTGAATGCAGTATTAATTATATCCACATTTCTCTGCTGATTAGGGGCAGGTAGCACTGCTATTTATCGGTAGGTTCGTGGACCCTTCGCAATGGGTACTTGAACTGGATTTTGATCTTGATTCTTGACTAAATGTTTTCGTCTTTTAGTGGACCAAAAATATGGTAAATACTCAATAAATTAGACTGATACAACTTAAATAAATTATTATTTAATGAACCAATGGCAACTCGAGAGGTCAGATTATTTATTATAATAAGTGAATGTTTATACTGAAACATTGACAAACTATGGATGTTTTGAGTTCAACTTGCAATATTATATGACTTTCTTATACCAATTGCCTTACTGTGAGCAGTGGTTTTCCTTTTTCAATCAGTTTGAATAAGTCCTAGGGAAGATTCAGAGTCAAATTTATTTCCATAGACTTAGTTCCTCTTGTGTGCATGGCATGATAACGAAGAGGATAAAATTTAAGGTCTAAATCTTAGCAAAAACAAAAAGAAAAATGTTGTGTTATTTCTTCTCATTCATCTAGACTTAAGTAGACCAAATATATTACATTGATATTAGTATTGGTTCTTCTGTGAGCTACTTAATATAAGCCAACCTAGGGTCTGACCACAATTGAAAAAAATAATGTTAGGGAGGGCTTTTCTCTTTAATGGGTCTTAAGCAACTCGAACTAGAATTAATCGAGATCCATATATAATTCATTAAGGATATCAGATACCGGGTGAAAAACAAAAGCATGGGAGCCATAGTAACTCCCAAAACCAGGAGATTGTTTTAGAAGTTGATGCAAATTATGTACCAACACATAAATTAACAATAGCTTTGTTGAGCTGATCAACTATTGCTATACGTGGAAATAGCATCTGCCATAAATGCAAGGTAGAACTGTGGACTCTTGTGGTGGGGCTTTTCCAGACCCTGCGTATAGCGGGAACTTTAGTGCACGGGGCTGACTGCATTTCTTAGTGGTGATTGGTGACATGTTTATATTAACTCATTAACTATATAGGGATTTGTTTATTTCAACTTGCAATATTATTGCCGATCTTGTCGGTTGTTCTTTAAATCCATCTCTTTGAACTTTGAACAAGTCCCAAGGAAGATTCTTCAAAAAAGTCAGATTCTATAATTTCCTTGAAGTTTTTGTCGTTGTGCAATTGGGCTTGGGACCAATGATATAGGTGAAAATCATAGAAAATCAAAGTTCAAATTTCAATTGAGATAAAAAATAATATTATTATTAGTAATTTTCTCATCTGTCTAAACTTTAGTGTGATTAATCTCTGAAGGGGCAAGTAACACGAGGATAAAATATGAGAAGATCGCTCGAGATGGCTTGCTCAAGTTGTTTATCGACTCTAAGTTTTGTCTTATTCATTATCGTGATGAGTTGATATGAGATTAAATGAGAAGTGAGGACTCATATAGTCGATTCTAAATTATTTGGAACTAGGACAAAAGTATTACTATTATGGTTCATCTCTTAGCCCGGTCCCTTCATATATGACACAACAACCGCCAACCAAAAGTCTAATTTTATACTAACAAAAATGAGAAGTGCTACTACCACTGCCTTCTCTTTGTTGGTCTATTTCTTATTGGTAGCATTTTCATTGGGTAATAACAAGAATGGTTCAATAGATGATGATTGTAACATGATAATGTGGAGAATAGGAGCAATCTTTGATCCAACAACAAGAGTTGGTAAAGAGCAAAAGGTGGCAATGGAGATTGCAGTTGATGAATTTAATAGCCGAAATTCCAAATGTTCAGAGTTAGTTATCAACTTTGCTTATTCCCATGCTCCTGCAGCTTCCCTTGGTAAACTCTTACTCCCTATATATCACTGTACTTTGTCTTCTTATATCTCAAGAACTCTATACATAAAGATCGAATTAGGTTTCAACTAGGGAATCAGTGTTCTACTACCAATCACAATATTCATGTTCGACGCAGTATTCATACAGGAAATTATGACAAGAAAGTTCTTTATTTTCTTCTCTCCTGCCCTAGGTGTGAATATGTCGTTAAAAATCCACCAATTATGATATAAACATTATATTTATCTGAAAAATTCTATTTAGTATGTACAAGTTATAAATTCAAAACTCAATAACTTTCAAAGCTCAAATTTAAAATTCATAAATTTCAAATCCTCGATCAGCTTCTGTTTTTTGATCTAGAGGGGGTAATGAGGAACACCCTCTAGTCCTCAAAAGCACATATGGAATCCTTTTGGTGTCACACTTTCAGCTATATAGGAACATAATCTTTGCACAAAATTTGCAATATCAAATAAGTATTCTGGTCATAAGTTTATGTCTAAATAATTTGCAATATCAAACAAGTATTCTGATCACAAGTTTATGTTTAAATAATATGAAAAGCTTATAAACGAAAATTTTTGTTTTCATAAGTTTACGTGTAAACATATTATTAAACAATTCATATGTGATTCTTTCGTATTAACTCGAAAAATCAACTTCAAATGCTCACAAACAGAATAAACAAGCTTTAGAAACTCTAAAGTTACAGTACTTGTTTATACTAATTCGAGAAACTTGAGGGTTCTTGATACCTCAGGAGTGAGGGTTCTTGTCTTCTTGATATCTCAGGATTAAGTTTGCGACTAATTTTAAACATTATTTGGTCGAAAATATACATTTGTCCCATCAAACTTAGTGTTATCATAATTAAAAAACTACAATCTGATTACAATAATTTTGAGACAACTTTGTCCGAAAATCAAATGACCCCTTAAAATACTCAAGAAGTCAAAACATATACTTGTTTATACTATTGGTTAGCTATCCTTTCACGTCAAAGCATAAAAAAACAAATGTGTTTGGACTGCCATTGGATTTGACTATCAGACATTCTAACTTATATATTGTTAAGCCCATATATTATCCTCCCAATCATACATCATTGAACATTGGATTTAGCTGAACTCAAACCTTTTAGCTTTAATCATCTCATACCATGTAAATATGGCTAAGAGATTAATAGTTGAAGCCAGATATTTGTCCAAGAGTGTGCAAAGTTTCCTCTCAATTGTATTAAGGGTGTCGTCAAATTAAATAAACACTTACAGTAGTTAACATTTAACCTCTGCACACCACATAATTTTTCGACAAAGGGTGTGCACTGAACCACCCTTGCCGCCCATAATATCATGTTAAAGTATGTAACCATATCATCTAAAAGTTTGTTAAAGAAACCACACTTTGTTGAGCATCTCATTTGGGCTCCTCGTTTGATTTTGGATAATCCTCGCCTCCTAGCTAGCTAGCTTTTATGTTGAGTTAGATCAAGATTCATTTAACATACCTGTCCAATTGTTGTTTCACTGAATGTTGGGCCTCATCTTATATGGTTCATGCTCTAGATGTCTTAAGCATGCAATGCCATTTAGTCTCCTCGACTCCGAGAGATGGCTTTTGAGGTTGAATTACCTCCCTCCTCCGACATGCATTTTAAACAAAGACATTTATTTGATTATGTTCGACATCCACTACATACTAATGCAGCTTTGGTGAACTGACCTTAAAATTTTGCAGCAAATTATCTTGTCAACAAGAAGCAAGTACATGCCATCCTAGGACCATTGACACACCAAGAAGCTGCTCTATTTTCTGACTTTGGTGATGAAGCCTACAAAGGCATCCCTATTATTTCTCTAAGTCCAGCTGTCTCATATTCGACAATACTACCCACGGAACCACCTTCACTTATACAAATGAGTAGTGATGTTAACTCACAAATGCAATGCTTTGCTGCCTTAATTGGATATTTCAAGTGGAGAAAGGTGATAGCTTTTTATGAAATTAGTAACAGTTTCTCCAATATGGATGTTGGACTGATCACTCACCTTTCTGATTCACTCAAAGTTGTTGACTCCTCTATTGAACATCATTTAGCTTTTCCTCCTTTGTCCTCTCTTTCGAGTTCAAAATCATTCATTCAAGAAGAGCTGGTGAAGTTGAGAACCAAGAATGTTAAAGTTTTTGTGTTGATACAGTGTTCTTTAGACTTTGGTTTAGTTCTTTTTGAGATGGCAAATGAAATGGGAATGATGGGGAAAGATTATGTATGGATTATTTCAGACAATATGGCAAGTCTTCTCGACTCTGTTGAACCTTCTGCTTTATTAAATATGCAAGGTGTGATCGGGTTTAAGGCAAATGTTAATGAAAAAAATGACTCTTTTGGTGAGTTCAATGTTAAGTTCAGGAGAAAGTACAGATCAGAATATCCTGAAGAAGACGGATATCCTAGTCCTAGCTCATATGCTCTCAAGGCTTATGATGCAACATGGGCAACTGGTAAGGCCATGCAGAAGTTATCCAAAAGCAATTCAAGTGAACTAATGAAAAGCATCTTGTTGAGTGATTTTGAAGGTTTAAGTGGGAAAGTTAATTTCAAGAATGGCAAGTTATATCGAAACCAAACCTACAGGATCATTAATGTGTTTGGCAAAAGCTACAGAGAAGTGTCATTTTGGACACCAGAGTTTGGTTTTTCTGATCTAGTTGAATCCAATGAGATGAAAATGAGAATTGAAAACGGTTTAGGATGGGCTTTGGGGTCAATTTTGTGGCCTGGTGGTAAGCAAACTGTTCCAAAAGGGTGGACTATAGGAGGCGTGGATAAACCACTAAAGATTGGGGTACCTGCAGGAGGTGTATTTAATCAGTTTGTGACAATTAAGTTTAACCAAGAGAGAAATGAGACTCTGATTAGTGGATTTTCAGTTCATGTTTTTGAAGCAGTAGTGAGGCAACTTCCATATTATCTGCCCTATGTTCTTGTTCCCTTCTATGGTACTTATGATGATATGGTGGTAGGAGTTTCAAACAAGGTATGTACATGCATGACTCTTAAGTTAACCATTGCATCTACTTTTGGTGCATAGCATTTCTCAGCATATTCCAAAACTGTTCCTCTGCTATACAAAATATTTGACTTTTACCTTTTGTTATACTTGGTGTCCTCCGTACCCTTGTTGATAGCAACTATCCTGTGTTTTCCCTTGACCTTAACGAACTGCATCTTGGACTGTAGATTCCACGTGTCAAAATACTTCAAGAGAAAGGTTGTAATATATCCATACACATTTAAAAATTAGTGTCTGTTATACTTCCAGTTGGAGATCCGTTAAGGTCAAAGGGTAACAGGACACCTCTCATAAAATAAAATGCTGCTCTTGAAAAAACTTAGAATACTGAAAGTTATTCTCAATCAGCTAACAATTCTATTCTTTTTACAACAACATCATCAATAGAAGTACAAGTATTTTGGAATCCTCTCTTCGAAACAAATCAGGTGATGGTCTTGGGCATTTGCTAATAACGGGTATGAATGACCACAAAGTATAAGGAAAGGTAAAATTAAGATATTTCATATAGTCGGGAGCATTTTCTACCAACTTCCCTTAAGATTTTCATCATCATCGATCAGTAAAGTGTGCTAATTATAACTCATAGTTGCTAGTTGATTTTGTGTTTTAACATCTGCAAATACTCACCAGTTCATTAATAGAGTCTGGATGCAGCAGTAGGTGATACAGAAATAATGCCTTATCGCTATGAGCTTGCAGAATTTTCACAGCCCTATATTGACTCGGGACTTGTCATGGTAGTGACTGAAAGACCAAGACTCAAAAAGGCCCATTTTATTGTTATAAAAGCCTTCAAGTTGAAGTTGTGGATTCTTCTGGCTGTGATGAGCATGTCCACAGGGGCTGTCATCTGGTTAAATGAGTACGTAAGTGACAACCCGGATTTCAGTGGTTCTTTCCCTCAGCTGATTGGATCCATGCTTTGGTTCTCTGTCACTGTTCTCTCTTTTTCACAACGTAAGTTTCAAACTTAAAAATACTTTATACTTTCCCTTTCCACCTTCTTTGACACTATTTACTTATCAGTTCGTACACAAAGAATGTTACGTTTCAATAATTTCTTAACGAAAAGCTGTTATAGCACATGAGTGTAACGACATGTTTAAAGCCACAAGTTTTCTAAGTTTTCATTTCTTTCCCTGAACTACATGCGGAGTAGTCAAACTATGTCAAAGAAAGTGGACGAAAGGAAGTATAGAATAGGAAAAGGGTTAAAATATACTCTCTGACTATCTGAATTATCTTAATTTTACTCTTTGTTATACTCCTATTGTTAGTAAATAGTTTTGAGTGAAACATTTTCTTGAGATATTTTAACACATGGAGTCCTTCCTTATCCACGTGGAGCTTTCTTAAAGTCAACAGCAAATGCGAGAGTATAACGGAGGGTAAAATCTAACATATTTTGTGTAATAGGAAGATAAATTTGAACTTTTTCCCTTCAGAATAAAGATATATACAGGACTATTGTTTACACTTAATGTCTAATTCAAAAGCTTATCACTCCAAGTTGGGAAATCATTACAGGAGAATCGATCAAAAGCAATCTATCTCGACTTGTGCTGACTACATGGTTATGTGTAGTTGTGATTGTCACAGCTTGCTTTACTGCACTTCTTTCCTCCATCATGACGGTTCCTAGGCTGGAACCTTCAGTACTAGGTGTCGATTATCTTATAAAGACTAATGCTGCAGTTGGTTGCAACAACAAGTCATTTATAATCAGATATCTGGTGAATTTGCAATTCAAGCCAGAGAACATCAAGGAAATCAGTTCATTCAGTGACTATCCTAAAGCTTTTGAGAAGGGAGAAATTTCTGCTGCTTTTTTTGAAGCTCCACATGCCAAAGTTTTCCTTGCCAAGAACTGCAAAGGTTACACCAAGTCAGGACCTGTCTATAAACTTGGCGGATTTGGCTTTGTAAGATCAACATTGCATCTTTTTAGCTTTTCAATCTGCTTATGATCCCCATGTTTGTGGACTAATTTCACGTATGTTCACTGTGCTTTACCCGGTATCAATGTAAAGTCACCGAGTATAATTGAGTTACTTATACTGTGGCAAAACTAATGTAGCGTCTTTACTGCTATAGTTACTCTAATATGACAACATAATTTAGTTACTCTATCATAATGGACGAAGTTTGGTGAGCATAAATGAAATTAACCCTTCTTGTTAGCCTGTTGAAATTATTTACTAGTTTTTAACTTTCTGATATTTTAATGTATCAGGTATTTCCAAAGGGTTCTCCATTAGTAGTTGATATCTCAGAAGCTGTTCTTAAAGTCACGCAGAGTGGAGAGATAAATCAACTAGAAGAACAAATGCTTATTTCTTCAAATTGTTCTTCTCCATCAGCTGAGGAACAGGGTCCTGGATTAGGACCAGAGTTGTTCTCAGGTCCATTACTGATTTCAGGTGTTATATGTGGGATTGTACTTTTGATCTCAATCGCTCGTTTTGTCAGAAAATACTGGCTATATATAAGCTCTATAATTGCAAATAATGCAAAACCAGCTCTTAGATGGGCTTCTCTGGTTCTAACTCGGTGCTATACAAGAATAGTAAGACCAAGATCAGTTAAAGATAGCAACACTGTGATTGAACAAAGACCAAATGCTCAACAGAATGTTGAAATTACAGAGGTATTTTGATGGGCCAAAAGCTGGTAATCATGGACAGCAATTTGACCAACTGCTACTTTTCTCTCGTCCAATAATCGAATGTGCTTTTGAAAATATATTTCTTACTTTATCAAGATCGCATTTGTACTGAGTTGAATAAAATCTTTGTGCAATATGAATGATACATTTTGGAGGCACTACTTGCTTTGTCTTGATTCTCAAGGCGTTTGGTGATTAACAAATGAAATGTATGAGTATGGTTAGAGTCCAAATGGGCTTGATAATTAGTATGTGTAATTGAACTTATATATTATTGGGCTGAATCTGATAAGAACCCAAGTAATTGTGGGTGCGGTCCTAGTTCCGGCAGAAACATTTAAGGGATTGTTGAGGTATGGATGTTGGGCAAAATTTTTCCAGCATATATGAATGATAAACAAGTCTTACCATTAGCAGATTCTGAAAGAGGAGCAAATTTGACACAATGAAGAATCAATGTCTGGACCTCCCAATCGACCAACCCTCTCCAATCCCGAACCCGATGGATCATTTCAACCCAACTATCTCCAATACTGAACCCGATGGATCAACCTCTTTCCGACATATGAAAGAGGGGGTTTCACTAAGTGAATGCTAAACTTGCAATGCATATTTGCTTGCTCACTTGTCCCAAAACTCCACTCTTTTTTCTCCACTGTTTCAACTTCTGGATGCACTAGCAACCGTGACTCTTTTTAGGGATGCAGCCCATAAACTCCTGGTCCCATAAACCAGCAAACTATTCACACTGATAGCATAAAATCAGCCTCGACAAACTCTAGCTTTACTATTTATGCAGTAAAACTGACTCACCCTCGCGCTAACGGTAAAAAAACAATACCTACCTGACTCAGAATCAATGTCTCGGCAGAAGCTTCAAAACCTAAATCATATGTCGGTATTCCTACACAAGCAGATTTCTTACAACCATGATATAAACTTCTAATACTCGGGCATCACAGTAGCATCATCAATCCCAAAAGTAGTTTGCTATCTATCGGAGCGGCAATCTAGCAAGCAACTAGATACTACAAAGTACAGAGTGTTGCTTATACAGAAAATATGCCATTACACAACGCTGCTTATAGAGAATATATGATGCCATTACACAATGGTTACCAGCAAGCCGATATAGACATCCAGTATATACTGTTACTGGTTCTGAAGAAAATGTAACCTCAGACCAGACAATAACTGTCATTCCATCCAAGGAAGAATCCTAAATGACAATTAGACTGCCAAGAATATCTAAGACAGTTTTCCAAAATATTAAGGTGGGGATAAAAGTGTATACAACAAGTCAGTTGACCAGGACATAGGACATAAACATTGGCCAAGACATGTACATTAGATACGCAATATCCAACTACATGTAAACCTCCATACCTATATACTTAGTGGACTGACATAAGGGACAAAGACTAAGCTTACTTTCACACTCTTTACACAGGCAGAGATGCTTACATGGTAACAATAGCATGCAAACTTCATTGGCTCTACAGACCCTACACGTCATTAACTCCTTCATTTCCTTGCTATCCCGGCAAAGCAGGTGGAGATCTGTGGCCCGTCCATTGCAGCATGATGCTGTGTCATCTACCTCACTGTCACCACAACCTTCTTTACTATCTCTGCTCTGTGCATAAACATGTTGTAGATTTACCTTAAGTGTGTTGATCAAGTTCTCATTGTATTTGGCACGCTGTTGCCAAGCATTGGCTTCCAAAGCCATTTGTTCCATTCGCAATTCAAGCTCCATGTTTTTCTTGTTGATATCATCAACCTCTGCGTCTTTTTCTCGAAGTTTCTGAAGGACCTTCTCTTCAACGTAGGTGATAGCCTGAACCTGATTAGCTTGAACCTTCTCCAAAATAGCTTGCCTTAAACGGTCACCCTTTTGGAAAGAAAAAAAAAAAGAGTATTAAACAGAACATATATGATGAGGTTAATATCAACACTCATAATTATTATTAATGCCACTATGTCAACTATATGATCAAATTCCTGCCTCGAGATCTCAACTAGTGGTTAGAATATCTAAAGCAGGAGTTTAAGATGCCACAACAAGAGTATATAAGGACTTCCATTTTTATGATCAATAATTCACAAATTCTTAACCTAAAACAAGCATAACAGCCAAACTTGAATATTTATCAAATATCACCATTTGATAAATGAGAACATTTGGTAGAAAAAGCTACATCCATGCATTTCAGATACCTCTTCAACTATCTCGAGATAAATGAGAACATCAAATTGACACAGCTAAAAGCCCAAACAAACACAATCCACTGGCTTTTTTCTCTCTCACAGAAGTGAATTCTCAAAAAGTTTCATGCCTGCAAGCCCAGACATGGGATCAAATTTTCCCGAAAGAAATCTATATTAATGGGAAGTTAATCTGACTGCATAACAACGAGGCTGTAAATTCAGCATTCCAGTAATATCCTTGTCTTATGCTTGTTTCAAGAATTTCTGACAACTAGCCTAGTTCAAACTCTAGGTTTAAAAGGGAAATTTCAGTAAGCACTAGGGCAAATATGTATGCTAATTCAACTTATTTAGGGCAGAAAAAGAACACCCTTCAGACATAAAAATCTCAGAGATGATAAAACAAATCTCGAAATGCTACCAACCCAAATCACTGCACTCTTAGATCAACGAGGTACGGGTCCATAAGCAGTGACAACCTCCCTATCAAGACTCGCTTTCGCTACGACACTGGTGGGCTCCCTAACCAAGCCATTGCCTATGAGTTGCCGGATCATTCTTCAACAGGCACGTGGTCAGAGCCCTGGCTCCTACTTGGGAGCTTACGGTTTCATGTTCTATTTTACTTCACTCCCTGATGGGGGTTCTTTTTACCCTTATAAATGGTAAAATTTCCAAGCCTTAAAATGTACGGCTAGAAACAGACACGGTGCTTTTAAAAGCAAAAAACCTTAAAAACCAACAAGAAGCTCCATGAGATTTGAAGTAGAAGTGTACGTTTTTTTGGATTAAAGCACATAATTTACCAAAAATCTTAAAGATTAAATACTGTAATAATCAATTTGTAATTAAAATAACCAATTAAGCATTCAACATGCAATGACACCCATACTAATAAGTTCTTCATTGTAGAGATTCAAAGTAGCAACTGCTTCTCGTATGGATCACTATACAACAACATACCTAGTGTAATCCCAAAAGTGGGGTCGGGGGTAAGGCAAAGTGTACTCAGACCTTAACCTACCATGAAGGTAGAGAGATTGTTTCCAATAGACCCTCGACTCAAGATAAACTCATGTGCATCACTAATTTCCCAGTCGGACCTGGGGAGGGTAGAGTGCACGTGAATTCTGAAACCTAAATGGGCCCTCTAATTTAAAAAGTGGCTGAAATAGGCATGTATATAAAGTGTAACAAAAAAGAGGCTTAAAGCACATATTTTGTACGCTATGACTGATTTTTTAACGGTAAAAAAGTTCATAACACAATATGTGTGTTAAGCATTTTTTAAAATAAAGCGCATATATTTTGTGCGCTATGTTGCTTTTTACTAAACCCCGACTTCTTCCTCCTCCCCACCACTCGTCTCCCCATTGTCAAAACCTTAAAAAGGGTCGAAACCTCAACAATCCTCCTTCCAAATCCCACATCTTTTGTTAAGAAAAAAAAAACGCCCAATTCAAGATTCAAGGTGTGTCCAAGGCATAGGTTAAGAATCTAGTGTAGAATTTTGCGACAAAACGATATTCACTTTGATTGTTTCAAATAATGAAATTTAAGTTAGTTTTCTCTATGTCAATCATTTTTAATCATTCTAATTTAGTTTACTAATTTTTTAAGAGCCAAGTTTAATACTTGGTCTGTAATTAAAATGTACATTAATATATATACACAAGTCTGATGACAAAATATACAAATTGATTATAAACTATACAAATTATTACAAAATTAATTACATAATATCAATGTCTATGTTCCACAACCCTTACGCTTTAAAGAAGCCTTCGGCTTAAATCCCCCACGTTTAGCATCATTTCATCCCGTCACTGACCTTCCCATGGACACCCAGATAAATATTTATAAAACGTAAGTTTAAACTAGTTCTGGAATCTCGTATTTATAATATCTAACATTAAGTACTTATTATATATATATACAGAAGAAGCATAGAAGAAGCGTAACTCAGACATACATTGTGCGGATGAGCATCCTATTAGACAGGACGAGGATGGAGACGATGCTAAGCGCGGGAGACTTGGGCTGAAGGCTTCTTTAAATCATAAGGGTTGTGCATGTAGACTTGATATTATGTAATTAACTTGTAATAATTTTATAGTTTGTAATCAAATTTGTATAGTTTGCATCGTACTTGTTTATATATATTAAAATTAAAGTACATTTTTATTCTAGACTAAGTATCAAACTAACTCTTAAATAACTAGTGAACTAAATCAGTGTGGTTAAAAAATAACCGACATAAAAACAAACTTAAATTTCATTATGTTAAAACAATCCAACTAAATATTGGTTTTTCCCAAAATTCAACACTATTCTTGACCTATGCCTTGAACACGCCTTGAATATTGAATTGGACGAGTTTTTTAACAAAATGTGGAATTTGGAGGGGGGGTCATGCAGGTTTCAACCTTTTTTAAGGTTTTGGCAATGGGGGACCAGTGGTGGGGAAGAGGAAGAAGTTGAGGTTTTGCAAAAAGCAACACAACGCTCATATTTGTGCTCTCTTATATTAAAAAACATGCATAACGCACATATTATGCGCTATGCACTTTTTAAAAAGTTAATGCCCCATTAACTTTTGCCCGTTAAAATATGAGGCATTGCGCAAAAAATGTGTGTTAAGCCTCTTTTGTCACACTTTAACTACAACTGATTTACGTCACTTCTAAAATTTGAGGGCTCGTCAGACTTTGGACTCAGCATACGCAGACCTTACCCTTCCAATGGAGGTAGAAATGTCGTTTTCAATAGAACCTCAGCTCAAGGAAAACTCGTATGGATCACTGTGGCTGTAATTATTTTAAGATCACCTAAACACTTCCCACACACACACACTCACTCTTAACACAGGGAAAAGAACCTACTTTTTGATAATGGATGCACTAAAATCACATATTCAACCACAAACTAATTAGATTAACTAATAATTAATCAAATGACGTGGTAAAAACCTGCACTTTGATGTATCTATCAATCTCAGTATCCTGTCTCTGCAATTCTCGCTCAATATCATCACCCACAAGCCCAAGAAATGCTGAATCACCAGATGAACCCAAACGACCATTATCTAAAGACAAACCCAAGCCAGTAGACACTGATCGCCGCTGCAATAAGTCAACAGAAGATATCTGAGAGTTGTTGTTTTCAAGTAAATCTTGCTCTTTTGGCCTCTTTTTCTTTGGTTCCAACCCGTGATTCCACTGTAAATCCAATCCTCCATCCTCAGCTGTACCAGGAGCTAACCCCACTACTTGAACTGCATAAATAAGTAAACAAATAAGATTTAAAAACGAAAAATTACTTACTCCGTTTCAATTTGTCTAGCCAACTTTCCTTTTTAGTCCGTTTCGGAAATAATCACCCTTCACTTTTTTAGCAACTTTTAAATTTCAACTTTCCATATATCGTTACGACCCCAAGATTAAAGGGCATTTTGGTACTATTTGACATATCTTTAATTTAATACTACAAGATTCAAAAGTTTACTTTCTTAAATTCCATGTCAAGTCAAAATAGGCCAAACAAACTGAAACGGAGTAAAAGAAATCAAAAAAAAAAAAAAAGCTAAAATTAGGAAGAGAAGAAATACATGGAGGTATATAAGGAGGGTGTTGAGACTGTTCAGGAAGATTCGAGCCGTTGAAATAAGCAACTGGGGTTGAAATCTGACCATCCATATTGTTGTACATATCTCTGGAAAAGGAAAAAAAAAAGCATCATTAAAAACAGCAAAAAAAGATAAGATTTTTAGACAACAAAGGGGGAATTCTTTTGATAGCTGTGGTGTCTGGGCCACAACTCGACTAAATCAACAGCAGATATCAAATAACCCTGTCCAAAAAGCTATAACAGATGGAAAGAATCAACTACTGTTAAAAAGGGGGTTTTCTTGAAATTTACTTATATATATTACCTGTAAGATTTGGACTGTTGTTGTTGTTGTTGATGGGGTTGTTGTTGTTGAATGTGGAGTTGGAGATGATGATGAGGAAGAGCCATAGCTAGGTTTTCTTGGTGGTTGGGGGGGCGGGGGCGGGTTGAGGGGGGGAGGAAAAGGGGGGCGGGGTTCTCAATATTGAATATATTGTGAGAATAGGAAGGTTGGTTCCAGAAGGAAAAAAAGATTCTGATGCGTTTGCTGTTTGGTCCCTGTAATTTAAGGAATTGTTGAATTGGGTGCATGGGATGGGAGGAGTTTAAGTGGATCTGGGTTGTAAATTGGGCTAGTCCTGATTAGTTGGGCCATGACAGATCCGAGAGGCCCGTAATGCTGAACAATGTTGACGAAGTATTTAAAGTTTAGCCACATCGTAAAAGAGGGACTACGTCTACGAGCCACTACTTTTATTCGACAGAAGTGCAGAAATAGCCAATGTCCGGGGTACCATTTAAAGCATAATTAGTTTTTAAGACTAGTTAAAGGTTAGTCACTTTATAGTAATAAGTAACTAATATAACAAAAAACATCCTAAATGGAAAAATAAATGAATCTTGATGTTTGAAGTTTGAATACAGTTCAAATTCAGAGTTTCGAATTTGAAGTTGGGCTCTGATAGAGTGTAACTTCAGACTCATTGGTTTGAATTGTCAAAATATTACTTGGTAGCTAGATTTTAAATAGCTCTTCAAAAATCGGTTTACATGTATTAAATAGTGCTATCACAAGCGGCTACCATGTGTAATTTCTTCTTCTACTTTATTCATGCAAGAAAGAGAGTTGATGCACATAAAATGGTTCAAAACAGCTCAATCAAGTGCAATTGAAATTTCAGAAGGACACTACTCAAAAGTTCGAGCTCCACACCAAAATTTCATGATATTATTCTACTACCTTCGTCCCATATTAGTTGATCATCTTACTTAAAATAATTGTTCCATATTAAGTGAACTCCATATTAGTTGTTCACTTTACTTCATCAAGAAAGCATTAAGCACATTTTTCTCGTATTACTCTTACAATGAATTCCTTTTTAAAGTGTTCATGGTTGTTTATAAATTTTTCAAAATGTTTTTTAAGGGGTGAATTAATAAAATTATTTTTTTATTTATAGTGTCTTACATGCATGTAAAAAAGAAAAATGACGAACTAACATGAGACGAAGTGAGTAAAGTATTTTTGTTCAATTCAAACTTAGGAATTTAAATGCTTAAGATATTTTTGAGACCAGTTCAAGGGGCCTCCTTGATTGAAAATGGAAGTCATCAACAGCCGAGGCTGTTTGGTTTCCTTGATTGCCTTACTTCTCAAAGCACGTGTCATTTTCTATTAAAGCTAAATAGAAGTCTTGATTTAGGATGACTTTTCCAATTTGTAAAATATATGGAGTTAAATACCCATCAATTAATTCTTAAAATGTTCATCCCCAACACTATCACAACTTGATGATCCAATCATCAATCACGAAATTCTCTGCTCTGAAGATTGAAACCTATTTTCTTAGGACATCAGAAATTATTACTACTACTTATGATAGTACAGAGTTATCTGATATCTATTGTTGGTGGGAGATGACAACTATCTCGTGGATCTAGTCGTGGTAAGCGAAAGGTAAAACTACCCCTACCTCTGAATTAAGATAGAAGGAGGATACTCGTGACTGTGCTCCATCCGTTACTGACAAACTGAACTTGACCTCATTCTCCATGTGACCCTTAAAGCAATTTTTATAAGCTAAATGTGCAGACATAAACAACTACTTTCCTACTTGTGTCTCAATTTTAAAATTCTTTTACATTGTTAAACTCAATTTGATAATCGGATCCAACCAGTATTATTACCATGTCTTATCGAAGATGATGTTAGTAGTGTGTTCAAGGCGAAGAAAAGTAAACCCCAATAGATCATTAGGACGATTGTCCAAGAGATAATGTATAGAGAGGCTCGTCAAATGAATGTCTAGCAGGTGCCCTTGCAAGACTCAGTTTCTATCCTTGAAGATAGCTGACCTAGTAGAAATAGTCACATTATGAACTAGTGGTATGGTACTGTGTGTTAATGCCTGCTGGGTTTTGTGGCTGTACCATCACAGACCTTGTACACTTTAATCGTTTTTGGTAAATAAATTATTTTACTTAACTGTCTCCCTTCCACATATCAGACAATGCTGATGAGAAATGTCTCTAGGTGACACAATGACAACCACACTTTAAAGCGAGGAGCCAAACATATGCTTTACAGCTGATTTCGTTTGATATCTTTGAATTTTGGCAACTACCAAACTTATATATCGTCTGTTTTAGTTTTTCACTCGGTGTTGAATATTGATTTTGGATCTGATTAACTTAAAATTGCATCGTGTAAGACTTATTAAAATGCGCTTCCAATCATGATTTTAAGATCTTTCTCAAGGATCAAATCCTAGACTCTGATTAAGAACGAAAGAGTTCTACTCATCCCACTATAATCCTTGTTGTATCTGACTAATATATCACCAACGTAAAATTGGAACAGCTGCTGCTTCTTTTTTCTTTCATCAGTATAATAACAGTTGTACTTCTTTTCTTGATTTTTCTTGCAACATCTTCTGAAAGCAAGACATAGAGGAGGATATATACAAAGCATCATAAATAAAAGTATCTGCATTTTGCAGATTTTATGGCCTTTTTAAGTGGACTATTGAATGTCAATACCGCTGTCCCCATCAAACTGTGACTAAAAAAATTGATATTAAAACTTATACGCCGATGGTGGAGCACACAAGAAACCATTATTAATTAACAACTTGTATAACACACTAATAATTTACTAATAATAAAAATAAGTTCTATTCAACTTTCAAACAAATAAACAAATCAATCTATGTAATATAGATTATAATAACATGATAAATTAACAAGAGAAACGAATAATTCTCACATCCTTGTTCTGTCCATTATCCAGTAACAGCTATATTTTGAATTTTTTGTTGTAACATGTAACAGCCTGTCCATATTCCACTCCACAGAAAGTTCCTAAGTGGGGTAAAGATAGAGACGACAAGCTGCACCAATAGCTATCAATTCACTTTGTTGACAATCAAGATTGAGAAAAAGATAAAAACTTTACCAACTCTGATAGCTCAATAATCATCAAGTGTAGGTACAATTCTTTAGTGGAATTGCAACATTCAGCTTCTGGGGTCGAAGAGTTATTAAACATTCAATTGTCTTGTAGAACTTGGGCTTCACCACTTTGCCTAAAACGTAAGCTCTTGAACGAAGTTTGAAGTTCAATTTCAGTGGCACTGGCAATGGTGTTGCCCCTGCTGGAGTGGTCAAGCTTGCTCCACTTCCATATAATGGAATCTTGTTTCCTATCACTGATACAAATACTTCTCTGTGGCCCTTTCTCGATTGGTAGAATTTCTTCATCTGTTTCATCAAACACATTTCGCAAATCAAAAGTCAGCTTGGTAGCCTAAACTTCCGTTATGCACAGAATTCTGGAAAAGGATTATATCACTAGGGGCATTTATGCAGAAGCTTATTCTACATTATTGCAAAATTCTGTCACCACAACTCAAACTTGCAACCTCTTGATCAATCCCAGCGCACTAAACTCCCGCTGTGCACGGGATCTGAGAAATGGCCAGACCAATAGGGTCTACTGTACACAGATTTATCCCTCATTTCTGCAAGAGGCAATTTTCACAACTTGAACTCATGACCACTGAGTCACTCCCAATGCACTAAACTCCAACCCTGCACGGGATATATGAAAGAACCCGACAACTAGGGGCTATTGTATAAGAGCCTTACTCCGCATTTCTGCAAGAAATTGTTTCCACAACTCGAAACCGTGATCTTTTGGTCACTCCAATGCACTAAACTAAAGCGGGACCCTGGAAAAGGATCAAACCACACACAGCCTTATCCTGCATTTCTGCAGGAGGCTAGACTCTTTGAACGAACCCGTGACCTCTTGAACACTTGACAACAACTAAACCAATCCATTTCACAAAAAAATGAACAAAATTGAAAAAGAAAAAAAAAATCATTCATGTTGATACCCACAGGAGCTCAGATTTAGGATAAAAGTTAGTTGAAAATACTTACAGCTCCAGATCCAATTGTGAGTTCTGAATATGTAAGATCAAAAGGAGATGATGTAACATGTACACCAAAAAATGATGCCGTATTCCGGTAAAGAAATCTCACAGTAGCATTCACGGAGATCATATCAGTAGCTACTCCAGTAGCATCAGAACCAGCTTGAATCCCAAATCGATCAAATTTAATGCTCTGAAAAATCAAAATCAAAATCAAAATCTTATTCTTAGAATCAAAATAATCGAAAACAAAAATTAGAAATTACCCTCACAGTGAAATCAAAATGATAGAAAACAAAAATTAGTAATTACCTCATAGTGAAATCACAATGATCAAAAGCAAAAATTAGGAATTTCTCTAATGGTGAAATCAAAATGCTCTCGTAAACAAAAATTAAGCATCACCCTCAAAGTGAAATCAAAATGTTTGGAAACAAAAAATTAGGAATTACTCTCTCAACAGTGAAATCAAAACAAAAAATTATATAATGATCGGAAACAAAAATTAGGAATTACCTTCATAGTAATTTTGGGCTTCTGAGGACGACTAGCACCCCAAAGAATAAGCGAAAACAACGAGAACAGTATAAAAAACCCAACAAAGAACGCCAGAAAGTAACAACGACGGGGAAGCGACTTCCTCCCCCCGTCTTCTTCTAGTAGTCCTTCTTCTTCAATAACATCACATTCCTTCCAATACTTCTGCCCTTTCCTCCCACCACCACCACCAACGCCGCCACCACCACCGGCGGACGGAGTAATCTTCCGGGATCCAGGTTTAAGCGAACCGGAGAATCTACTAGAAGAAGATTCACGAGAGTGACGACCAATGGAAGAGTGAGAATGAGGAGGAGATCCCATTGGACTGATGACGGGTGTCGAATGAAACGACGTCGTTGTTTTCTCGCCATCGTGAGAATCACGGGAAGGACTTTGTACGTAGTATACCGGCCGGCGGTTATTGTCCGGCGATGATGGAGCTAAGCTTGTATCTTCTGAATCAGTTTTTGTGTGCATTTTTGGTTAAAGAGAAACTGATGAAAGGAAAAAAATGAATAAAGTTGTTATTTGAGTGTAGATAGTGAACTTGGGAAAGTACCAATTTTGTAGAATTTAATATGCAAAATGCAAGTACACCTGTTTATTTGCACTTCATTTAACAAAATATAGTAGTATTATTTATTCTGAATATATTTTATTAAATTAACTTTATTAATTATATTTTAACAAATCGTTATTATAAGGTCAAGAGTTTGAAATAACCTCAAGCGAAAACAAATGATAAGAATGCGTATAATAGATTTTTATGATTTAATTCATTTTAAATTTTGTGCATAGTGAAAATTTTAGTATATGCGGTAGATTTTTATGATTTAATTTTTTTTAAATTTCACATATAACAAAAATATTAATACATTTAACTACTCTACTTTAATAGTTATTAATATTTTATATAATTACTTAATGTTAAAGTAATATAAAAAAATCTTAATTTATATATTAAATAATTAAATTAAATTAATTATTTATTATAAGGAAATTAAGTAAAAAGAAATGAAAGAAGTAGTGCATAGTACTTTGGTGGACGCAACTAAAACGGTGTGTGCTTTATTATACTAATTTTTATTACACACCGACGGGACAAAAGTGGTAAAAAATAATAGGCCTAACAAACATTATTGTGGGTGGAAAGATGTTAAAAAAGCTTTGGTTTCATTGATCAAAGGGAAATACAGCTGCCATAGAGTTGGCAACTCTAGCAACTAGTTTTAAGTTTTAACCAAAAAAAATTAGTACCACGCGTATTCAAGATTTACTGCTTTGGACATAAAGTTTAAATTTAAGTTTTGTGCATAGTTATGGTATAAAATATTCTACATTATTAGGTAAATTTAACTTGTTATAAAGGTTACTTAATTATTTTTTTTTTAATTTTTATGTAAATAATTGAGTAATCTGCAATAGCAGATCAAGTTAATTGATAGTATAAAATATTTTGTACAATGGCGATGCACAAAATTTAAAACTCTTAAAATTTAAGGTTGTAAGCTTTTACTTAGCCAATCTTAATTTATGTGACTCATTATTTTATATTAAAAAAAATTATCGAAGTAATTGATAAATTTATTGTCATTTAATCTAAAATTTGCAAGTTTAAATCATGAAAATAACCTCTTACAAAAATATAAGATAATCTTTATGATTCGATCCTTACCTCAGCCTTACACATAAGGAGCACTTTAGTGTCATTTGGCTACCATTTTATTACTCAGACACTATTTGTTTATTAGTGTATAAAAATAATTACTCTCTTTATTTCTAAATAAATGTTCCTTTTGGCTTCAGTATATTCTTTAATAAATTACTGTCTCCTAAAAAATTAAAGTTTACTTTATCAAAGTTGATATTAATAACTATATTTAAATTTAAGAACATATTTAAAAAATTATAATTAATTTATTCAGCTTGAATGATTAAAATTTTCTAAAGATTTGAACATACATTTATTTAGAATTAAAATCTTCATTCAAAAGAAGCATTTATAAAAACAATGGAGGAAGTATATGCCAAAATCTCTTTAATTTTCCTTTTTGTTAAATGTGAAATGAAACGGAGGGTTAGAGAGGATTATCTTAATATAATTTGGCTTTGATTGTGAAATAACGTCCATGTTCGAAGAAGTCGCAATGGTTTGAAAAAGTAAAGGAAAATGGGGGGTTGGGTGGAGTGGGATCCACCTTTAACATTCAAAGTTCAAACCATGTGAATTGAGAAAAAAGCAAACCAATTATTTTTCTTTGTTATGTTTTTTTTTTCTTTTACAAGTAACGAAAAATAAATAAAGCATGTGGAATGATGCAGGGTACCATGGTTCCGATTTCTCTTGTCCTGAGGCAACCCAAGATGCTTCTACTCATACAGTTTATTGAGTGCTACTTATTTTGATTCTTACTCTTTGAAGCACTTTCTCTACCTTAAGTAAGAGTGATTTATCACCCATCTATTCTCTATATTATTCTTCTCAAATTTTATTTGTAAAATTATGTTAAGAGATTATTTCGTAGAATATATAAAAATAATATAAAATATATTGTATTAGTAATGCTCATATTAAAAATGTAAGTATTAGTTATATTAAAATTATTTCTTATGCAGTGTTTGATTTTGTATATTAAAACTCACGATTTTACCTTACACTTTTTCACTTAATCTTTCATTAACAAATAAGGTAATATGAGGTAAGAGGATTCATTTATCTTATAAGATAAAATCACGATTTTACCTTACACTTTAGCATGTAACCAAACGACGTTAACTTTTAATGAATAAGGTAATCACTTGTGTTTACCTTGTCTGTTTTGGTATTTTTCAATTTTGATATGCCCCTTTGAAATTTTTGATAAAAAACCCTTATCCTTTAGGCTCCAAACTTCAATTCATTGCATTGCTAATACCAAGGGTTTCTCACGTCTTAATTATGCATAGCATAACATATAATAGAATGTATAACTAATATAATATTAATTATACATAAATTTTAAAAATATACCAAATAAGATATTAATACTACAGAAAACTAATACATGTATTGTTTTATCTAATTCACCCTACAAAAGTAGTCCTAAATTTGTTCTTGTTGCTGTCACTCCCGAAGAAAAACACCTAATTAGGAAAGTGACAGTCTAGTGAATTTATCAATGTCAAATTACATTTACTCAAGTTACATAGGACATAAAAAGGGAAAATGGCTTGGTGGATCCTTATACTATGTTCGTTTTGTAATGTGGATAATCTTACTTACATGTTTGTCATCTGAACCCTTAAATCTATTAAAAAATATTAAATCTTATTTAGGTGTGTGTAACACACTCACTTTCACGTCAGTAGTCACGTCATTTTTAAATATTGTATTAAATTTCATATCAGTTTTCACATCATTTTAAATACTATATTTAGTGTCACATAAGAAATTAAAATTTAAAAAAAAAAAACTAAATTTACCTTTTAATTATTTTTTTGAAATAATTATAAATTTAATAAATAAATAAATAAATTTTGACCCTCTTCTTCATTTCCCCACCCACTAGTCCCCCTCTCCACCATTCCCCCACTCCCCACCCCCTTTCCCCCGTCCCATACCCCAGCCCTCCACCAGTTCCCCAGGCCATTTCCCCCGTCCCCACCCCCCACCCTCACCTCGCACTAGCAACATCAACCATCCCCGATTCTTCATATTTTTCGTTCATTTTCAACAAACAAAACAACAAACAACCAATCCAACTCATATTTTCTTCCTTACTTCTATAACACCAACAACATACAACACAACAATTAAGAATTTGAACTTTGTTATTGAAAATTTTTAATTTTGTGATTGAGATGAAAGTGATGGATATTTTCCCAGATGATCGAAGCTGAAATTACTGAGCGTTTTTTATGTATTTTCTCCTTATAGGGGAAAATTCAAGCCACATCTCCATTATATTTCAATTTTTCTCTCTAATTTTTTTTAATGTTAGCGTAGAAGCAAAATTTAGTCTTTTTTTCATTTATTTTGAATGGATTTTCTGTTTGGATAAGAAAAGTGATGGTTTGGTGGTGATGGTGGTGGTGGTGGAACTTTGATCGGAGTTTGGTGGTGGTGGCCAACTCTTTTTTAAAAATATAATTTAATATTACTTTTTTAAAAATTATTTTTAACTATTTTAATATAAAATTGATCAAAAAATGAACCTCACTCGCACCCCAGGCGCATGCCTAGACGCGTTTCGTCCTACACAACCATTTTAATGCCATATAGGGTCGGTCAACGATCAAAAGGTTTAAAATGTTACTTTTTAATGGATTCAAAGATTCAGATGACAAACATGTAAGTAGGAGTATCCACATTACAAAACGGATATAGTACAAGGGTTCATCGAGCCATTTTGTGAACACAAAAATATGTTCTTTTCAAATTAAATGCTTACTCGTTGATTTATAACATCTATATTCCTCTTCAACTGACCGCGAATAGAAATAAGAATAGTTGCAATATTATGCTATGCGCAGAATTTAATACTATATGAACAAACAGAGGAAAAGAGTATTTTATTTTCGTGCCCCTGATTTAGATAGAAATTTAGGATGACAAGAGAAGCATAAAATTTCACTAGTGTATAAAAGAAGATTTAGATTTTATCTGCCTTCAAATTGTTCAATCTGTATCCAATATATCACTTGATGATTCACCCTTAATGTCTGATTGCAGGTGCCTGATGCATAAATTAGGCAATCCGCTACTGGAACATGTGTACAGAGAATAAAATAAGTTGGCTCATGCACTGGCACGGATGAATGCAACTATTTGAGAACCTCCTGCATCCGTAAAGAATATTTTGAGATCTGATAAAAATGGAGATTTGAGTTGCCGAAGGGTCAAAATAGATACATTTGACTAATTTTAGTTTAATACTACTGACCGTAGTTGTCAGGTTGTAAATACCAGCGCTAGCTGTGCTGTTACTGCTGCTGATGTTTGTAACGTTGGGTTGTCAACATACAATTTCCATGTAAGACGTTGAAGCATATATACATCGTGTTTACCAAAAGAAAAAAGGGTGATCAAAGTAGAATCGAAAATCAAATCAAATTATAGAGTCAAATCTAATTAATGATTTGATTGAACTTGATTTAGTTTTGAAAAAAATCCGACTATAATTGATTTGGCTTGGTTTTAATTAAAAAAAATCGAATCAATTCGATATTACATTTATACAAATTTTAAAAATATTTAATACATAAAAATATTTATTGTGTGATGTAATTTATAAATATTTCTTAAACGTTTTCATTGCCTTTTATCTTTCAACATATCAGTTCAATTTTAAACTTAAAATTGTGAATGATCCAATAAGTGTTATAGCTCATAGATATTAGTAACTCAAATAAAGATCAAATCATTATTAATACTAACAGAAATAGTCAATTATAACACTGGGAATGATAATGATGTTGGATATCTATTCTTTAATTTCACATGAAGCATAACCTACATTTATTTTTTATTTAATATTTAGTCATGTAATTAATACTTACTAGACTTATTTTAGCATGACTTAATATTTTTAAATTATGATAATGTTTATTATAATTTATTAATATGCAATATTTATTTTATATGATTTTTTTTTTTGAATATTTATAGTCACAACTCATTACATATTGTGTTATTTTCTTAAGCGCTTAATAGTTCTATCTAGTATTAAAGAAATTTTTTAACACGAAGTTAATTATATATTTGTATGAAGCTTTTACTGAAAAAAATCCCAAAACTCCGAAAAAATCTGAGTTTGAAAAAATCAAATTTTATTTGTTTGGTTTGATTAGTAGATTTAAAAATACGACAAATGATTGAGTTTGATATTTAAAATACGCAAATCAACCCGGTCATGTAAACCCCCAATTATGACCCTCTAGATGAATCAATAGGGCCATATGGTATCTTCGTATAGAACGGACTTTATGCCCAACAATATACTCGTGAAGTTTGGAGATCACGATTGAATGTATCAAGACTTTACTCCTATTTCGTAGAGGTAGAGAGACTTATTTTGGATAGCAAGACCTTTATGCACATGTAGCGAGACTTGTTTTGAATAGAATGACGTTTATGCATGCAGTATCAAGATACAAGGCCCAATATGATAGCGAAAAATTAGAATAAGATACAACCAAAGCCTATCCAGTCTTGTTGGGCCACCTCCTAGAACTGAAGAAAGAAGCCCATTCATTAAGGTGGCCCTTTTTGGGCTTAAAAAGGCCATTATAAACCCAATATTTTTGTAAAAATAAGATAAATCTTGACAGTTTGGAGCTTAATGATAAATTTTTTTGATATTTTGCTTAATTATAGAAAATCACGATTTTGGCTCTGTCCGGATACATAATAGGCTCACGATATATCCAACGAAGATACTTAATTAGCTCCCGATGTATTTTTTTCAATTTTGAGTCTGTCGAGATACATAATGCAACCAAAAAAAACACGTGTTTTCCTTTGTAAAGATACATAATTAGCTTCCGATACATTTTTTTTCGATTTTGGGTCTGTCGAGATGCATAATTAGCTCCCGATACATTTTTTTTCGGTTTTGGTTGGTCGAGATACATAATTAGCTTCCGATACATCAACAAAGATACATAATTGGTTGAGATTTTTGTAATTACTTTGTAAGGGTGGGATTTGTGTAACTATGATAAATTAAGATGTATGTTTATGTTATTTTTCAATTTTTTTATGATGATAGTCAGTGGATTAATTTGTAACAGGTGTTCCTTTTGAAGGTAGTGTTTTTTGTGTTGGTTCTTAAAAGTTATAGCAGACATAAGTTCAAGTGACATAATCTTTTTCAAAAATATGTTCGTACGGACATAGCTAGCACATAGTTGTATAAAATGATTATGTTTGTGCAAATATCCCTAGCAAGTCCTATTCTTACTTCGAAATCCAGTTTGAAGAACCCGCTTGCAAATCTCCCTAGCAAGTCCTATTCTTACTTCGAAATCCAGTTTGAAGAACCCGCTTGCATAAACTTGCAACGGAGGGCATAAATATATAGATCCATGAAATTAGTATAGAAGTTTGGATCAATAGATGAGTATTGTCTAATGTCTTCAAGACAATAACTCAGTTTTTAAGCTGTCATAACACAAATCATAAGTCATACTTTAAAAATATAAATTCACTACACATGAATGCATATGTGATACCAAACATGCTTTGAGAATTGTGACTTTGGAACTTTATAATCACACAGATCAGCAATATATTCGAACTGATCATGTATAGAGACAAAATTTTTTGCCATGTATCACGGACTATATGAAACCAAAATTGCAAAATAGACAAAACACAGATGGCTTTGACTAGAGGTTCATCAATAACTTTCCCTTATATTGAGGAAAATATAACAAGACAAGAACATGCCCCTTCCTGTTTCAGTTAAGATCTAATATAACAACTTAGTGTACTTGAGATACTGTAATACTGTCCGTATCTAAAGATTATATATATATATATATATATATATAGGCTCAACAAAATTGAATAGCTTATTTCATCTTGTTGTATTAAAAAAAGTGAAAATTACTGTAATTAAATATATAGGCTTAAGTCATCGACAGACTCCCAAAGTTGTCTCGAAAATTCACTTAGACGACCCTCAACTATGGCCTGTACCTATCAAGCCTCTAACCCACCCGAATTTTGATCCAATTGGGCATTTGTTTCCCTATTCTCACCAGGTCCCATGCGTGTGTGTCCAAACGCTGCTGATGTGGAAAGCAATTCCCCTTAAACCTCTCCACGTGTATTACTTAAATCCACATATACTTGCCTTATTACATTTAAATGGTCAAAAGATCATTTGGACAGATAACTTTCTCTCTCCCCGACATTAACTCTCTCTCTCTTTGAATAACCCTAATTTAACCAAAATTCCACTTAAATCGAAGAAGAAATTTAGGGGTTTTGCTCAAATCTTCCTCGCGTAAGTGTTATTATGATTTATATTTGTTAAATTTGTTGAATTTTAGCATAATTTAGTTTTTAGGGTTTTGATATTTCACTGTTAGGGTTGTGCTTTTGGGAATATTCCGTTACTTTCTTAACATGCATTAAAGGTTGTAGCTTTTAGCTTGTTAGTGTGTGTAACGCCCCGAGTCTGTACCCCGGATGCTACACGATGCTTACGACCCCGAAGGACTACAAGCTAACCTATGATTGATATCTGTTGTGAGCACTGAAACATGATACTGTAATAAATGCGAAAAATAGGCTGAAATGCCATAAGGTTCAAAATCTGTAAATACTGCTAAAGTGTATCAGCTGAAATAACAATCTGTAAAACTGAACATTATTTGAAAACTAGTCTGAAATGCCTCTAACTGAAACTGTCTGAAAGTGGAGTTGATGGGACAATCTTCCAATTAAATCCATCTACTGAAATACCGAGTCTACCGAAATAATGAAATAATAGAATATTATCGAATGGCGAGGACTCACTGCTAAGTCTACTGCTACTGACTGAATCTGAATCTACCTATGTACGGTCAGGAACCTGAGCATTCAAACCTATAATATGAGACATCATAGCGCAAAAAAAGAGGATGCGTCAGTACGTGAAATGTACTGGTATGCTAGATGAGGTAATACTGAATGCAAAAGTTCATATACATGAACAATAACTGACCGTATGATATAGATTAACTGAACATGAGAGTACATGGATAACTGATACTGCTGTAAAAACTGAGTATGGACTAATGTACATATAAATGAATACTGTGACTAAGCTTATCTGAAGCTAAGTCCTGAGTTCTGATACTAAGTAACTGATATCTGAAGTTACTGATAACTGAGTTACTGATACTGGTTGACTGTATCTGACAGTCCTGATTCTGTAGAACTGAACTGAGTTCTATTATGAAGATTGAAACTGAGACTGTGGGAGGTAATCATCTAACCGATATGCCCCAAATAAGATAACTGAGTTGGGGTCCAACCTGGGACCCTAGTTGGAAGGGTGTCACTACCGTGCCATAGGTAAAGACACTGAAGAGTCATCCTTTACTGGCAGATGTCCTGAACGAGAACGGTGGTACCCTCTACTGGCAGGTAAAGTACCTCATCAACCCTCAACTGGCAGGTTTGATGTCTCAACCTACACTAGCTATGTAGTTCTGAAACATAAGGATTGCTTCTAGAGATCACACCCTCTATTGGTAGGTGAGCCCCCATCCTTGGGTTCACTCGGTGCTGAATCCTACTCCCAACTGAAAGACACTGATCTGAGTATATTGAACTGGACTTGGACTAATACTGAGTTTTCCTGAGTTCGGTAACTGATCGAGTTCTACTAAGTTTTGTAACTGTCTGAGAATACTACTGATCGTGACATGACTGATACTATTCTATAACTGACACTGGCTCTAAGTATACAACTAAATTATCGGGTATTAAATACCCCCAGGACTCGATTTCATGAAAAGTAAAGCATAATATAATCTTGAATAACATAACAATATTTACTTGTTCATAATTCATCCATAGAGATATTTCATCAAACACTTGTAAGACATAAGCTTATACATGATTTGGACCATATAATGACATGTCAAGATTCCACTATCTATTTCACATAGACATTTTAGCAAACACTTGGGGAGCATGAAGTATTTCACATGATGATGGTCAACACATGTAAGCATGAATACAACATTCAATTTCAATTTCAAGGGTTAAGCATGCAATTCATATAATTCACCACACAACTATCTTAATTTCATGGGAACTTATAATTAAACATGAATTGGATCCCAATTACTATAATGAACATAAATATATTCAATTCCAAGCATGGAAATCATAAATCTTGAAGTTTTAAAAATGGATTCTTAGACTCTATGGGTAAAAGGGACCCATAATTGAACACCTAACGTAGCTTAATTTGTGAGTTTCTTGAAGTTCTTGGTGAATCCTTAGAGATTGCTCTTGATTTCTTGAAGGTAGGGTTTAGCCCCTTTGAGAGAGAATGGTTTGTTTCTTGAGAAAATAGTGAAATAATGAGCAATTTGTGCTCTTCTAGGGCTTAATTACGTGTTTAGGCTGACTGGGGGTGAGGGAAAAAGACTTTAGTACCCTCAAATTAAAACTCAAAACTGTATGAGAAATCCTGATTTTTTATGTTGGCGCAACGCGCCACTATCGCGCCAAGCCACTGAAAACTAACAATTAGGAATGTGGTTGGTGGTGCGATGCGGTGGAATCGCGTTGCAACGCTGGGTGCGACCTGGAATTTCACCGCGACGCGGTGGGATCACGTTGGAACACTGAAAAAAGACAATTGTAAATATGAGCCTTGGCGCGACGCACCATGATCGTGGAGGCTTACTGATTTTTGACAATTCCAATTTTGTCATGCTCCGCGATGCGCTGAAGTGCCAGTTGGTACACTGTTTCACTAGATTGGCCATAACTCTTCGCCAAGGTATCTAATTTGGGCGAATTTTATATCATTAGAAAGCTGACTGAATTTCCTACAAAATAGCAGGCTCTAAACTGAAAAATACTGAGTATTAAATTTTTTTTTATAAGATGACTCATGTACTTTGAGCTAAGTTAAGTTTGAGAAATATGGGGTATTACAGTGTATACTTTGGGTATATTTCGTTAACTAACTTTGAATTTTTACCCTTTGTTGCAGGTGACGTAACAAATGGAGATAATTTTCACAAAATTTCACCATGGGGGGGGGGGGGCTTTTCCAATACGGGTTTCCCTACATATGTTGCGAGTTGTGTGCCAAAAATAAGGTACATTGACAAGGACCACTTTTCCACACCGAAAATTATTATTTTATATAAACGAATCAGGGTATGAAACTATTAGGGGGTTTTATTATCAAGATGCAGTAACTAAATAGTTCAACTTAGTTAAAACTGACTGACATCTCCTTGAACTAGTTAAAGACTTAAAACATGAGGACTCTATTAATTTTTATGTCTATCATATTTTAGATGAATAAATTCTTGACCTTGATAGTCCCATTAGTTTTTTACCTGTACCTGATATTATTGAGGGTGTAGACCTAGAAACAGAAAGTGTTGGTGTTAATGATAGTGCTAACATAGAGAAAGAAACTGTTGGAGTAGAGAAAGAGAGGGAGGCTGATCTAGAAGATTTTAACCTAAAAGATATTGAGATAGAGAATGTTAACTTAGGTCAAGAGAGAGAGACTCATGTAGAAGATGTTAACCTAGAAGATGTTAGTGTAGAAGGAGGTGATGAAGCTGATGTAGAAGCTATCCATATAGAAAATATTAACCTAGAAGATGTTGGTGTGGAAGGAGGTAATGAGGCTGACGTAGAAGATATCCATATATAAGATGTTACTATAGAAAGTGAGTTATCAAATTATTTGAGTAGTGATTCAGATCTTAGAGATATTCCTTCAGAAGATGACTCAGATATTGATGAGGAGTTGGGGGATTTAGATAAGAAAGAAGGAAAAACAAAGCCAACAATAAATAAAGAAACCAAAAAGCAAGAAAAAAGGTTGTTGAAATTGAAGAAGTACCAGTGGGAGTTGTTGGTTGTGTAGATAGAGGCTTTGGGGATATTGAAAAAAATAAGGCTACCAAATATGCTAAAAAGTTAAGTGGAGATAAGGAATATCTTGATAGTTCTGACTATTAGAGTAAAGATAGTGAAGAGATAGATATAGATGCTGTTACAGAAGTAGATCTACCTAGAAGAAGGAGCAGCAAGAAAATTAAGTATGATGAAAATTGTGAGTTTGCTGTGTTTGAGCTTGAAATAATTTTTGAGGATGCAAAATAGTTTAGAAAAGCTGTTGCAGATTATGCTGTAGATTATTGAAGGCAGTTGAAGTTAAAACCTAATGAAAAACATAGAATAAAAGTGAAGTGCATTGCAGCTAATTGCAACTGGTTGCTGTTTACTTCTAGTGATAGGGATTCAGGTGATTTTATTGTTACTAACTATAACCCTATTCACAAGTGTATTCCTCTAAACAAGAACAAGATGTGTGATTCAAAGCTGGTTGCTAGAAAGTTTAAGGACAAAATTGTTTCTCAGCCATACATTAGGATTTGGGAAATTCAGAATTTGGTAAGAGAGGTATTGGGTCTTTATGCATGTAAAATTATTTATTATAGGGTTAAACAGATTGTTATGAGGGATGATATGGATGATTGGAAGCTGGAATTTGCCACATTATGTGACTATGCAGATATGATCAAGAAAACAAATCCTGAAAATTCTTGTTGGATAAAAATTGACAAAGAAACTGACCAGGGAAGAACCTGTTTGTTTATTTCTATGTGTGCTTTCATGCCTTTAAGCAAGGATGGTTAGATGGATGTAGGAAAATTATTGGTTTTGATGGATGCTTTTTCAAAGGAGCTTGTAAGGATGAGTTGTTGGTTGCTGTGGGAAAAAATAGGAACAACCAAATATATCCTATTGCATGGGCTGTTGTGGATACTAAAATAAAACATAGCTGCGATTGATTCATAAGGTATCTGATTGTTTATCTAAATCTGAGAACTGGTGAAGACTTGACTGTAATGTCAGACCAATAAAAGGTACCACTACTTAATTATTTTTCTTATTACTTGACTTTATTTTTCAATAAAATTCCTGTTTTAATCATACTTATATTATTACAGGGGCCTTGTTCCTGTTTTGATGAATTTGTTATCAAATGCTGAGAGAAGAATGTATGCTAGACATATTTGGAGCAATTGATATGTGCACTAGAGAGGAGAAGAAAGAAGGAAGTAGTTTTAGAGATGTGCAAAAGCAAGCTTTGAAGTAAAGTTTAGAGAGGAGATGTAAACAATGTCAAAGACATAACTGAGGACATGTTGGTTAATCCTCCTTCTTATTGGTGTAGGGCATATTTCAAAACACATTTCAAATGTGATATTGTAGAAAATAACATTTGTGAGACTTTTAATTCTTGGATCTTAGCTGCTAGACACAAGTCCATAATCACAATGTTAGAGGATATCAGGCATAAAATGGTGAATAAACATGTAGATGTGATCAAATTTACAGAAACATAGATTTCAGACATTGCATCTATGACAAGAACTATTTTAAAAGATAACTAGGAATATTCAAATAGGTATAGAGTACTATGGAATGGATTTAATGATTTTGAAATTGAGGATGAGAGTTACACATTTGTTGTTCACTTGGACAAGAAGTATTGTGATTGTAGGTTATAGATGTTAAGAGGTATTCCTTATCCTAATGCTATTTGTGCTTATTATTACTTGAATGAAGATCTTAATCAGCATGTAGAGCACTGGTATAGGAAAGAAACTTTTCTTAAGTCTTATAGCCATTTCATTCAACCAATTATCAATATGAGGATGTAGCCAAAGACCACAAACCCATCAATTGAGCCTCCAAAACCAAGAAAGATGCCAGATAGACTTGGCAAGAGCAGAAGAAAGAACAAAGATGAGCCAAAAAAATAAGACAAACTCTCTCAAAAAAGGTATCAAGATAACCTGTTCAAGGTGCAAACAAGTTGGCCATAACAAGACTATGTGTGCGAAAAGGGCAAGCCTTAAATGAATTTCATAATAGTTTGTAAAGTTAACATATTTATTAACTTTTCATATTTTTGTTTGTCTGTTAGAATGGGATGGGGAGCATTAATAGTACTTAACCTAGCACTCACTCTGCAATTTCATGAAATCCACCACCACCACAATCAAGTTCTACTTGTGGTGATACCAGTGCAATGCCAAGAGATACCCACACTCAAAGTCAGATAGCAAGAGTAAGTTATATATGTTCCGCTGTCTTAATATTCTTCTCCTGCTTATTATTATTATTATTATTATAAGCTGTTGAAAATATTGTGTTGCATTTATTCACAGCCAAACTCCACCTTTCATACATATGCAACTACACAATCCAGTCAATTAGGATCTATTTGTGCTGACATAGCTATTGTGCCAAGGGCACCTTAAATAAAGGTGTCAAGTGTGGCTAGTAGAGGTCAAGGTGTTGCTGGTAGAGGTAAATGTGGTTCTGGTAGGGGTGGTGGTTCTGGTAGGGGTCAATATAATGCTGATAAGGGAGGTGGTTTTGGTAAGGATGGTGGTTCTGTTAGGGGTCAATGTAGTGCTGATAAGGAAGATGGTTCTGGTAGGGGTAGTGGTCAATGTGGTGCTGATAGGGGAGGTGGTTCTGGTAAGGGTCAAAGAGGGACTTGTAGAGGATTGGGAAGAAAAATAGCCAATGCAAGAGGGACCCTATTTGAAAATGGAAGAAATGCTTTTTCTAGTCAAGTTCCACCTTTGCTAACCAACAAGAGGCCATACAATGCTACCTCATTTGCTGTTACTACTGGATATAAAAGGCCTGCAACTAATTTTGGTGTTTACTTTGTTCCAGCAGCTGGAACCCAAGTGTACAATGTATTTTTCTCTGTCTCATTATTTACCTATAATAATATTTTTATTTAAGTTTTCAATGTTCATTGTCTTACAATTTTGTCTAATTTTGCAGCTTGGTACATCAAGTGAGAGAGTTCTTTATGGAGGTGCAAATTTAAAGAATGCTTCACCAACCAATATAGATATTGATTTTAAACCTAGTGGCCTAAAGTGGAATGAAAAAGATGCAATCACCAGCACACAATTGCAACAAATGAAAGCAAATAAGAGAAACAAAGTGGATGCATCCAAATCTTCTTCATTAGTTGGATCTTCTAAGAAGTAGTTCATTTAGAAATGATTTGAAAGTATGATACTGTAATGAGGGTTATGCTCTCCTTTTGAACAAATTGTGTTACTAATTTTTGAACAACTTTTTCTTAGGCAGCAGTTAATGACTTTGGTGTATGCTGCAGTAGAACTATTATGCTCAATGTTGAGCTTTTTTTGAACACCTTATGTACTGATGTATGCAGTTTTTAGCTCAACTTTGAGCAGTTTTAATATGATATGCAGTTGCTTGCACTTTTTAGCTCAATTTTGAGCAGTTTTAATATGATGTGTTGCTTATAATATTTTAGTTCTTTTTTAGCAATATCTTCAGTAGTTACAAATAGGCTATATGGTTATACCTTCAGTAGTTGCACAACTAGACACAAAGTAATTGACAATGTGATTGTCATACAAAACATGTCAATTCATTCACATTCAACATGTCAAAATGATACAAACTAACCATTACAAATCCATTACAAACTAAACTAACCAAACAATCACTACAAACTAACCATTACAAATCTATTACAAACTAACCATTACAATATCCAATTGCCTATTCAATAGGCAAACTAAACTACTACCTTACACCATATTAAAGAACCACTTTACAGTAAGAACAATGAGAAGAAGCAGAACAAGTCTATTCAATTTGAGCTTAGCACATTTCCTTTCAAGTTTAATTTTTTTGAGTTTTTGCCTCAATGCGCTCAACTTCTATTCACTATCTTTCAATTTCTCACACAAAGTGTCCCTCTCTTGTTCAACGTCTTTGAACTTTTGCTTCAATCGATCACATGAAATTTCATCATCTTTGCACCTAATCACTAAGCTCGATTCTACCTCAGGATATTGATGCACAAAAATTGAAGGTTTTGGATCAATCCATCTAAAGTACCCACATCCACCATTTTTCTAAAATGTAAAAATAGTAGAATAATAAAAAAATCATCAAAAAAATAAAATTAAAATATGTGAAAATGATACAAACTTTTGAAATTTTACATCCAAAAAATCTACGACCCGAATTTGATGGAGTCCTTGAAGTTCTTAAAGGACAAAATTCGGAACAGTAACACAAATCGGGTACCTCAACATTAACGAACTTTTGCGACATTCTTATCGAAAATGAGAGAAAAAATGATTTAAGAGAAATTATGAGATAAATTTGAGAGTGAGATGAGAGAAATTGAGAAAGAATTGAGCTATGGAAGAGAGGAATGAAAGAAAAAAATGGAAATTAGGTTAAATAAAGAGGAAAAATGAAGAGGATGGCAAAGCAACGTTATTTAACGTTAAATTTTGCCACATGGACTGCATTTTCATTCCTCACGCGCCTCCAAAGAGGAGACAACACGTGGGGTGCCATGTAGGCAAAAAAGGTCCAATTGGATCAAAATTCGGGTGGATTAGGGGCTTGATAGGTACAGACCTTAGTTGAGGGTCTAAGTGAATTTTTAGGACAACTTTGAAGGTCTGTCGATGATTTAAGCCAAATATATATTCCCCCATCACAATTTAGGACGAACTCTTCCAAAAAGACATTTTTCCAAAATGGGAAACTATGTAGCTTCAATATTTCCATTTTGCCGGACTTTGCTAATCTGATCCATTAGATCAATAAAAGGTCACATGTCAAAATTATAAGGATATACTTGAGGAAATGGTGAGATCTTGTAATGGAGAGGAGCCAAGTCCTATTTTGCCACAAAAATTTTTATATCTTATTTTAGATTACAAGTTTTATTTTTTTTCTTTTGAACTCCGTGCTAATTAAACATCTGTACATAAAATTGAGAGTGGAGAGCGTAAACTTAAACTCAACACTCATGGTAGTTTGGTATGATTTGAAAATGTTTTTCACGAAACTATGTTCCTAAAAAATTGAAATTTTTTGAATAATAATTTCTTCTAGTGTTTGATAAGTAAGTAAACGTTATTATCTTGAGAAATTTATATAAAATGTAGACAAACATTATTGAGGTAAGATAGGGATATAGGAGGCATGAGTGTTAGGATGGTGGAGGTAGAGGCCATATATGGGTTGTTGGGGTGGCGGGGACTGATGTATGGAGAGAAATGAAATGTCACTTATATATAGAACTTGTTATTTTGTCACTAGGACAATTGTAAGCAACTTATTTTGTTAGAATTTATTTAATGCTAATTCACATATAACTAGAAAAAGTTCAAATTTTAAACTCAATTGATCATCGAGTTGACAAGCTTGAGTCCATAATAGAAGTGAACAGATAAATAAGTTAGAACAGAAGTGTGAGTGGAGTGATACTATATCATCTTGAGATTCTCAACTGACGCTGGCATGCAGAAAATGTAACACTAGTCAAATGGTGATGTTGGAAGCTTCATCATATACTTTATCTCCTGTAATATAATAGGTAGGTGTATGTATCCAAGAAATGGGCTTATTTTAGAGCATGCAGTCACGGGAGGGCATGGTTTTTTGGCTTATATTCTGGTCTGGTGGGGTCATAAACGTGTACAAAATTTTCTACAATCATACAAATGTGGACCATCATCATCATATAATATATCCTCTAGCTCGTGATCACTATAGCGTCCACTATCATTTTGTCAACTCAGCCGGCTCGTATCTTTCAACAACTTTTCTCCACGTAACTACCAGCTAGGTCTTCATGTTTAAGCAGAAGATACAAATATAATTGCCTTGTAATTAAATATGAACATCCGATGCATTAAAGCGTTTGTTATATGTGCAGGTTTGGAGCAGAGCCGGATCATAAGGGCGTGTTGTATAAAGTCTTATGCTATATTTGTGTAAGAGATTATTTTCACGATTTGAACTCGTGACCTACTGATCGCATGACAGCAACTTTATTAATATATTTTTAATTAAATATATTTATTACTCTCGCAATACTTGTTACGCAAAAGTTTGATGAGAGCATTAATACTTTATGTCCCACGTGAACGATTACAATGAGCTTCTCTTGTTTTCTTCTTGGTATATATAGGGTCTTTCAGGATTTCAACTCTATGGATTTAAAGTCTTTAAAATTATATGAGATTTCAATTTTACTATCTGTTGTAATTTTAATGCTTTATTATTCATAAATATATGCTTCGTCTCGAGAGCTTTGCATTCAAATGAACACAATACCTAGTACCCCATGCTCATGCTGCATTTGCCTCTGCTTATCAAGGGTTTCCAAGTAGTCTGAAGATCAACTATTCGATTGTTGAAGTTTATAGCCCACTAAAATTAGTTTAGATCAACCCGTTTTGACAACTCTATATAATACAACTTAAAAAAGGTTTTAGTCAGGACGTAGTGGTCTGATTTTTAAAATAAGCATATATAAACGAGTGATTGCTAATTGCTACATTACTCATGAGACTTTTGCAAATACCACAAATTATCTCTGCAAATGATCATTAAATATTTTAGGAAAATTAGAAATCAAAAAAAAATAAAAATATGGATACCTACTTCCTTTTTTATTGATGAATTGATTTTTCATGATGACCAAAAAGCATAAAACAAACTAAAATATAGCCAGTCTCATTTAGCGTGAATAATTTGAAAGAGAGAATATTGTTTTATCTTTTAACAGAGTGAGGTACTGACTACTGAGGTTGGTTGTCTTCATAAATTTAATAAATCAACATTATCTGTTCCAATTTTTTTAACTAAATATTCAATTTGGTGTTTGACAAGTTAAGAGAAATTCAGAAGGTCAAGTAATCTACAAGTTGTCACTTCTACTGACAGCACAAAAACAATGTGAAGAATATATAGTATAAGTTTATTTCACATTATATGTGTTACAGTATCATATTTAGAAGACAGATAGTCTGGTGCACTAAGCTCTCGCTACGCATGGGGTTCGAGAAGGGGCGGACCACAAGAGTCATAAGAGTCTATTTTATGAAGCTTTATTCTGTATTTCTGCAAGAGGACGTTTCCACCAATTAATTTGAGATTATTTCACCAAATCAGTTATGCCCTGTCAAAGGATCCACTCTTATACTTGTTGCAACAATTGGACTTTTGACTATGTATTTTCCTCCAATTTCCACCCAGCTCAATGAACCATAATCCACAAGATCATCCATAATTATTGGACCTTCTATTTTTAGCTTGTAACTTTGCTTTTCATACTTCTTTTGGAAAACCAACTTATCAGGTACAACACTAACTTTAAATTTTCCCATTGGAGTGAGCTTTGCTTTGTATACTGATGTATCATCTTGTAAGTTAGTCACTGTTCTTTTGAATTCTTGAATCCTTTTAGGATCCGAATCGCTGCTGTTCCGGTTGAAATAGCCAATGAAAGATGGATAGTTTAAGTCCAATGATGGGTTGGAGCAAGTATAAGAGGAGGATCTTGTGATGGTTTGAATTTGTTTGGATGTTAAGTTCAAAGCACAGAGGAGATTAACATAATCTTGTGGTGTTGCATCATAGATGAGTCCGGGATCTAGCGCCTTGTTTGGATCGATATGGCCTGCTCCCATAGCTAGAGGAGTAGCAGCAGCATTCTTCAAACCTGTTGAGAGATAAAAGTCAATAAGATATTTCTGCGTGTTTGTTCTGTGATAACACATCGAGCTTTTAGATGAGATGGTCACATAGTTCAACGTTACCTATGTCTTGGATGGGGCTCTGTGTGTTGTCCAATATATAGGCTGTGGTCATCATGGCAGACCGAATAGCAGCAGGGCTCCATTCAGGATGTGCCCCTTTAAGAAGTGCTGCTACACCAGAAGCATGTGGACATGACATTGACGTACCAGATATAATATTGAAGTTACTAAAAAGTTTTCCTGAGGTAACTTCTGCTACTGGTGTTTCTTGTGGCCATGAAGCAAGTATTAAAGCACCAGGAGCCATGAGGTCAGGCTTGAGGATTATTGGACAACTTGGTGATGGTCCTCTTGAGCTATAGGTAGCAACTTTTGGTGCTGGTTTAGCACCAATATGTGTCACTTGGAATTCAAGCTTCGCGTTAGGTGTTGAGTCGCTCTTAATGTATTCAAGAACTTTATCACCTTCTTGAATGTTCAGAAACACTGCTGGGAATTCACTTTGGAGGTAGAATTCCAAGTCAGTTGAATTAGTTATGAAGACAGCACCAGCAACTTTTGAGTTTCTTATATTGTAGACGTCCTCGCTAACTGAATCATTCTTGTCAAGGCAGACCACTATTTTGTGTGCGTGTTTCTGCAGTTCCTTATCATCTTGGCAATCAACATAGCTAATGGAGCTTTCACTTGAACTAGAATTCCGAGGGTAGAGTGATAATCCATTGACCGTAACTCCATTTCCAAGTGTTAGCGTGCCAATAAACTCACGGTCAACTGTGCCAGCAGCAACAGTGAGCACCCAAGGTGTCCCATTGTGCAAAGTCTCATAAAAAGGCCCTTCATTTCCTGCAGATGTGGAAACAAATATGCCTTTCTCCAATGCAGCAAAAGCGGCAATTGCAACAGGATCTTCGTGTAATGGAAGCGCGTCTATGCCTAATGACAAGGACAAGACATCTACACCATCTTCAATTGCTTGATCAATTGCTGCAAGAATATCCGACAAGAATATACCTTCTTCCCATAGAGCCTTGTACATAGCCACATGGGCCTTTGGTGCTATGCCTGTAGCAGTTCCGTTGGCATAACCAAAAAAAGATGCACCCTCTACATGACTTCCTGCAGCTGTGGAAGAAGTGTGGGTTCCATGTCCATCTGTGTCACGAGAAGAATTCATCGAAATGGTAAGATTCGGATTGTTGGCAAGTAGGCCTTTATTGAAATAACGAGCGCCAATGAGTTTCTTGTTGCACAAAGAGGAATTGAACTGAGTTCCACTTTCACATTCTCCTTTCCATCTTGATGGTACTTCAGTCATCCCATCATCACTATAGCTTTTACTCTCCGGCCATATCCCGGTGTCAACTAATCCAATTATGACATCTTTGCCATAATCAGACTTTGGCCATACACCAGACTCAGAGTTTAGGCCAAGGAATTGGGATGTGTGAGTTGTGTCAATTTTAACCGATATATCCTTCATTGAAGAAACGTAGCCTGGAGATTTTTTGATGACTTCTAGTTCAGAAGGAGAAAGAGTTGCACTGAAACCATTGATGGCATTAGTATAAGCATAGACAAGTTTCGAGGACAACAAGTCTTTGCTACTTGTACTGCTATCTGATACAGAAGAAAGTGTTGTCAAGTACCAACTACGATGGCTCGAAAAAGCTTTTGGCATGGCTGACAAATCCATATGAACGATATAAGTTTCTGACTTTGTCAATTGAATTATAGAAACCAAGATGGAAAGTAACCAAATACACAAGGCAATATGATTTGCCATGTTGAGTATATTGAAGAAGGATATTTTCTTGACCACAAGCTAAATTTACTTTATATAGAGGAGAAAGTGGTATGGGAAGCCAAAAATTCCCTTACTTCCAACTTGTCCATCACTTTGTCCATAATTTCACTATGTACCAAACTGGCATATTATTGGAAGCTTGCAACAATTTCAACTCTGCACCCCTCTTCAATCATACAAGTAGCTGTCTATTGATAATTTTATCCATCTATCATTTTCAACATTTGACTTAGTTCATGACTTGTAGTTTTCTGCTTTAATTTTGGAAGATTTTTTTTTTTCTAGCCTTATTAGTTAACCGTTAAATATGTCGATTGACGCCTATGCTTTTAAGCACTCATAGTGCACAATCATGGGAGTGGATCCCTCATACATAGTGCCATTGCCACCAAATGAAAGAAGACTGACAATTCAGTGGTCCAGAGACTTGTGCTGATGATGAGCCAGGATATATCATCAACTGTTCATCAAAATTTCATGAACACATTTGTTCTACTTAATTGTCCCAAGTCCTTTAGCAAAATTCTACATTTAAAATCAAATTTCAAATTAAAGTTTTTAATTATAACTTTTTCTCCATTCCATGTGACCAGGAGGCCGCATATTCGAGCTGTGGAAACAACCATTTTTGGTCCGGCGCTTTCTTGGACCCTGTGCAAGAGCTTAGTGCACCAAACTACCTCCCTCCTTCCTCCATTTCTCTTTTTATCAATCTTTTATCATTTTGATAGTGACAACCAATCTCATAGCCATGGTAAAAAGAGTAAAGTGAAGGAAAACAATATATGGCTTTGATTGCTTTGATATGGTTCCATTAATCATATGATGAAACATTGCTAACATATGACCTAGACAAAATTGTTTTAAACTATGTAGGGAGCCACCCATGTGTTTCAACTAAGTTACTAGTCAAATGGTTTCATCAACTAAGTCACTAGTCAAATGCCAAAACCATTTGATACAACAAGAATTTTAAGTTAGAAGTTTTTCCCACTAGTAATATGATTTTTTTGATTATAAAGATCTTTAAAAAGTCAAGAGTGTTCATAAATGCAGCATAACAAGAAGATCTTCATTTTTTTGTTTTGTTGGATTCTCATGTGACTTTGAAGAAAAAGGTTCTTCACTCTTCAGCATGACAAAGGGTGTATTGTTTGGTCTTTGAGTCGTCTCAATCAATGATTTTGGTAAGAAAAATAAAATATCTACACGAGTGAGGTCACTCAGAAGGTAATTATAATGTAGTAAAAATGATTTATCACATGTTTACTACACGAATAGTATAAAAATTATCTTTACATTGAACTCACCATGCAGTTTATTCCTATTACTATTGTACTTATTTTGAAACAAATTAAATTGCAAGAGTTTTCTTATTCAATGGAATAAACCAAAATATAAGTTACATGTTACTTGAAAGAACTTCTTACTAACTGAGATATTAAATTTGAAAGAAAACATGGGAGTTTTCTTATAGAAAGGCAAAACCAAAACAATAAGTAACCTTTTAGTTAAAGGAAAATTTTCAACGTGCAATTACGTAATCACTAAAGACAACATAAATTGACATATTTTTCATTTTTTTTTTTGTTTCATAGCTAAAGGGAGAAAGAAAAAAAAAGTACATCCCTGGAGATGTAAAGTTGTAACTGTCATTACCCAAAAAAATTGTTTTTTTCCCGAAAGGAAAAGGCAAATAAATTTCAAGCACGTAACTGAGAATAATTTAATTATTGGAAATATAAGGCAGTAGCAAATTTAATAAAAAAAATTGAGACACTAACTTGTATGGGGGAATCATGTGAACCAGTAGCAAGTTTGATAAAAAAAATTGAGACACTAACTTGTATGGTGGAATCCTGTGAACCTAGCTCAAATGTATAAAATTGTGATGTGACCTCCTGGATTCAAAGATCACGTTTACGAAAATGAGTGTTCCTAAAGGATAAATTGATGAATTACCCTTGAACAGTTCACTCAATAAGAAGGGATTTGAGAGAGAAATTGGAAGAAGAAAACTGTAATTCTTTTTACTCAAAATTTGCTTACAACTAAATCTCAATGTAGCTAATAAAGGAAACAGAAAACAGGTGAACTGAAATTTTGGAGGGAAAGTTAGTTACAAATGTTTCTCGGATCACGTGTAGTCCACATGCCTAACTAACTTTCAAACCAGCAATTAACTAACTAACTAACTTTCGACTAATTAGCTGATTCCTTACTCGATTAAGCTAATCAGCTCTCCCCACTCTAGTACACATTTCGAATTGGGAATATAACAATACCCACCCTTAGAACAATTCTTGTCCTCAAGGATTGAAGTGAGGGAACTGTTGAGTGAATTCTGCAATATCCATCCAAGAACTATCTTCAGGGGCTGCATTCAACCACTTGACCAGGATTTGAGTAACAGCTCTGCCCATCTTCTGAAAAAGTCTTCTATCAAGAATAGCTTCAGGTACTAGCAAAATGTGACCTAAATCAGTGTGAACAGCAGAAAGTGTAGGACTAGCAACATGATGACCAAGCTTCTTCTTGAGTAGAGAAATGTGAAAGGTAGGGTGGATTTTAGAACCAGTAGGTAAGGCCAAAGTATAAGCTACAGGGCCAACCTTAGCTGCAATCAAGAAGGGACCAAAAAATTTGGCCGACAGCTTTTGGAAGAAGTGATATTTCAAAGATAGTTGCCTATAAGACTAAAGCTTGACATAAACCCAATCTCTAACAGAATAATGTCTGTCAGTCCTATGCTTGTCAGCTTGCATCTTCATCCTGTTTTGAGCTTGGCTTAATGAAACTTCAAACATCTGATAGTGGCTTCCCTAGCCTGTAAGCTTCTATCAACCGCATCAAATTGAGAATCAAAGGATAAGTAAGAAAGGGGGTGGTTTTTTGCCCAAAACAGCTTCATAAGAGGTCATATGGATAAATGGGTGGTAGGAAGTGTTATACCACCATTCAGCTGTTGGGTTTAATTGGTGTGAATGGAAAATAGAGGGATACAACCTTTGAGCAAAAGACATATTGTTTTGGAAAAGGTGTGACTGTTTAGATAGTTGTGTCTGTTCAGAAAAAGACACAATGTTTCGAATGAACAAACATGACTCTTCCAAAAGATACACCTTTTAAGTGAACCATTGCTACCTTTCAGAAGAGGCATCTGATGGCTATATAAACCTGCTTTCATCCACAGGTTTAGAAATGAATGAAAAATTTTTTGAAATAAAAACTCTTCTTGTCTTCAAAACATTCTTTGTGATCAATCAAATCGTTGAGTGAGTTTGACGAATCCAATTATTTGGGGTACCACTATAGTTGGATTGAAAGTCATTTTATCCTGAGAGAAAGATTCCAAAACGTCGGGTACAGTGAGGGAAATTATTCCTTAAGGACACTCCGTGAAGTCGGGGGACTTGGTTTTATATTTCTATTTCATCTTAATTTCTAAAAAAAATTAAAATACACTTCTTAGAAAGATCACTTTGATCTTGTGTTGAGGGTGTTTTTGTACTTCATAGTGTTCTTGTTTTAAACTTGAACTAGTGTTGAAGTTGTTGTGCCTAAATACAGATTCTTGTACCCAAAACACCATAAAATAACATCAGCAAGCAAATGACAACCAATGAGGCCAATCTTTAGGTTTATCAAAGGTCATACACCTCAGATAAGACTCCAAACACCTATTGACAACCTCAGTTTGGCCATCAGTCCGACGGTGGTATGCAGAAGAAGTGAGTAGGGAAACTTTTAGTAGTTTGAATAATTCCAGCCAACACTTACTACTTGCTGACAAAGATAGGATCCCCATATGAAACAATAGATTTTGGCATTTCATGCAATTTGAATACATCATTCATAAACAATTGAGCCACATCCAATGTTGAATAAGGATGTTTAAGAGGCAGGAAGTGAGCAGCCTTTCTGAGTCTATCAACCACCGCAAAAATAACTTCTTTGCCATTAGCTTTAGGGAGTCCCTCAATGAAATCCATAGAGAGGTCCTGCCAAACCTTATCAGGATTTGGAAGAGGTTGTAATAAGCCAGGGTACGCAATATTCTCACCCTTACACCTCTGGCAAGTGTCACATTCTCTAACATAAGTGTAAACTTGCTGCTTCATTTTCTTCCAGTAGAATTCTTGCTTTAGCCTATATAATGTAGCATTAATACCAAAATGACCACCAAGTGAACTTTCATGAAAATAGGCAAAAGTTGCTTCATCAGATTAGCATCAGACCCCACCATCAACTTCCCTTTTCTACTCAAAATTCCAGTATGATACTGATAGTAAGGTTTACATCTAGCTGCTTGGATTTTCTTTATGAGAGTCTGTAAGTGAGGATCAGTGATCCATGAATTCTTTATCCCCTCAAGTAATGATGATTGTAATCCTGAGATGTTGTATAATTGTATCGGTTCTTCCTTCCTAGACAGCTCATCAACAACTATGTTATCCTTCCCTTTTTTATACAATATAAATTAGTCATAGCCAAAAAGTTTCACCAACCACTTCTGTTGACTAGGAGTTGTAATTCTTTGCTCCAAAAGTAATTTTAAACTGTGATGATCTGTTTTGATACAAAAGTGTCTACCTAACAGATAAGGTCTCCACTTTTGTACAGCTGAAACTAGTGCTAGCAACTCCCTCTCATACACAGATAAAGCCTTGTTTTTGGGTGATAAACCTTTGTTGAAAAATACAATAGGCCTGCAGTTTTGTGCTAGCACAACACTAATACCATCTCCAGAAGCATCTGTTTCTATAGTAAATCCCAGAGAAAAATTAGGAAGGGCCAAAACTGGTGCAGTGGTTAAGGCCACCTTAAGCTTGTCAAATACTGCATCTGCCTCTTGTGTCCATATAAACCCATTCTTCTTCAGTAAATCATAAAGGGGTCTGGCAAGGAGGCCATATCCCTTTATGAACCTTCTATAGTATCCAGTGAGGCTAAGAAACCCCCTAAATCCTTTGAGATTCCTTGGCTGAGGCCATTCTAACACAACTTTTACCTTAAGTCTGTCCATAGTTACACCCTCTGCAGAAATCACATGTCCCAGATAGTCTATCCTTGTGACTCCAAATTTACACTTATTCTTCTTCACAAACAACACATTCTCTTTTAACATGCTGAAAGCTAGCTCAACATATGTCAAGTGATCAGACCAAGTGGAACTATAAATCAATATATCATCAAAGAAGACTAAAATGAATCTTCTAAGGTGATCATGAAATATCTTATTCATAAGTCTCTGAAAAGTAGAAGGGGCATTAGTTAAGCCAAAATGCATCACTAAAAACTCATAGTGACCATTATGTGTTCTAAAAGCAGTTTTAGGGATGTCAGACTCATACATCCTAATTTGATGGTAACCAGACCTAAGATCTAGCTTAGAGAAATACCTTACACCATGTAGTTCATCCAGTAGCTCTTCAATGACAGGTATAGGAAATTTATTTTTCATTGTTCAACTATTTAACTCTCTATAGTCTACACACAACCTCCACGATCTATCTCTTTTTTGACCATCACAATTGGAGAAGAGTAGGGACTAGTACTAGCTCCGATGACACCAGAGGTGAGCATTTCATCAATTAGCTTCTCAATTTCATCTTTTTGAATTGCAGGATATCTATATGGCCTGATGTTAATAGGTGAAGTGCCCTCTTGGAGAATGATCTTATGATCATGACTCCTTGAAGGTGGTAGGTCTGTAGGAGGGTCAAACAAGAAGTCATACTTGTCTAAAACCAATTGCAACTCAGAAGCTTTTAAGTCATCTACCACTTCTCCTTGTAAAGAGTATAAACTAACATCCTCTATGGTACCTTCATTTTATAGAAAGAAACCTAAAGGCATCATACACAATTCAGCAGGTTGAGCCAAAAGCTTATCCATTCTTCCTGAGGGAATCATTTTGATTGTTGGAGGTTGAACCCACTTTAGTGATATTTTCTTGCCTTGAACACTGAATTCTATTTTAAGCTGGTTAAAATTCCATATTATATCACCAAGAGTAATGAGCCATTGTATCCCCAACACCATACTACATCCTTCAATAGGTAGTATCAACATATCAGAATGAAAAGTCACACCCTTCATCTTCCATTCTACCTTCTTGCAAATATAGTGACTTTGCACCTTATTACTATCTGTTACTGATACATTAAATGGGGTAATTGCAGTTAGGGCACATCCTAATTTCTTAGCAGTATTGAGATCCAAGAAATTATGAGTACTGTCAGTATCAATGAGAACTTGAACAACCTTTCTGTTCATAGATACAGTCACTCTCATGGTCCTGAAGTCTTGAACTCCACACATGGCATGCATTGAGACCCTTGGTAGGATTGACCCCTTAAAATCATTTTCTAAACCCTAAGCCATGATTGTCAAAAGCTCAGCAGGATCAATCAACTCAGACTCGTGTTCTTTCACTTCTACTGGAACCTCTTGTTCATCAACTTCCAAGCAAAACAACTGCCTCTTCTTCTTACATACATGTCCAAAACTGTATTTTTCATCACAATTAAAGCACAACCCTTTACTTTTTCTCTCATTCATTTCTGCAGGATTTAGCAGCCTAGGAGGTTTGTTACCTGGTTTGGAGCTTCCAACAACAGAAGTAGTTTGTTTGGAAGGAAAATTTTGTTTAAAATAAGAAGAAAAAGATGCTACAGAATTAGGAAATTTAGGAGGGTTTCTTGGAGTAGCTAGAATAGATCCATTTGTAAAAACTTGTTTTTGCACTTCAAGTGTTTGTTCTTGGATCTTAGCCAAACTTATGGCCTTAGCCAAGGTTCTAGGACTCAACATCTTTCCTGGCAACCCAATTTCAGGTTTCAATCCCCTAATAAAACAACTAACCACATAATGTTCATGAAGGTCAACTGTGGTGAGCACTTCATAAAAAAGATCCACATATTCTTGAACAGAGCCAGTTTGTCTCAAGTCCTTCAAATCCCTCATAGGATCATCAAAAAATTCATTTCCAAACCTAGCATACAAGCAACCTACATATTCACTCCACCTTGGCCAATCTCTAGACAATCTTTATTTCATAAAAGATTGGTGCCACTGCAAAGCCTTCCCTTCCATTCTACAAGAAGCCAATTTCAGCTTAGAACTTTCAGGTGTTTCATCCACATTAAAAAATTACTCACACTTGTAAAACCAATCCTTTAATCCATCACCATCGAATTTAGAAAATTCAACCTGATAATTTCGAGTGGGTAATCGATAATCCTCATGCCTGGGTGGATTAGCTGTTGGAGTTCCATCAGGTACAACTGCAGCTGATTGCCCTTCTCCTCTTGCAGTACAAGCTCCATTGCCCATCAACATCTTCTTAATTTCATCCACTGCTTGCGTGACTTTAGCATCCATCAGTTGCCTTAAATCCGACACAGAATTGACAACTGTATCCACGGAACCCTTTAGGTTATCGACCTCCTTACGTAGCTCCTGCATATGAGTGTTGTGATCTCCCATTGAAATTGGTCCAAGAATGTGTTGGTTCTGATACCAATGATGTGACCTCCTGGATTCAAAGATCACGTTTATGAAAATGAGTGTTCCTAAAGGATAAATTGATGAATTACCCTTGAACAATTCACTCAATAAGAAGGAATTTGAGAGAGAAATTGGAAGAGGAAAGCTGTAATTCTTATTACTCAAAACTTGCTTACAACTGAATCTCAATGTAGCTAATAAAGAAAACAGAAAACAAGGGAGCTGGAATTTGGAGGGAAAGTTAGTTACAACTGTTTCTCGGATCGCGTGTAGTCCGCGCGCCTAACTTTCAAACCAGCAATTAACTAACTTTCGACTTTCGACTAATTAGCTAATTCCTTACTCGATTAAGCTAATCAGCTCTCCTCACTCTAGTACACATTTCGAATTGGGAATATAACAAATTGATAACAAATAAAAGATACATACATAAAAAGAAATGAAAAACGAACATAAAGAACAATGGAAGGGATTCTTTTTTGGCATTATAATTAATCTGGTATCCGAAATCTACTGGTCCTACTAATCGAGATTTGTATTAGGTAGACTTCTGATTCAGAAATTCCTTACATTTTGTTAGTTATGTACCTATTTTTTTGGTGATTACCAAGAATGAATCCTTGGTGCAACTACAATTGGACTTGTTACAGCATGGAGACCAATTACATCCACCCAAGTTAGTGATCCAAATACAACTTCTCCTGTTTTATTGCCACTATATTCAACTGTCAATGTATAACTTAGCTTCTCATACTTGCTGTCGAAGGACAATCTTTGAGGATAAACACTAATATTTGTGTTTGATGGCACGACCATATTGATGGAATAGTTAGCAGGACCATTGCCAACGTTTGTCACTGTCCTTACGAACTTTTGACTCAGTGTTGTTGTTTCATTAGAGTATAGCGCGATGAATGATGGGTAGTTAAGGTCAGAAGATGCATTTTGACAAGTGTAGGATGATGATCTTGTGATCGTCAAGATTTGCTTGCGAGTGAAGTTCATGGCGCATAAAAGGTTCACGTAGTCTTGTCGGGTGGCATCATAGATAAGGCCTGGATTCAGGGCGAAGTTTGGATTAACTAGCCCTGCTCCCATAGCCAGAGGAGTCGCGATACTGTAGTTTAGACCTGAATCTTTGATAGGAGAATTTGTGTTGTCAATGTTGATGGCACCAGTGATCATGGCAGATCGGATTGCTGCTGGACTCCATTCTGGACGTGCGCCTTTAAGAAGTGCAGCAATGCCCGAGGAATGTGGACATGCCATGGATGTTCCTGAAATCATCGCGAATTCATTCCTCAATCTGATATCCGGATATATTGAAGCTGTATAAACATTTGGAATCCAGGATGCTAAGACTAATGACCCTG
>NC_061114.1:222814894-222821953 GCF_002878395.1 Capsicum annuum | reverse complement strand
CAATTCATCCTCGGACATAACAACGCTGAATCCATGAAATGCATTGTTGTACGAATAAAGAAGCCTTGTCGGATTGGTAGAACTTTCACTTGTTGTAACTTTCAACTTTGCAGTTTCAACAATTGAAGAGTACCATTTAACTGAATTAGCTTAAGAGGAACAATAAGAAAAATATAATGAAAAGAGGCACCCTTTAACTAATCCCATTTTCTTGATCTACTTTTGCTTCAAAAACTCAATTTATTGTGTTACTTTCTTCATTTCCTCCAGTGTGCACATATTTATACTAATGCCATATAGCATTCTTCTGCTCTGTGAACCAGTTTGAATATTTGATAAAGAATAAACTAACTCGTGTTAGGATTTGGCCTCAATTTTCTACTTTACTTGAATTTCAGCATAATTGTGTTTTAATTCGGAACGTTTTCTTAGTGAAAAGGTTTTAGGAAACAATCTCTTCCATAATTGATTAATTCTTTCTTGTGGAGAAGTTTTGGACTTCTATATATAGAAGATCTATCTTCTCGAACTAGAACACAATAGCATCCGCAATGTAAAGATTTTTATTTAGGGGAGATTTCTCCCAATAGATTTAATGACCATCGATATTAGATTTTTAATATGTAGGTAGTTTGACCAATCATATCAATAATATATTTTTAGTATTATATTTTTTTCTTTGTCGTCTGATTTATTGTCTCACCATTAGCAATTGCAAACTATAAGTTTCCGATGCTTTCTCAATTTCGAACCTAATACTGGGACGACCTTAATCTTTTGGGGTTTATTCTTAACACTTTGTTTGGATGGTGTTTTACCATGGTTTTATAATGTACGAAACGGTATGATATGGTATTGTACTGCATAATATAGTTTACAATACAATGTTTGGATAGGCTGAATCGTTCATGTTGTTGAATAACAGTTTTATTATTTGGTTTGATGGTATGGTGTTGTATCGTAACGGGTAAGTTTACTAAAATGCCCCTAATTATTATAAATTCTAAATTTATCAATAATTGTTGTAATCTTTTTTCTAAAAATATTTATTTCAATTTAACTGTCCTTTTTATGAAATTAAGAGGATTTTATTATGTCTTTTAATAATATCCTTATCATTAAATGACTAAACAAAGTGTTAGTTTATATTTTAAAAGCACAACCAAAAAGACTAATTTGATAAAATAAATCCCTAATAAATATTTTTTTAAGGAGAATATCAAATCAAGAAGTATCAACTATTTTGAAATGGAAGGAGCATGTGGAAGAACCTACACCTGATCTTTGTTAACTTTCTTGGAAATTTCTTATTTTGTTAATTTCCAAGATAGTTATGTATGTTCCTATATCCTTACAAGTTCTTGAAATTTCCCCATAAAACTTCAAGCATATGCTAATAAGATAATGGGCAGTGTCTTTTTTCCTTACATTAATAGATTTGGACCATTCAATTTGTACTTATTGCTATTTGAGTGCTTCTTTTGTTTTGAAACATTGTTAGAGATGTTGTACATTATTAGGCTAGTAACAGCAGACATGTTGAATGTTGAGATGTATGGTTAGAAAATTTTTGATATATAAATGAGGCGAAATTCTAGTGCAGAACAAAGTAAAACATATTGGCAAAGTATAAAGGCAAATTTCGATCTTTTCCTTTTCGAAAAATTTCACTTGTTCAAACAACAATGTTTTGATTAACTTATAGTGGTAAAATTTATAGTGGTTCATAAATGACATTTGAGAGCAAAAAGTAAACTCTAATTGGTATTGGTAATGAAGAGGAGGTATTGTAATGAAAGTGGATAATGTAAACTTGGTTTAACATTGTTAATAAGAATATGGGAAATTTGTGCTTTTAGTTCCTCAAACATCACCAAATTTTGATTTTGGTCCTTATAATAGTTATCTAAGCTCATTTTGATTTTTAATTAATTAAAATGTAATAGTTTTTTTTTTTTGGTGAAACAGAATGCATTGAAAGCTATATAAACATAATGTTTGGGGTCAGCCCATTACAATCAGTCTGGATTTAGAGCAAAAAAGTGGCCATTTCCCCTGCCAGGGATGGTGTTACAATCATTCCCTAATTTAATTGATCTAACAAAAAAAGTTCCCCCCATGTCTTCCCACTGAGCTTGTTGCGCACACACCGGCGGAACTTTAAAAAGATCGGTAGTGGTTTGGATATCCAGCTACGACCCTAGTTTAGCCATTGCATCCGCTACACCGTTTTGCTCTCCATAGCAATGGACCACCTGTGGGCTTCCTAACCTTCTTAATTTTGACCTGCATTCATCAATAATAGAATTATAAAGTAAGTTTCCATTTGCAAGTCCAGAGATAACCTCTATTGAATCCACATGAATCTCAGTTGGGAGGAGGTTTTGATGTTCTATGAGGCTAAGGCTTTCATTGAGAGCTTGAAGTTCCATTTGATTATTGGTAGCCTAAGGAAAAGCTTTGGCAAAACCTATCACACAACTACCCTCAGCATTGCAAATTACCCCACAAATACCCCCCTTCCCTGGGTTCCCTTTGCAGGCCCCATCAGTGTTCAGTTTGAAGCATCCCATGGGAGGCCTGATCCACCTAATGTTGAGGTCAGTCCTCGAGAGGTTTTCCCGGTTAGGGGAGATAAGAGAGATAAACTCTAGGGCCTCATCATAAACCTGGTTAAGCCTAAGGTGATCATTCTTGTTACTGAAAGTATTTTAATTCTTGTTTCTCCAAATGGACCAAAGGGCAAAGGTAAGGATATTATATCAAGATAGAAACTTGTCAAAAGCTTTATTTTTAAGAGATTTCCAGGTGGAAATCCAGTTAGTTACTAGGGTACAAGCTGGTAGTGTTGAGCCCCCTGATCTTGTGCCCTCTCTCTAACAGGAATTCCAGAAGGGTTTAGTGATGGGGCATTCGAAGAAGACATGGATCATGTCTTCTAGGGGTAGTTGCATAGCTTGCATGCAGGATTGATGTCAATACCAATCCTAGCCAGGAAGGAAAAGGTTGGCAACTTATTGTGGTAGGCCAGCCAAAGAAAAGTCTTTATTCTAGGAGGGCAGATAGTAGTCCAAATCTATTTGAAGTCTGGGTTGTGGAGCTGATTGGGAGTGTGAGGCTTGTCGGCCAGCAAGTCATAAGTTGACTTAGTGGAAAATGAGCCATCACCAGTTAGCCCCTAGGTGAGATGATCAGTGTGGAGCTTTAGATTAATTCTGAAGGAGGATTTGATACTCAGCAGGAGGTCATTAGGGAGTTGAAGGGGGAGATCAGAGAAATTCCATTCTCTATTATTCTAGACATCAGCCAGGGTAGTATCGATCTAGGGAAGAGATATGGGGCCTTGGATGAGGTTCCTCAAGGGGTCATGTAGGGAATCCACCTGTCAGTCCAAAATTTAATGTTTTGACCAAAATAGACAATCTACTAGGGCCCCAACTTGCAGATGGATTTACCATGAATGATATTTTTCCAAGGTTTGGATGGGTATTTGGCAGGTGAAGGCCCAGACCTTTCATACTTATTTTTTTAGAGTGGATGCCCAGAGACTCTCTGGGTGTTTGAGGTATCTATCTCCAGGCCAGGCTGGCTAGGAAGGTATCATTCCTGATTTTTGCCTTCTAAATCCCCAATCCTCCTTTGATTTTGGGTTTGGTGATGGTATCCCAGCTCAACAGGTGCAATTTTTTTTCTTAGCATTTGAAACCCAGATGAAGTTCCTTTGGGTCTTATAAATGTGAGAGAGGATAGTGTTGACACCTAATTTTTGACCTCCATAACTAAGTTTAATTCATAGCTTCTTCGATTTTCAAATAAAATTACAACATTTATTTTATCCGAATAAAGGATTTTCAAAGTATTTATTTGGGTAAATTGATCATTTAAGTAGCGATTATATATTATCGTGTTCAATTATACGAAGTTTTATAATTTTATTACTTAAATGCTTATTTTACATAATATCATATTTTTATCAAGGTTTATATCGAAAATAAATTCAAATGATTAAAATTTTGATTTGAATATAATTTTACTCTCAAAAATTAATTTATTTGGATAAATATTTGTGTAATTTTATTAAATCAAGAAGCTCGAGATCAAAGAAGGTATTAATTCGTATCGAATTTTGAACCAATTTAGTCAAATTATTAAATTTGATCCTAATTAAAATTAATTGGTCATATTTGCAATATAATGTGACCAATCTAATTTTTTAATTGGATTGAAATATTGATTAATTTTGGCCAAATCCTTTTTTTAATCGGGGGTTATATTTTAAATAACCCCTAAATTCTTAACAATTCCAACCAAACCGGTCCATTTTCTTCTAACAATACAACAGCCCACCACCAATGACCCATTTCAAACCTAACCCGGCCCACACTCTCAATAAACTCTTCTCCCTCAACTTCAAAAAACAAGAACAACAAACTGAACCTCACATGTACGCTTTCAACCCACAACAATATCAACCTCAGCAAGAACGACCTCACCAACATCAGCCCTTAACCCGAATTTTCTTTCTCCCTCTTCATCACGTGACGCTTATACGAGTTCATACGAGAACTGTTGAGCAGCTTCTAGAAATCTCCAGATAGTAGCTGATTCATGGGTATCAAAGGATATTCCTAAATCTGTTTTGAATTCGTTAAATTCGTACCACGAAGGTACAAGTGCGTCAATTTTCGATTGGCTGTGAGAGAAAAAATTTTGGATTTCAAATCCTAGGGTTCCCTTCTTTTGAGTCCCTAAAATACCCCTTGTCATCTCCTATATAAGGAGGCCCTTCGTTCATTGAAAGGGGAATTTTTTTGGGGGGTAAAAAATCAGGTTTCGAGAATTAGGACGAAAATTTTAGGGTTTCTTTTTCTTCTTTTCGGGTGGGGTTCGAAAATTCTGGGGTAGAGAAAATCAGGTGGTGTTCGCAATTTTGGAGTGTTCAGATTATTTTTCTCTTCTTTGAAGGATTTAACAGTTTGGCTAAAAATTTTAGGGGTTTGATTCCTTGGCAGGCGACAAAAGTTGGTAATTTTGGGTGTTCTTTTCTTTTTTTTTTTTTTGGAGATTCGAGGTTAGAAGCTCTAAGGTGAAAGGTTAGAGATGAGGTTTTGAAATAGCTGAAGGAGAAAATTTTAGTCTAGTTCAAAATTTGGGGTTGGGAACTCTAAAATCAAAGAGTGTATTTTTGCGAAAAGTTTCTCATCCATTCTTTCTGGGAAGATAGTCACTCAATTGGGAAGTACCCGAGTCGACGACATCAACTCCAAGTGGTGAAATTTTGCTGATAGCTCGAGTCTCATTTGCTGCCACATAAGAGGTAAACGGCTCTCTTCACCTAAAGTTTTGTTGGGGTCTTATTTTAGTCGTTCTTTCTTTATGATTTTGTTATCTGTGGTGCTATTGGAGCCTGAGAATCGTTTCCTACAGATTGGTTGTGATAACCATAGGATTTGGTGTACAATGGTTGTTGTGTTGTTTTAATGATTAGACATTCGCAACTGTCGCCCTGTTGTCGATTTCATGTTTTTCTCATCTTGTTTTCATCGATTGTTTTGCCGTTCGAAACCCACTGCCTCACTGTCAGTGTGGTTAGGTCATCGTTTCGTGTCAGCATTTTTCATTAGATAGATCTCGTCTACCGTTTCTATGGTGATTTTGTTTCAGTAAGGATTCAATGTATAATGTTCTTCGGAATTATCGTAGGATTGATGTTTTAGGCTGCAAATTTAAGTTTAGTTTTCTTTCAAAACTACTGCAAGGTTAGTTGTGGTTAGTCACTGATGCATTGTCTTTCCATATTCGGATATTGTTGGTTGGTTTGCTAATTCAAAGCCATCCATAGGCTGATTCATGCTCGAAATCGAGAGGGAAAGGGCATCACACCAGGCCATTTCAATGATAGTGTCAACTGGGCCTTACATTTACATATAATTGTTTTTGTTTGTTGCATTCTGTAAATTCGGGAATCAACAATTATGCTACTAAAAAGAGTATAGGCGTTGTTGTTTGTGATATTAGTTCTCATAACCTTCACTTTGAAGTCAATTATGTTTCTTTTTCTTCTCTTTACATTGGATCACTGTCTTATAGCAGTAGTAGTAGTCTATAGATGTTGATTAATAGACATTCGATTCTACCTATCACCCCTCTTTTCTTTCGACAAACGTGTTATTTGGATTAGCTAGTAGATTTTCGGGTCTATTCTTGAGAGAAGCTCCGAGTCTTATATCTTTATTTTGTTTGAGGTTTTTGTTCACTTCCCTTGTGATTATATGTTAATGGTTAGCTCGTCAATTTTCTTCAAAGATAGAGGAATTAGTTCAATGCATGAAGTTTTTTTTAGGGCTACGGAATAAGTGTTTTCATAGTATTTTTAAGTGTTTTCAGATATTTTACAATTCATGTCAAAATAAGTGATTTGTGTTGATTTAGGACTCGTGATTACCTTCTTTTGCCTTTTATGTTCCCTCTGTGGCTATTCACTGATTTACTGTGTTGATTCCCAAAGAGTAAATTTTGAGATAATTCGTCATTATTCGTTTCCTTTGGGGACAGATCGATTCGTTCATCGCTTTGTGCTAAAATCTGTCCTTTGCATATATCTTTAGGACCATAATGGTCATGCAGAATTATTTTTTTAATTTTTTTAAATACGCACTTTACTTAGTCTTTTGAATTTAATGATGTTTGTTAGATTCTTATCTTTTCAGTCCTTTCTTTCTTTGCATATAAAATTGTCGTGAGTCCAATTGGACTCTTTCCAGTTGCATCTCTGCGAGGGTTAAGAAGGTCCATGGCCTTTTCAAGTCAACCCCTTCAAGTGTTGAAATTTTGATATATTTTTGAAGAAAAGAAACTGTCACCAGTGAAAGAAGAAAGAGTGGGTTAAAGTTCCATTCTTCAAGTGGCGATGGGACTCGTGTCTCCTTTATATTTATTTATTTGTTGTCTTTATTTATTCTTTCAATTATTTATTCGAGCCTCGAAGCCAAAGTTGTACTTAATGCAGGTGAAAGGAGAAACGGGTTGAAAACCCCAACTAGATTAGGAAAGGTTTAA
>NC_061114.1:222724188-222814794 GCF_002878395.1 Capsicum annuum | reverse complement strand
AGTGAAAGAAGAAAGAGTGGGTTAAAGTCTCATTCTTGAAGCGGCAACGGGACTCGTGTCTCCTTTATATTTATTGATTTGTTGTCGTTATTTATTCTTTCAATTATTTATTCGGGCCTCGAAGCCAAAGTTGTACTTAATGCAGGTGAACGGAGAAACGGGTTGAAACCCCAACTAGATTAGGACAGGTTTAATGGTTTGGGCTTCAAAGCCCAAATCACTATTTCTTCCCCCTTTCCTTTTCTTTTTATTATTATATGTTTTGCATGCCTTCTTGTGAACCTAGTCAAATCCCCTAATGAGTTCGCTAAAAACTAATCTTTGCAAACTTTCAAAAATATTTCTAAAATCAATCACTTCTCAACGAATCAAATTTTAGAAGCTAATCAAAGACTTTTCAAACAGATCGGATAACCACAAGTTAGTGGATGTTTTAGGTGCCTAACACCTTCCTAAAACGTTAATAAGAACCACTTACCCAGAATCTCTTAACTTAAACGATTTTCCTGTTTTGAATTGTCTAAGTAAAATAAAAAGGTTTCTTAATTCCTTTTCAAAATTAAGTGGTGACTCTCTTTCAAAAGCCAAAATTTCTCATCAAAACAGATGGTACTGGTAAGGGAGATGTATTGAATGGAATAAGAGGGAATGCTATTAAGGGAGGATTTGACTAAGGTAATTCTACCAGCCAGGCTGAGCTGGTTGACTTTCCAACCAGCTAGCATGGTATTAAGGTTGTCAAGAATGTAATTAAAGTTCCTATTGGTGGGCTTTCTATGGAGGATGGGGAAGACCAGGTACTGACCAAAAGAGTCAACTGATTTAATGGAGAGGAGGCTGGATAAGTGGACCCTAGTTTGAGGAGTGCAATTCTTGTAAAAAAAAATCTTGGAATTGGAGTAGTTGTTCTTCTGACTAGAGTGGGAGCTAAAAGTATGCATAACCTGAGAGATAGTTCTACAGTTGGCTTCAGTAGTTTTAACAAAAAGGGTTAGATCATCAGCAAAGAAGAGATGGAAGATACTAGGCCCTTTCTTATTGATGGAGATGGGTTTCCACTTAAGGATGTCTATTTCATAGTCAATCCTTCTAGAGAGGAGCTCCATACACGTTATGAACAAGTAAGGAGATATAGGATCCCCTTGTCTGATTCCTCTAGTGGGATTAAAGGACTCAGTTTTATCCCCGTTTATAAAGATTGAGATGGAGGATGAAGAAACACAAGACATAATAAGGGAGGATAACCTATGGGGGATATCAAAGAAATGAAGTGCTTATTTGATGAAGGACCACTCCAATTTGTCAAAGGCCTTTTCAAGGTCAATCTTGAGAACCATGTCAGCCTGGATTTTTTTTTTTTTAGAAGTGGAAGATAACTTCCTGGACTATGATGGCATTGTCAGAGGTTATTCTACCAGGGAGGAAGCTAGCCTGGCTGTGGCTGATGATTCTGGCTAGGTGAGGCTTGAGCCTTCTAGCAATGATTTTAGTGATGAATTTGTATTGGGTATTGCAGAGTCCAATAAGTCTGAAGTTTTTTTTATAGAAAAAACATTCTTTTCATTTAGAAATAAGGCAGAAGTAGGTGGTGTTGACTCTCGGGTCCAGGACACAGAAGGTGAAAGTATCTTGACAGAACTTGGTAGCGGGGGGCCCTAAGATTTGTCAATACTTCTGATAGACAAAGGGATACAGCCCATCTGGCCCAGGGGCCTTGTCAGGTTTGAAGGAGAAGATGGTGTCTTTAATCTCCTCCATGGAAGGGATACTACATAGAAGCTCATGGTCTTCAGGTAAGATAGAGCCCCTAGTATAGGGATTTGACTGGCATTTCTCTGGGGAGAAGAGGTGCTCAGTGTGGAAGAGGGAGGTGCAAAAGGACATTATATGATTATTTATGTCTTTATTTCCAGTTTTCACAATCATCTTTGAGAGCAATAATCCTATTGGCTCTTCTTTTGTTAAGGGTGGAGGTGTGGAAAAACATAGTGTTAGAGTCACCTCAGCCAACCAGGAGATTTTGGACTTGAGTCTCTAGAACTCTTGCTCTTGTCTAAGGAACAGGCTGAATTCCTTAATCAGATTCCTTTCCAAGTCATGGAAGAAAGGGTTGGTGGGGTAGTGGGGAGATTTTTGGATGCCAGGCAAGGATTATCCTTTTCCTTTTGAAAATATCCCCAACGGTTTGGGTATTCTAGACTTTAGCTTGATCCTGGAAGAGGGCAATAGCATCAGTCAAAGGAACATTGCTACTAAAAGACTCCTGAATGACCTGGACGAAACTAGGGTGAGAGCACCACATTGACTCAACTCTAAAAGGTTTTTTAGGTTTAGAAGGGAGTCTTTGGAGGTTGACCAGAATGGGGCAGTGGTCGGAGTGGGTTCTAGGCAGGTGAGTGATTGTGGAATCAGAGAAGATGTGTAGCCAGTCATTATTGGCTAGGCACCTATCCAACCTTTCAAGGATAAGGTTCCTACTGTTCCTATTAGTCCAGGTGAACTTACTACCTTTAAAACCTAAATCATTTAGGCCATAATGGTTGATGCAGTTCCAGAATAAATTGACTCTATTCCTATTAATACTATTGCCCCCAAATTTCTCAGAGGCCCTAAGGACCTTATTGAAGTTGCCTCCAATAAGCCAAGGCTTGTGAGGGCAAGTACTGATAAGGTTGGTCCAAAGGGAATGCCTAGTATTAAAGTCGGTGCTAGCATAAATAGCACTGAAAAAAATAGTTAAAAGGAGGGTTACTGACCTTAACATTGACGTGGATACCTTGGGGGAAGACAGAGATGTCCTGGATAGAGAGCGCAGCACTATCCCACATGATGACAATACCCCCAGAAGATCCAACAGCAGGGAATTGGATTTGGTTGTTGAAACCTATGGCCTGGGTGATGTCTTTTTGCTCCTCCATGCGAGTTTCCAGCAGAGCTAAAAGGGTGGGTTTGTGAGAATTGATCATAGTCTGATACTGCCTCCTAAATTTCGGGTTGTTAGCCCCTCTAACATTCGATAGAATGAAGTTATCTAAGCATTTTTTATCTCATTGATTGTAAATTTTCTCAAATTTAATAAATATTTAACCATCACTCTATTTAATCAGCCATGTATTAATTGTATTATTGTTTGCTACTTCGTGCTTGAAGGTAATATTGTTCTCAAAATAGTCTAAATATAATTTTTTTTCCTACATAGATGGACCAAGAACACACATTTCATTTAATTATAGATTGAATGTGATTAGTCATATATCACAAGAATATTTACTAAATTCATAGTCTAAAATCTCTCAGGACAAATTTTGTATGACCTTTAATCCTTTTCATTTTTTTTTGTTTTTCCATTCGGTGTCCGGTACTCACATTGGAGCCCCGACTAGTTGTAGGGCACATTCTGAGGGTGGTGCTCCCAACAGAATTTTCTCCATATCCAGGACTCAAACTCGAGACCTCTAATTAAGGATGAAATAGTCTCACCACTACATCACAACCCCTGGATACTCATTTTCTTCTATGTTACAATTTGGACCTTCCTCGAGGAAAGAAGAAAAGGTGAAAAAGAGGGAACAAGGCAGAAAATGATTACTCATTCACCTTGCATGTGTTTTTTTCACGAGAGATGGAAAAGAGAACTTTCTGTGGTTTACAAAGTTGTGATACCTACATATATATGTAAGACCAAAAGAGAATATATTTCCCATACCTATTTGTCTTTGTTTATATAAAAATACCCATTTATATGTAGTCCTTCCTTTTTATCTTATTTCAAACTTTAATTAGACCTAAGTAATTCTAATATAGTTTTTAAATATGTAAGTTCTTTGGGCTATTCACAAATTTATTTTTCAAAGAGTATTGCTTTCATACTATAAAACACTTTTTTTGTTGTTGTTTTAGGCAAATGAAGTAGAACAAACTAAAATAATCCCTGCTTATCCTTGCTAGACTATAGTTACACATGCTGTATTTGCAATATTTTGCATCAAAAAAAAGTTCAAGCTATATATACTTGGCCGGCCTCTTGATCTCACCTAATTTAGTTAGATAGTGCCCAACGGCCCTTTTTCTCTTCATATTTTTTTATTTATGAGATAGCATAGTCAAAGAAATTTAGTTAAATAGTGCCCAACGCCCTTTTTCTCTTCATATTTTTTTTTTATTTATGAGATAGCATAGTCACATGAAACAATGGTAGAGTCAGAATTTTTATTAACAAGGTTCAAAAATAAAGAAATATACATAAGAGAGAAATCAAGAACAAAACAATCAACATTTATTATATACACATGAATCAGTGATAGAGTCAAAATTTTTATTAACAACAACAAACTCAGTGCATTCTCATATAGTGGGGTCTGGGGAGGGTAAGATGTACGCAGTCCATACCACTACCTCCGGAGAAGTAGAATTTTCATTAACAAGGTTCAAAAATAAAGAAACATACATAAGAGAGAAATCAAGAACAAAAAAATCAACATTTATTATATATACATAAAAATGATTTTAACCATATTTGTGTAATATAATTTTTCATCAAATAAGGTCGGATGACCCCTTCCACCCACTTGGCTCGGCCCGTATTCAAAGATTACGGATCTAAGATTTCTGATTAAAAAACGAGTACGAACCTAAGATTTTTGATTAAAAATAGGACAACCACATCTATCTTTATAATTACAACACATGTAAAGAAAACATTTGTGTAGTTGAAAATAGTCTTCAAAACACTTTCTTTTATCTTCCACAAACCAAACAGAGGAAGAGAATTTTCCCATTCACATTTTCACATATAAAACTGTCGAGAAAGTCTAAGAAGATAACACACTGTTTGGTTGGAGGCGCCCCTTAATGTTGGCCATGTATTACACCAAATTAATGTTGTTGAAAACAAATCTAACCACCTAAACACTTGGTAATCCATAACGACTATTTTCTACATTATGACAAAACCAGAAAACATAATTAAATTGGTGGTCCAAAATCTCAAATCTCTAGCTGTCAAAAAGATCATCTCTAGTAGCTGCCAAATGCAAAGGACACCTACCTCATTTCCTCTTTTTGTAGCATGTTCAAGACTTTAGTGCTCGTAGGGACACCCTTTATGGCGGAGCCACCATATGTCCAAGGTAAATCAATCGATATTCAGTTGGTCGAAAAATTATACTATAAATTAAATTTATATATATATGTGTGTGCGCGTGCGTTGAATCGCTTTAGCTTCCTCATATGTTTACTTTCTATATTATAAATTTTCTCAGTAAAAAAAATCCTGATTCCGCCCCAAGAAGCCAACCAATGAAACGTTTCAATCAGAACCCAAATCACCACACAGAACATTTGTGTTAACCTTTGTCTGATCAAGGAAAAATCAACTTCATACATTGTTTTGGTCGTACATTTTGACTAATTTCAGTTGTTAATTGTTGAACAATCCTCGAATCTTGAATGTATCTTTCTGTCGGTGACACTACATGTTCTCAAGAAAATGACTCTTTTCTGACATTTGTCCCCAAAAGATGAGGAGGACCTTTACTTTTCTAATCCTGGTAAAATTCATACAAGGCTGGTTATTTACAGCACTCGCTATTTAGGCACAAGTCGACTAATTCGGATACCTATCACCTCAGACTAACAATAGATACTAGGTAACTTTATCCACCGAGGCTAAAAAACAGATGAGAAGTAACATTACATGCAATACAATCATGTCCTTTTCATTTGGGCGAATTAAGCACTCACTGGTAAAAACAGCTATGCTCAAAACAAAACTGTAAGGCAATTACATATGCTAATAACAAGGGCTATGCTACAAAACCTACTGTGACTGCTGAATTGACTGACAATGCGGAAATTTAAGTGAATGATATTTACATGTGCTAGCTCCAAATGAATCGACAGAGTTGGAGTTGACCTTTTAACTGCGTTGGTGCTGCTAATGCTCATCATCTGTTTCTTGTTTCCTGACCAAAGACCAGTTGGTTTGCACACTACTTTCATATCCACTGCTATCGCCCGATTCAATTACACGCTTGTCCATTACCCTCTCTTTCACGCCATCACGATATGAACGACCATGTTCCCTTGAGCCACGTCGCTCCTGTATCAATTCCACAGTTATTCAGAGGAAGTGAAAATGAAATATCGAGTAAGGGTATTGATTGGAAACTGATGAGATGATATGCGTACTAATTAACATAAGCATTATGCAAAAACATAACCGTGTAGGTCCATGTGTACTAAACTAGACATCACAACTTTGATCAGATCTCCGGCATGTTAGGACATATTCAAGGCAGTCCATGTGGTTGGTACTAGAGTACATAAGGAGGTTCATGAATGTGATTAAATTTCTGGTGTAACAACATAATTCCAACAAAAAGTATCCTCATGTCATATCAAGCATTGAGTGAACATTTAGAAAAGTAGATACTTGTCATGACTACACATCTAACAGCACAATTACATCCAAATTAAGTTCTTAGACTCAGTCCACATCATTCCATTAACCAAAATGCATTCTTAGCTGTGGAATCACATGACTAATGAACGTGATGGTCAATTTAAGGGCCTGAAGGAAAACTAGAGCTTACATCACGAAAGGGAAAGTCATCAGCTTCAAGCATGTGTATTACATGTCCCATCTTTGGCCTCTTCTGAGCATTGGGGTCAACACAGCGTAATGCTACCAAAAGAACACGTTTCAGTGCTCTTGAAGAAGGCTTCACAGGTAACTTGGGATCCAAAACACCCTCAGCATTCCGGTTTGAAACCATTACTTTAAGCCAATCAACTAGCGTTACCTGTGAGTTAGATCCACAAAACAGAGTTAGAACAAAGCTCGAACAACAGTTAAAGAGGTTTCTTGAAACTAGGAACTAACATTGATAATATGAGACAAACCTCTCCAGGAGGACGGCTGTAATCCACCGGATTCCTTCCAGTAATGATTTCCATAATGAGAATTCCAAAACTATACACATCACTTCTCTCATTCAACATGCCAGTGCTAGCATATTCCGGAGCAACATAACTGATACAGAAGCGGTCATCGGCAATTTAATTTCTAAGAGTAACTCAATATTAGAAACAAAACAATGATATTCGGTTTGAAATGCCAAGAACTAACCCAAATGTTCCCATAACCCGAGTAGTAATGTAGCTCTTCTCAGCACCCAAAAGCTTTGCCAAGCCAAAGTCCGACACTTTCGGATTCCACTGCTTATCAAGCAAAATATTGCTTGATTTGATGTCACGGTGAACAACTTTGGGTTCAAGCCCTTCATGCAGATAGGTTAACCTGTAAGGCACAACAAGCTTTAGTTTACTCCCTTTTAACACAAAGTAGAAAAACAATCACCGCTCGAAACAAAAAGAATTAGCTGGTGTATACCCTTTAGCTGTTCCAAGAATGATATCCATTCTAATTTCCCAAGTAAGAGGGCTGGAAGGTCCTACATCTCCATGAAGCCACTGTTCTAAGTTCCCATGGTCCACATACTCATACACAAGCATCCTGAAATAGCATATTGAGCATTGACCATATTGAGTAATTCATTTCATCCCAACTCAAGCTCAAAAGCAGAATCACCAGAATTACATGTCAAAAACATACTAGAAGATAACCAACACCATAATGCTATAATTGACTGAATTAAGATGACAACTGAAATTGAATTACCTGTGAGCTCCTTCAGCACAGTAACCGAGTAACCTCACCAAATTCTTATGCCGAACCCGACCAATTGCTTCAACTTCAACCTTAAACTCCTTCTCTGCTTGTCCCCTGTAAAGAAAGCTACATATAAAAAACTGAAGACCCAACAAAAGGTACAGCTTTCTCCATAACCTAACCAAATACAACAACACACCCAGTGTAATCTCACTTGTACACAGACCTTACCCCTACCTCAGAGGTAGATAAACTGTTTCCGAAAGAGATCCCCAGCTCAGGCAAAAACAACCCCGAAAAAGAAATAACAAAAACTAATCCTATAATTACCCATAAAAACTCCAGCAATTATGTAAATAATTAACCCCCAGAAACCCTAAAAGATACCTCATTTACCAGATGAACTAAGCCTCGTGACCTTAAAAAAGCAAACTTTACATTCATTAACATGCAAAGACACATGCAAGAATCATAAACATATTTGAACATTGTGATATCTATCTACTCCCTCCACATTTCACTTGTCGCTTTTTGCTTCACGAGAGTGCAACAACAACAACATATCACAGTGAAATCCCACAAGTGGGGTCCGGAGTGCATAGAGCCTACGCAGACCTTACCACTACCTGCGGACATAGAGAGGCTGTTTCCGAAAGACCCTCGGCTCAAATGCAACAAATGCTTCACGACAGTCAATGTAACTAATCTTCGAAGCTAAATTTACAACCAAGTCACAGAAAAGGAAAGAACTTTGAATACTCCACCTGTTATTGAGCAAATTCTTAACAGCAACTCTACTGTTATCAACCATAACTCCACGGTAAACAATACCATACCCTCCTTCACCAATCACATTTTCTTCAGCAAAATAATTCGTAGCAATTTCAAGCTCTCTCAGTGTATACCAATGACCCCATCCCAAATGCGAAACCTCCGGTACAACAACAATAGCCAGCTCATTCGACCTTACTTCCCCACTTCCGTGACCCGACCCGGAACCCGACCCGACCCGAACCGGGTATTCAATCTTATGACCCTTTCCAATCTCAATATGAATTCTCTGTTCATCACCGGAATTCTGGGTTTTCTCTTCGAAAGAATCGGGTTCCGGCGCCGGTAACGGAACCGGCGACGGAGCAGGGAGCAATTTCGGGTTTTCCGGCGGGGTCTTAAACGGGTCAATTCGAATTTCTTGAATTTCTTTGGATACTTTAGGGATATTGGGATTTTGGGGTTTTTTCTTAGCTGAAATTGAAAGGGTTTTCCTACTAACGGTTTTTCTACTATTACGTTTAGAAGTGAACCAAAGTGCGATAAGAAAAAGAACTAACACAATCGCAACACCTACACAAATACCCAAAACAACCCATAAACGTAAACCAAAAATTGAAGTTCTCTTGGATAGTTCATTATTCAGAAATGTAGACATAATTCTAATTTATTTTTTTTGGTTCAACAAGAATTTGGGGATGAACAAAGAAGCATATTAGTAGTAGTAGTATATGGTGATGGAATAATGCATGTGGCAATATGGTGGGGACTATGGAGTTTTGTGTTGATAGTAAAGACAGTGGCTTGTTACAGTACAAGTCATCTTTGGAGCTCAGCTGAGAGGGATTTGTTGAAGGACCATTTTGGAGTGGGGTTGGGTGGGGTGGAAGACGGGGAGGAGCTGTAATGATGGGACTTATAGAAATGGAGAAATTGTCCCCACTGGTTCGATTAGATTATTTTATGGTTTCGACTGTATTGTGGTGAAGTGCTGAAGTAATGGGAGATTTCTTTTATTTTTAATTAGAGATTTTAAGTGTAATCTTAATTGGTCTTTTTTCCGTAGTGATTGAAAAGTGTTATAGAAAAGGGAAAGACTTCTTTATTGATTGAGCGAAGGGCTAAATAATGAGGAAGGAATGGGATGTCGTCAAGGATTAGAAAGGAGGGACTTTTTCTTAGTGAGTAATTAGAAAGAAGGCGAGAGAATTCAATGGTGAAGAGAGTCGACTCGGCAAGAAAGAACTGGGAAAGTATCGAGGATGACCTCTTCGTTGATAGAACGAAAGGGCTAAATAGCGAAAGTGATGACAATACCTTTTTCTCCTCTTTCTTATCGATAGGCCAGTCTTTTCTTACCTAAAAAATGAGCTTACAATGAATGAATTGAAATTATCAAGTTCTAATATAAATATCAAACACGGAACAAGAAATCATATAAAGGGTACTTTGATGACTTCCATAAGAAACGTGTTTCATCTATACAAGTATGAAGCTAGTTATGGACATAACTATATGAAATAAATGGTACAGTTGGTTGGTGTCATTTATTTATTGATTGATTTTTGCCTTTTGTTTAGTTTGATATTAAGAATTTTGTTTAAAGATGGTTGGCGGATTACTTTAGCTTCATCCTAATTGACCTTGATGCCACTCTTTCTTTTGTTCCCATTTTCCCCATTAATAATAGTTGCGTCACTTTTTGTTTCTTTTTTGTTAATTAAGAGTTAAGAAATGATTAAAAAGGAAACTTGTGGAGTTGGTAGTTCAAATTACACCATCTTTTTCTTACGTTTGGAGTTCATCTTTGTAATTGTTATTGTTAGTGGACCTTTATTTACTTTGATTTTTCTTTTTATTACTAATTACTATAGTAGAAGAAGCTATATCCACTTCTTATATTGGGGGAAAAAATTAAATTTTGTAGGGAATTCCATTTCGATTAAGTGAAAAGTTCAAAAAGGAGAAGTAAACCTTACTAGGAGTATAAAATAGTGTATACCTAGTTCAGGCCGTACAAGTTACAGTTTAGTATACACTCTTTGTAAACAGTAATATAATACATTGAAGACAAGAAAATATGGCCCTGTCTTGAGTATACTGATACAAATATCCTTCGTGCTGATTGTTAAGTGGTGACAAAAGAAATACATAATTACACAAGCGAATGGCAACAGAAATATCTGTAATTTGCAAAGTACATTGCCCAGTTTTCTCACATTTGTTTTATTATAGAGTAACCCAAAGCAAACTCCATTAGATTCTACAACAGCAATAATTATCACTACTAGTACTTGCACTATTTATGGTAACATAAATGAAACAGATGAAACTACATAACTGCTATCTAATTGCTCTATTTCCAAGTAGAAGTTTGTTAATAAGCAGTTTAAACTCCAAAAATAATGATTTTTTAGGTGTATTTTAACTTCAAATCATTTGTCTTCGAAGTCCACTCACAAATCTTCAAACTTCCACAAACTTTTTCCCAACAAACTACAACTTTTAAACACGTCCGGACAAATCCCCTCTTCAACTTTGACTTCACACATAATTCGTAGCTTCAACTAAAATTTTGTCCAAACGCATAGTAAAAAACTCCCAACAATAAACAGCCTACATTTGAAATTCTGAAATAGCCAAGAAAGAGGACCTATTTAAGACAGTAGTACATTTTCATTTTCAAGTATGTATGATAATAGAAGAACTTGAAACGTGAGTATCTGAGGAAGTTTGAACGGTTATTTTGTCAACACTAGTTATCTTGTCAAGTCCAAGTTTCAACTGTTACAAAAGCACAGTTCTGTTCATGCTAATTGAGCATAACAATTAAGGATCAGTGTATCTCAGGACCATGAAGCAAATATTTAACTTATGAGATGTACAAACAATTGGAGTTTCGTAGTATCAATAGTTAATTCCATCTACACCAACTCCTCGAGTATTTGATCCTTTGAAATTTTGGTTAAGACGACACTCCTGATGATGAATTGTTTCCAGAGCAACTCATATCTAAATGCAATCTTGATAGTGTATTGTCTCGGCACATGTCCTGAATATGTAAGACAAATGGTTTAGCTTTTAACTTACAAGATCTCAGTGAAACGAGACAAGCGGCTTACCTTAGAAGATGCTAAATGGTTAAGAAGTCCATAATGATTCTGAATTGTAGTTTCTAAAGGTACAGCGTTTTCTGTATTATGTGAGGTTATTGTTGGTTTGCCTGATGGATTCTGATTGGAAATTTCAAATGCAGTCTGCGGCATTTCTCGATTCAAAGGAAGTGTAGCTCCTCCATTTGTACTCAGCATAAAACTTCTTCCATCAAATTCATTACCAGATGGAAGTGGCATTGACTGCAAAGACCCAGGAACATATCCCGGGTATAAACTCAATCCATTCCTTAAGGTAAGCATCTGAAAAGCCAAAGAGAGGAGACAAACAAAAAGTTTCTATTATGAAGTTCAAAAGAATGCAATGACAGATATGATCTAGTAGTGACTTCATCATAATCCGCAAGAGCTTAGACCTCCGAAAATCACTTGATGATACTAGTCGTTACTTATGAATACATTGTCATCGCCATCAAATATCAACGATCCCAAAAAGAGAGAGTTTAAACATTTGATCTTTGAGATGGATGGCACAGAAAGGATATTCTCTTTTGAGTTTTATAAGAACTACTGTACTTATGTAATTTTATTTGCTAGATTAAATTTTGGTATGTTGTTGATATCACGTGAGTTATTAAGCTATTTTCCTATACTCAGCAACCTATACGAAATATTACCTATATGGAACTAAAAGTAATTATCAGATGTTTGCACTTCTCAATTTCAAGAGCCACAATTTATGCAAACTACTCACGTGCATAACAAGTGTCCTGTCTACTAAGCAAGCGATCAAAAACATCAAGGGATTTGATGATTATACCAAAAGATTACCATTTTCACAAATAAATCATAATAGAAACAGCTAACTCTTCAAATTAGCAAGAGTATGCCAGGAAACTTGCATCCATCCGGATTTCAGTAGGTTTCCTATCTGAAATCATCTAATCAGCAAAAGTTTAGTAATACATATGATAAGGAGAAACTGAAAGAAACCACATAACAAACAAGACTAAATAAAAAATTCACCAGTTGACTCTGAAAGTCAGACAATGACTGAAAACCTTGATTCGATTTCAAGGATGAAGCATATCACGTCGCACAATCCACATCAACTTCTCCATTTCTTTTATATCTTATATCTTACTTTTATTTTGTGTTCTACATGTGGAAGCCCCAGTTTCATAACAAGGAGCCCTTGAATTCAAATACAAAGTAAAGATCAAATCTATCAAACTCAAAATTAAGTTCAAAAGCTCTTGAAATCTAAGTTGCTCGGACTCTTCAAAAATGTTGCTGCACCCGTGTTGGATCCTTCAAAAATACACTATTTTTTGAGGATCCGACACGTACCCGTAGACATTTTTGAAGAGTCCGAGCAACTAAGCTTGAAATTTATTTCTGAAAAAAGAAAAAGAATCAGAGGAATCATGGAGATCCACTAGAGTAGAAATAAAAAATACTATACTTATCACAATACTTTCCATCTCTGATTATTTTTCCAAGTACAAAATTTGTTATTACACCATAAAAATGTCAAGCTTGAAGCCAAACCAATGCTCATCGCAAGATAGAGAAATCACTAATAGCGTGAGCTTTACTAGAAAGCAATTAAATGTGGATCCATTCAAGCTCAAGGAGTGACAAAAAGCTAGGGAACTTAGAGGTGCTCAACACACCTCTCAAACTATATACGAAACAATTCTTGAATATGACACGTTTTTCTTCTTCATTTATACTTCTCAATTCAATCCCTTACGATCTCTAAGCTTATCTCACTAATTCTCCATAATGTAGTTGCAATGCGTGGAATTCCTACACCATTATCCTTATATGTTAAAAGTTCAGAATCAACTTGTTGGGAAATTGAGAGCAGTAAACACAACTTGAACAGCTTATATCGACACATTTTTCCACATAGAATTTCACATCCTACACTTCTCTGCTTCATGGCCTTAAGTTTTACACCTCTTTTTAGCATTACTTACTAGCTCAAATTACTCCGAGGATTTAAGGAAGGCTCCTCACCAAAAGCACTCCATTTCATTTAGCTTCTTTTGGGGTGGCAAAGGCTATATAAAAACTGAAGATGGTGAGGACTGTAACATCAAATGTCAAAGTGGTGTGCGCCATACTTGTCTCAACGGTGTATTACATAACCACAGAAAACACACATCGATCTTTTCCATTCCATTCCATTTTCAGGAAGATATCTACCTAAACTTTCTGCACCTGTCCTCGAGCTCGACTAACCTAAAGAGTTGAGACTAGTAATTTGAATTTTGTCATATGCAGCAGTGATAGCATCCAGATGAGAGAATGCAATCTAAGATTAACATGTTCCTTTTTCCTTTTTTTTAATGTTTTGATTTGACTTTCCAAAGCTCCAGATCCCTTGTTTTTTTATTTGAACAGACAGAGAGAGGACAATGATACTAGCAGGAGCAATGACTTTGTGGGCGACTTTCAATGGTAATTAGCTCATCACACCTAAGAAACAAAGTATTCCAAAAGCGGATAGAATAAAAATTCATCAGTATTGTGTATGCCTTTTACTTTTGATTCACCTAAGACACCACTTTAAATAAATATAAGCGTTCATTTTCTTATAGTTTAAACTTGTACATGATGTACTATACACAATTTTACATCGTATGGGACCAGTTAGAAGTCCCGACATCGTCTCACTGCTATACTTCATAAAAGATTCACTGGCTAGACTTTTAAAAGAAAATACTCCCTCCATTCCTGTGTTATATGGCATTGTGGACACAGAATTTCAGAAAAAAAAAAAACAACTAAAAGAATTTGTTACATACCAAAAGTACTGTTGGATCTCTTGATCTTGAATATACAATGACGTTTTTGTGTTGTTAGAGCATATAACAAAGGGTAAAATGGGAAGTCTTAAATGTAGAAAGGTGTCATTCATCATCTTTTGGCAAACTTATAAAGGAAAGATTGTCGCATAAAACAGAAAGAGGGAGTAATAATAATAATCTAGCATGCATGTGGCTGGGTATTGGGGGGGAGGGGGGATATAGAAGACAAAACATTAACAAAAATGTTCTCTTTTTACAAACATAAATGTTTGGAGGAGACAATTTCAATAGTTCTCAAAGAAGTCATCAGATATTAACATTCTTTCTTCAAGTTTATGGCATGCATTTACAGTAATATCACTGGTAAACCAAGATCTTTGTCGATTAACAACCACAAAAAGTGGAAGAACACTTAAAAATTGAGCATTATAGGCAGATAAAGAGAAGAGAAAGATAGTGTTACGCTTTCAGTTTCCAATGAAGATGCTCAGTGGAAATAAGTGTATTTTTCGGTGACATTATGCTCAGCAGTAACAATTAGAACAGATTACTAACTTGTCTTAACATTATACATACACCTTATTACCTCTCCTGGTGAGACACCACAGCCATAAGATTATCTAGATGTTTTTTTAATGTGTTTGAAAACATTAACATAACATCCAGTAGACCACAAACAACAAATAGTAGTCAAAAGGCAACAGCAAGAAGTGAAACCTGAACTTGCAGCTGAAGTTGCTTCAGATATTCAATGGCTTCATCAAGCATAGATGCCTTGTCAGTCTGTGAAACAAATAAAGCTCAAATATGATAGCCAAGAAAAACCAATACACAATAGAATGCTCAAAGACAGGGGTATTGAAGAATACTTTGTTAGAATTTGGAATTAGGGTCTGCAATGCTTTCAGTTTCTCATTGATCCTACTCCTCCTCCTCTGTCACACAAAAATTAACCATGTACAATAGGAAGTTGTACCTTTTAGAGAAAAAAAAACCCTCTCTCCGTTCACTTTTACTTGCCACGTTTCGCTTCCCGAGACTCAACTGCATTAACTTTGACCAACATTTTAAGATTTATTTTCCTCATATTAATGTGAGAAGGAATGTGATTTATAGTACTTTTGTATAGTCCTCGAACATCTAAAATTTAATTTAAAAATATTAAATTAATATAATTCAGTTTAGCTTTGAAAATTAGTCAACCTGACTGTCAATGAAGCGAAACATGACAAGTAAAATTGAACGAAGGGATCATCAAATTCAAAATTGAATCCAACCTTCTCAGACAGATTATGAACTTCAGCAGATCTACTCCTCTTTGAGGAACGTGGATGAGTTTGATTAGATGGCATATCAAGTCCATCACATTCCTAAACAAATTACAAACCAAATTAAACAAAATTCACGTAGAAAATAATTGCGAATTTCGACGTAAATCATGTACATAGATTATAGATTAAACAATACAAATCTCACCTCACTACTGAAACCGAAGTTATCAACCTTATCATCTTCCAAAAACTCTCTCCGATTTTCCGAATTCATCCCGTCACAATCCCCGAGGCCAGTAGAAGCAAACACATTCTCAACGCCTTCTTTGAATTCCGCAGAATAAAATCGGCTAGGATCGGAGAAATTAAGGCTAGAAGAGGACTCAGCAACCGGCACAGGTGCCGGTCGGTGATAGTAACCAGTAGCTGAACCGGAAGCCGAAGCCGAAGCGGATGTTGACGAACCTTGAAGAAAATTGAGAAAGAATGACGACATATCTTCCGAATCAAGCGATGAAGAAGCATGAAGATTCGTTCTGTATGGATCCGCCATTGATAGTATGGCTTGATATACCGAAACTCCCGCTACGTGCGGGTTACGAAGAAATTGTCTAGCAGAAAATGGAGAGAATTTTATGCGTGTTGTGTTGGGTTTTTTGGTTTTCAGTTAGCACAAAAGTTGACTGTGAGGAGTATATACATTACACACATAAATAATAGTGTTAATACTGTGAGAAAATGGGTGATTAGTTCATTGTTCTCCCGCCTTAATTGCGTGATTTGGTATGTTTTGAAAAATGGATTAATATTATTTTATTAACTGATTTGAGAGGAAATTATGTTTAGTGGCATCATAGATTATTGAATTACATATCACCTCCTTGAACTTTGAGAATGGGCAACGGAAACCCAAAGGTTTTCTTTGTACCACTTGAGTCCACAAAGGTTTTGTTTGCACCACTTAAGTCCCCATCTTTTTTTCTTTTTTACTTCCTCCATTCATTTTTATTTGTCACATGGACTTAACATGCCCATTAGGAAAACAATAATTAACATGTCTATTTTATTCACTATCTCTATTGATTGATGTTTAGTATTAGGTCTTGAAAAATAATTTGAAGAATATGTAGTTAATGTTAAAGGTAAATTTGAAAAAAATAATTATCTTTTTTATATATTAAATTTGATAATATGAAAATATATTCTCAAAATAGTAGACGAGTAAAAATGAACGGATGAAGTATTTATATTTTATTTGAAATTTTGACCTTAGAATGTGATGAGAAATAGAAAGAAAATAAAAAAGATGAGATTAATTTGGCTATCAAAATTGTCCTATAGTATTTGCTTCCAACCTTTTCTGACAGTTCAAATATTATTTCTACAATCAGGGTAAGTTGACTTTTTCCTTATTATTCATATGATATTCATAACACTCGGTGTAACCAATTTGAATACGTGTTGAACGTATGCCTATTAAAGGAGTTAAGTGCTTTTATCAAAAAGATCTTCATGTTGAGAGTCCAAATTCAAAATATTTGATTAAAAATTTGTTGAATTAATTTTTTAAAGTGTTTTTAAAATAAAATAATTTTAAAGTACTTTCGTAAAATTTGAGTAACATAAAACATACTTCAACTACTAATTTTTAAGTTAAAATAAGTCAAGACATATGTTATAAATTCATCGAAACAAGCTCATAAAGAAATTTGACATTACAATTATTTCATCGCACTTTGGTGGCAACATAACTTGACTAGTTTCACTTATTACCCATCATTTCTTTATGTAACTATATATACTTTTGTTGATTGAAATGCAGAATATACAAAATAATACTTATTGTGAGTCCATTTTTCTTTGTGCATATAAAATTATTTTTTTTTCCTCTTAAAATATCAAGATTGTGTTAGGAAGTGGTTGGAGAAAACTTACAAAAGATCATGTTGATTTTCTGCCAGAATGATGATCTCTTTGGATTTTAGTCAGCAACCCAAAATTGAATTGAATATGATTCTAGTGAATGTATTTGTCCATTTCTCTTCTGATAACCTTATCCATTTGGATGCCATAGTAACTGAAAATTAATTTATTTAATAATCAATTTCTATTCCCTAGGTGGTGCCCTTTCTTCTCTCATTTCTTCATTTTATTACTCCCTTTGTTTTAAAAAAACAAATGACCTATTTTTTTAGTCTGTTTCAAAGAGAGCGATTTTTTTTTATAATATTTTAATTTCAACTTTTCATTTGACATGTTTAGTACCACAAGGTTAAAGGGCATTTTGGTACATTTAACACAATTTTAATCTATGGCCATAAAATTTAAAAGTCTAAATGTTTTCTTAAACTTTGTGTCAAATTAAAGTAGATCATTATTTTTTAAACAAAGGAAGTAATAGTTAATATTTGAATTTTTTGTCATTTTTTTGGCCAATCAAATGAAGTTGATTGTAGTTTAATTATCGTATTATTTATCGTTAGGTACTTGATTTTGGTGTGATATTTTTGAATCGAGAGTCTATAGAAAAGAACATCTCCAAGTACAATCTTTCACGAATTCCATTTGTAAAACTATGTTGGATATTTTGGTGTTTTCGTGGTAGTAGTCAAATGAGGTTGGTTGGGACTTGGTGCAATGGTTCAATACCTATGGCCTATTTAGGTGTATAATTAAGTGATTAGGCTGTTTGATATAGTTGAGTGGCATTGTTCATAATGAGCAGAAAAAGAGCAGGGTGTTGTCAACTTCACCAATTAATCTATCGTTAGTTTTTGGTTTGATTTCAAACAAGTGGTCATATAGTTAAATGTTTGTTTTGTTAGCCACCTATCTACCCTTTTATATATTTTCAATATCTGTACTAAAAGATCAGATTGGCTGCCAATTGTATGCTTTTGTTACCACTTACAAATCCTACTAAATTAGTATCAATTATGTAATAGGAACAAAAGAATAAGTTACGTCTTTCCATCTTTTTTTCTTCCAACTGGCCCAACTACTCTGCTATAAGATGCGCACTTGCGCCAACAAGCTGACCTTTTAAGTGATTCGTGACTTTAAAAATTTTTTAATTACTATGTAGTGCTTTGAGGGATCCATTTAGTAGTGCTAATCTAAAAAATGATATTGTTCAATTGTGCACGACAAGCAATAAAAATATCCCATATAGTCGACAAATGAAATCTGAGAAGGGTGGTGTATACGCAGGCTTGCCCCCTACTTTGTGATAGTAGCGAGACTTGTTTCCTATAGACCCTCGACTCACTGTTGTTCGTTTGTTTCAAGATGGAATGAGCTTAACTAGTTGCCAAAGAACAGGAATTGGATTAACAAGCCAGATACAATGGCAGAGCTACCCTTTCTCCATATGTGTATAGTGCAGTGCTAGGTAACCAAGCACAATAGATGAAAACTCTAATCGAGTTGCACTCTAATACACAATAACAATGTAATTTCACAAATGGTCCTAAGAAGGGTAAAAGGTACTTTACTATGTAATCCCACAAGTGGCTCTAATACACTAACAGTAAATTCACAAATGGGGCCTAGGAAAGGTAAAAGGTACTTTCCGGTGTAATCCCACAAGTGGGGGAAGAGAGGTTGTTTCCGATGGTATAGGTAATGGCGTAATGCATTTAGGAAATAGGAAGAGCAGATCGGAAAATGAAACCAAAAATACTCAAAGGTATCAATAAATTGAAAATGAAGTATTTAAGTCTCCAAATAACCAAATAATGTAACTCTTGCCTAATGACTCCCTAATTGCAGCTAATGCTTCTTCTTCTAGCTCTAAAATAACCCCTCCAAGCGGGAGATCACAGTAAAATTAATGAGAAAAATACATAGATTTTTCTCAAATGAACTCAAGGACCAAATGCGGCGACACATTTGGTGCTTCAACCTTCGATGGTCCAACTGGTACATTACTTTACATAAGAGAATCAGGATCAATGCTTTCCTGAAGTATTCAGCCCTGTTGTTTTGCAAATTGGGCATAAATTCTTCTGCATGAGCCATTGTTTAACGCAGTCGGTATGAAAATCATGGCCGCAATCCAGTTTAGCAAGATCCTCACCATCCTTGTATTCTTCCTGCGAATTATAATAAACAAATTAAGGACACTTCACTCAAAAGAATAAGCGAACTAAAATTGCCTCTCCAGAACGCGGTGGTATACTCGTAGTAGAATAGTATTAGGTTGAGTACCTGACAAATGCAGCATGGCTCAGCATCCGTGGGTTCGTCTGTTCTAATGCTTACATGCTTCCGTTGCTTCAGACGATTCAAAATGATTTCTTCAGTCAGCCCAGTGCAGACATTCCCGATGCGCTCCTCAAGCGCCAGCAATTCCTGTAAATATAACACGCACAGACAATTTAGTATCTCTTCCCATAGATGTGAAATGTTGTTGCATTCCCCATACTAACCTCATAGGACATGTTATCAACATCAAGACGCATATCGCGATGGCGATCATGAATATCCGCCATCCCAAAGAACACCGACTGATCAAGGATCATAACATCCTGGAATACAAGGAAGCTTTTAATTTCAGAATATGTTAAAAAGCTAATCAGGAAAATACTATTAGATACTGTAGGTCACTAGTCCAATCATGTCCCGCACCCCCAACATCCAAAAATAAACACCCCACGTCTCCAACAGGAATAAAGGATGAAGGATAGGACAGAACAAAATAAAAAACTGGACAGGAATTCCCTGCCGGGGAACGAAAACAATAAGGAGTATCATTCATATTTTCCAAGTTCGGGGAACAGCACCGATGATGATTTGCTGCTTACTCGCTTTAAATAACTAGTAGCCTAGTACTCCTTAATTCTGAATCTTAAAAAAGTATACAAGTTAATACTAGCCGAAAACAATAGTTGTTTTGAAGATATCCATTATCTAGCGTATCAAAAAAAAATTATAAAGACCCCCCTAGTATATATCATTAGTAGAACTCTATTTGTCTTACATTTTGTACTCTAAAGAGTCCTTATTTTACATAAGGTTTGTACTATAGCCAGAGTCCTAGTTCACTTGATACACTGTACTATGTATAACATATACACGTTCTGGGCTTTGTACCAAAACCGCTAGCCACCCTCACCTCACAGGATAATTCAAGAAAACTGAAGAAAATTTTATCAATTCAGCACAGCGCTCGTGACATTACCGATGCCTCCACACAAGGTTATTAAGAAATCGGAAGAAAATATTCATCGATGTGAAGGCAAATTAGACAACTGGCGAGGAATCTGGAACCCGGAGGCTGAAAAAATCATCAACCTATTCAAATGACTCGAAGGAACCATATATAGGAATATAAGGCACAAAGAGGACAGAAGACGGATATTGACATTAAGCACACCACTAATATATTGAAACTCCAATCCAAGAGCACAAGTGGGATATTTATAGGTGTCCAAAGATACTTCTAGACTCATACCTAATAAATGGTTTCACACACGTACTATGAACTTAACCATAAAAGCATGAAGTCATACCTAGTTGAAATAAAAGATAATGCACCTAGTAGAAAACCAAAAGACATATGAACCTAGACAATTGAACATTTAAGTTCAATATTTTCAACAAGTTATAAACTAATCAGCATATCCAAAGCTTCAGGAACTCTAACCTCGAATCTTAAGCCCTCTCCCCTGCGCATTAGATCCAATACATTGCGAATCTGTTAAAAGGAAAACAAAATAGTTGTAAGTAACTGAGAATGAAAGGAAGCCATCACAGCATGCAAATTAAATTACATATATAATGCAAGAATTTCTCATTCTAGTGCTTTTACAACAGTTCTTTTTATTGAGCTCTAGATAACACTAACCAAAAGATGCCAGTAAGTAAACACACATCTAGTTGCATGAGAACATAAAGAATCAAATAGGTCAAAAAAGGTTTTAAGCTGGCAAATGCTAAGCATGCAGTAACTTTTTTTGGAAGAACTAGAACTAGGGTATATATTCACAATCAAGAAGACTAGAAGAGCATCTTATGGTAATTGGGAAATCTGGATACTGAGAACCAACTTCAAGGTTCAAAACTATGCTGGCAGCGAAAGCTTAGGCATAGGACTACCATAAAATAATGGGGAAGAGTGAAGGAACGTGTGTTTACACTCGCAGTAAATATGCTTCATGTAAGATAGATCCAGTAAGATTATAGTTGCCTCACAGTACTTAAGTTCTGGAGCATTACAAGTCATGAAGGAATAACAGAATTTCACTTTGTCAAAGTGAGACATAACAGACTATTCGACCAATAATAAACCCGGTATCATACCTCGGAAACTAGTCTGCTTCTTCCATCACCAGCAGCAGCCAAAGCCCTCCAGGAATAAGGAACTCCCATAGCACCATCGAGTTGTCTCTCCAACAGCATCGCCGACCTTGAACTTGACGAACGATGCCCAGGATGGCCATAAAGCCCCATCTCCTGTGAGGCAGCGGAACTCAAACGTGGTGGTGTGACACCATTGTGACTTCCAGGTTCACTGCCAGCTGAAGACAACAAAGATCTACGAACATATTCTGAGAGTCTCCGGGGGTGTTGCTGAGGATTTCGGTGTTGCACCCAACTAGGGGAAGAGGCAGGGGATACCGAGCTGGGACCACTACGAGAAGAAGATGCAACATTTCCAGCAGCAGAAACATTTCCACCAGTAAAATTCCAGTTAGCAGGATTTTGGTTCAAATGTCTCAAGTCACTAGCGGGTACGAACATTGGATGCTGCGAAATGTTTCTTGGCACACTTCTTGAGCTTTCTTGTTCATATGCTGCAGGATCCCTCTCACCAAAAACAGAAAAACTTGATGAACTGCCAGCTCTAGAGCTTGATGATTCCCACCTCTGTTCACTTCGTCGCAGAGAAGGAACCTGCACCACGACGGGCTGACCTCGGGGATTTCCATTATCTGCAGTAGACACAGGCGTCAAATCTAAAGACTCATTACGAAGCAGCCTCAATGAGTCCCGTTCAGATGACATGCTAACATTTCCATCATTAACCGCGGTAGGAAACAGATTACTAGGAATAGAAGCTTGCTGATGAGAGCCATTGATCCTCAGCCTAAAATTTCTTCGAAAACTTTCTACGCTTCTTGAAGCAGGCAATGCAACAGGACCTTCCATAGTGGCTCCACCCATGGTGAGCCCAAGTCTTGGATTTACCTGCTCCGGCAAATTGATGTTTCTGCTACTTTCTATTGGTTCAGGGACATTCGCACCTGTAGTCATATTATGTGGAGCAGGTATAGAACCCCATACGCTGCTTTCTGGACATGGAAGATAATTTGAACTTCCACTTCCTGAAGATTGTCCTGCATGTCCTTCAAATGCTTTTCTCTTACAAGCCATTCGTCGACCATCCAGTGAAGAGCCTGGTCTGCCATCACTTTCATCCATCAGAAATCCATTAGTTGCAGAAGGCGCAACAAATGGATTCGAAGTACTGGCGGTTGACATTTGTTCTTTTCCTGATCCATCAGATTTAAATGCTGGGGCGCAATCCATCACTTGGCAATCATCATCGTCATCATGCCCCTCGAGTTCAGAATTTCTATTTAGATCATGAGGAACAGTGCTAGAAGTAGAACCTTGAGAAAATAAAGTGTTGTCAACTATCTGGTTATTTAAATTTATTTCAACATCACCCAATGAAAGAATATTGGAAGAACCATACTGCTGTTCAGCAGAGAAGTGAGAAGGCCCAGGACAGCCATTCACTGTAGATGACCATACATGATCTGATTTACTTTCACTACGACTAACATTATTTTGTGTACTGGAGGAGCTGGATTCTCCTAAATTCCACCCAATTACATTCTGTCTTTCTTGGTTTGCATGACTAATAAATGGTATGTTTGTCTCATTAGAAGGAATCATATAATCTGGTAGCCGACTTTGTGCAGGATTTAGCAAATTATTCCAACGTATCTGCTGATCTATACCGCCATCACTCGATGTTGAGCCATGAGTGAAACCCAATGTTTCTGGCAGGGATCCAATGGCACTTCGTTGCCCTTGCATTTGGCCTATACTCTATATCACAATCTCCAAAAGTCTTTGAGATAGTATTTTAGTGCCAGCAGAGTTCAAACTTCACCACTAAGCAAACCTGGAAACAAAGTAGGAACAACATAATTTGACATCATGACTTTGATCTGACTAAAGTACGTAAACTAAGCCAGTTCATCAATAGAACGTAAGAACCAAAATTCTTGTTTGCATGTTTAGAAATACTAGGTAAGGTAACCGGTGTCAGGGAGGGGGGAGGGGCATGTTTTACTTGAGTAACACTTGATTTGGCAAAAAAGATCATTCCTTTTCTTCCACGTGCAGGGTTTAAGACCACAAAGGTTGTCGAGTCCATGCCAATAATTGGCAGATGAACTCAGAAACATGCCTTCACCACTACATTCATACATGGTCAAATCCAGTAGATGCCACAATTTAAAATTATCCTCCCCGAGATATCTTTCTAGACTTGTTACCATCAATGAGATTGCTCAAGCCAGATATGTCTTATGAGTACCTCCATACAACAACATACCCAATGTACTTCCACAAGTGTGGTATGTACGCAACCTAGGCTGCTGACAATATCTCCATTTCGACCAAAAGAACAAATAAAAAACTTTAATAAAAAACTTTCTATGCAATTCACATTATCACCTGAAACATCTCAAACAGTAGAAAACAAAGAACTGATAACTGCATTAAACGCAAATGGATAGGTGTATCCAATAAACTTTGCCATTACAATGAATGCAGGGGCGGCTCACAGGGGGGGCTAATGAAGCATTTTCTTTATAAAATTTAGATAAAAATAAAAAAAAGCAAAAAAACTGCCTACTCTTTCTATTAGATACTTAATATTTTAGAGTTTGGATATAAACTATTCACATTTTCAAATTAGTAAATAAAATTTTATATAACATCATCCAAGAGATTGAATTGCAAATAAATAACATATTATTAACTTGAATATTAGCAATAATATTTGTATGTAAAGTTAATGACTGTATATTTTTTTTCCAGTATACTAGATTGTAAACAAAAAGAAGATGGAAAAAATAATATAGGTATATAACTAAAAATTTGTTTTATGTCATTAATTTTATTGAGTCATCAATAAATGCAGTTGATTTCAATTCACACAAAGTCAATTAAAAAAATACACACCAACAAGAATTTGTCACCATTACAGAAACGTGTAGAAATAGTCTTTGAATTGAAGGAGAAAACAGAGCATCACTAACCAAAAACACTATTACACAAAAAAAAATCAAAATTTTCCCTTACAATCATGTGTACTCATAACTAATATACTTATAAAACAAAAATTATTTTGGTTTGGACAGATAGAAGAAATAAAACATCAAAAAAAAAAAAATTATTGCTTAAGTCAGCTCTGATCCGCTCAAATGTACAACATAAAAAAAATAAAAATAAAAAAGCAAAAAGTATAATAACTTTGTTTTTCTCTTCAATTTCTGGAAAAAAAAAACTAAAAAATCAACCAAAAAATAAAAAAAATACAAATAAACACAAGAATAAAATGAGAAACAAAATAAAAAATTTGAAACAAAGAAGAAAGAGCAAAAGAAAAGCAATAAAAAAACATAAGCAACTCCAACACAGATGAAAAAAAAAAAGAGTTAAAATTTACCTGCCAAACAGCATCGATGAAGCAACAGATCTACTGTCACCACCTACAATCAAAAACAAACATAGCTAATTCAGAAATAAAATCATTTTTTTCTATACAGAGATAGAATCACTCAACGCACAACACAAGAGAGAAACATTCATAAATTACCTCTTTAACAGAAGAAGATGATAAAGAAAAAAAGAAGAGAGAAATCAAAAAAGAAATGAGATGAGAAAGAAATGGTGGGTGGGTGAAGAGAAAGGAGGAAAATGGAGAACAAGAAAGAGAGAGGAAAAGAGGTGGCCTGACCTGAAGGACTAAAGAGAGGGACAGTAATTTTAACACAAAACAGCCCCTTTAATAAAAGATTTATCAAATCAGTTTCCAAACAAATAATTAAATGAGCTAAAGGTAAATGAATTCTTTTTCAAATTTGTATATATAACAGCCCCTTTAATAAAAGATTTATCAAATCAGTTTTCAAACAAAGAATTAAATGAGCTAAAGGTAAATGAATTTTTTTTCAAATTTATATATATATATATGTAACAATAGAAAAGAAAAGAAAATTAATAAAGAATAGTTATTGGGTGTAGAATTGTGATTGATGAGATGTGTAAACTTTGAATAGAAATAAAGAACTCTCTTGTTTCAAGGCACACCGAATGGAAAGGAAAAGGAAAAGAAAAAGGAAAATAGTTCCTTTCCTCTCCTAATGAACAATAGGTGTACATGGGGCTGGAGCCAACTTGGGTTCAGTTCATTCGAATTTCATTTGATAGAAAATTATGAGGTAGTATTAGTTATTTAAATTATTATAGTTATTGACCTCTTTGTGTATTTCTTGGAAGGACAAAAAAAGTTAATTTCTCGTCACACTGTCTATCTCGTTTTCATCTTCACGCCAAAGCACCTGTCCCTCTTTCCAATCACATGCCTGTCTTTGTACTCTTCTCTTTTTAAAAAAAATAAAAAATATTAACGCCTTCCCCCCGGATTTTCTGTGTATTTTCGGTTAGAATTTCTTTTGAACTAGATTTTCACTTCTTTTTTTTCGGTTACATGTGGTAGGTACTTGCAACCAAATAAATTTCCTATTTCCTATTATGTCTTTTATTACTCAAGGAATAATATTTAGAGGGGAAATATAAATTTACAATATTATATTTGAGTCAAAAGTTATTTTTAGAATATTTTTGAAAAAGAGAATTATTACTAAAATGTAGGCCTTTTTTCCCTAATTTTGAATTTTCCAAAAATGTTTCCTATTATGTCTTTTATTTTACTCGAGGAATATTATTTAGAGGGAAAATATAAACTTGGAATAATACTTGAGTCAAACGTTATTTTTAGAAAATTTCCGGAAAAAAATTATTTTGCAAAATTGATTTATAAAATACAAACTTTTTCTAAATTTGGAGTTTGTTATTATTTGATGCTGACAAGGAAGATGTTGAAATGATATCTATATATGTAAACTAGGAAGATAAATAACTTAAATCATATTTTTAGCAAATTATTAAAATTCTATCATCTGAATTTGATTTCTAAAATAGTGTTTTTTTTTCACATTTTGATCTGTGTTTATTACTTAACATTGATATGAAAGATCTTTGAATACTATTTATAGACAAATATAAATTAGGAAGGTAAATTTAAATATTTTTTGTCAAATTTTGAGCTTTTATTTTTACATAATGTTGCGGGGAAGACATTTGAATGATATCCATATACAAATATAAATTAGGAAGATAAATAATTTAATTATTTTTTTAGCAAATTATTAGAAAATTTATCACCAAAATTTGAATTTTTAAAATACAAGTTTTTTTTTGTCAAAATATGAATTTCTATTATTACTAGTGCTTACAGTGAAGACATCTGAATGAATCTATACATAAAAGTTAGAAAGACCAACCAATTTAAAATAGTAATTTTTAGCAAATTATTAGAAATTCTATAATCCGAACTTTGATTTCTAAAATGACTTCTTCTTCTTTCATATTTTGAATTGTTTTTAATCGCCTGATGCCGACAGGAAAGACATTTGAATGATCTACATTGTAATATAAGTTAGGAAGATTAATTAATTTAAATATTGTTTTTAGATAATTATTTAAAAATCTATAATCCAAATTTGATTTCTATTTTTTTCAAAATTCAAACTTTTATATTATTTACTACTGATAGAGAAGACGTTTGAATGGTTTTCACCTGCATGAATATAAGTTGTGAAAATTAATTAATTTAAGTATTAGTTTTCTCAAATTTTAAAGGTCTAATGCAAAAATTTTACTAACTTTGAGCACACCGTATTTTGGTAAATGCAATTACAAGTATTATGTATTTGATAATTGTGGTTAATGCTAATTATTCAGATGGAGACTTGTTAATTTACGTCAATGATATAAAATTAGCTTCCCTTTTCTCAAACGTTGTTTACTTGGGTGATTTGTGTTAACCATAAACAATCAGAAGTATCCATTGAACAAATTAATTTAATGCATATATCCATATAAGAAAAAAGAAAATCATATAGATATTTCTAGTTTCAAATTAATAATACAACAAGTTCTTTAATTGGGTCTGAAAAGAATAGAATATATGCGGATAATTTTATTCTTACGTTGTGTTCGTAGAAATAGAGATGAAGTGCGGATAATTTTATTCTTACTTTGTGTTCGTAGAAATAGAGATGATGTTTTCTAAAAATCCTAAGCTTAATTGTAGCAAATCAAAGTAATTATGAAATGAAAATATGACTAGAAAAAAATATGGCAACTAATTATGTACGAAGTGCAAAGCATCCAGAAAATACTAAATAAAACTAATGCAATAACCGAAAGACAATAAACACTAGACAATAAAAGGTAACATATATTAGAAAACTGAAATTGCATGAGTAAGACTAATATTGTGACAAATATCGTGCTCCAAACTTTCACCAAACCTAATTCCATTGAAAAGTAAGATAACATTCAATTATCTGCTAACGTTCATTGCAATCGGCATATTCTCCTACCTAAATTCATATCCTCGTTTCGAATTAACAGTAATCGAGAGTGACAATATTAGACAATTATAACTTCCAATACCTATTTGAGCTCTTCATATTATTACTTGTTTAATTTTACACTTGATTTAATATAGCTAACAATTAACTTTAACAAAAATAAATGACAATTTATTCAGATAAAAGTAATATCTAGAATTGTTAAATTTACTCTGATTTTGTTACTCTAATTATTCATTTTTACATGGGTTCAAATTTTAATACAATGAACCAGAATGCTGATAACTAATTAAGGATATTGTTGTGATCATCATCATACATTATTCTCACTAATCGTAATTAGTGAAAATGGAAAAAAAAAATGATAAAAAGTAGTGTGAATTAAAGAAAAGAGAATATGTTTAATAAAGCCGCAATATTGCAAGTGTTAAATGGCCAAACTACTGTTAATTGCTGCCTGTGAAAGCACCTTTGGACCTGATATATATATATATATATATATATATATATATATAATTTTACGAAGCGAGCAAATCATAATTCAAAAATAAAGTATCTGAATGTCCTAAGATTTCAAATTAATAAATTACATCTCTTCATGTTCTTTTTATAAATAAATATATATGATTACATGTTATTAGAAATTTTTAAATATACATCGTTTACAAAAATTAACTATGATCACTCGTCCAATAAATAAATTAATAATTAGCTATTCTTTGATGAAATTCTCTCACATGGTTTGTCAACTTCTTCACATCGAGCATAATTTATTTTTTTATTTGTAAAATTTAAATGTATGAGTCTTCTTTTTTTCTTGTAATATATAAACTTATGAGATGAGTTTTATCTTTTCAAAAAAATTGAATCACAATTTCAAATCCTATTTCTAGAAGAATTTGAGAGTTCAAGTCACGATTTGGAGTTAAAGTTAAAAATTAACATTGATTTAAAATCAAAATTTGAAATCAGGCTCTCAAATCTTATGGTCAAATGCTTACTTAGACATGGCGTTTATTTGAATTATTATTATTATTATTGTTGTTGTTGTTGTTATTATTATTATTATTATTATTATTATTATTATTATTATATTTGTTTGTTTGGCTTTTGACATTGATATTATGATGCTGCAAAAGAAGAAAAAGAAGTAGAATAGGATTTGGGATTTGTTGGTTTAGGTCATGGAGAATAAGCATCCAAACTTTTTTCCATATACTTGAACAACCATTGCGTAATGGCTGATTAATAAAAGAAAAAACGTACATAAAGTAGCATACTTAAATATTAAATTATAAAAAATAATAACATTTTTATCGAATTACATTTTGTAGAATATGTATTTATATATATTTGTATTTTTGTAGCAATAGTTTGCAAAAATATAAAATATATATCAATCAAAGTGCAGTAAAAATCATATGTATTTGTATTTATAAATTTAATTAAACTAATAGTACTAAACCTAATTAACAAGAGAAGATAATGATTTCAATAAGCTACAAATCAGTCATTATTATTGATTTTTTCCATGCTATGTGAGGTCAGATATGGTTGGCAGAAAGAAAAACAAACCTAGTGCGATTTTTTTTAAAATTTTTTTTGTAAAAAAAATAAATTGTCTATTTGAAAAGGTTGAAACTAGTTGATGTTGGCATCTTTTAATTAATTTTCACCTAGTCCCAACCCAACTATAGTTCCCTATATCTAGCATAGGTGGCGTTTGAATATGTTTTTGAATTAATTTCTGAAATATAAAATTTAAGAATAAAGTTGTGTGGTTGAGTAATTATCTTTTAGAAATATATTAGGAGTAGTTGTCTTATATTATTGTTTGAGGAAAACAAAATTATCTTAATTTGGATGATTATTTTAATTTCACATGCAAAATGCTCACCTTTGACCAATATTTTATGAAGACTAACATTGCTTCTTCCTGTTTTTGGTAATGAAGATTAACTTTAGATTAATTTAAACATAAGATTGCTTCTTGATAGGATTTTCTCAAACATGAAGGATTCAAAATAAATCTTGTCTCAAATAAATCTTGTTTTCTCATTTCGAGAGTAAATTTACAGATATTCGAAGTTAAATTAAATAATTAATTTAATATTTTAAAATTAAAAATTAAATAATAAGAAATATATAAGAAAATACTATAACTATAACTTTTCTCATGTTAATATAAAGAAAAAAAATACATTTTAAATTGTTCATCAAAATTTATATAATATAAATCTCCAAAATTCTTACTACTTTGACTAAGATTGTCTTGTTTGCCTTTGCATTAATTCTATATTTTCTCTTAGTTAATGCATTTTTCATTGGTTGGTGAATTTTAGTCATCCATACTCAGTCACGCACTAAGCTACAAGATCAATAAATGAAGAATGCTGAATATATGGTTGACCAAATAATATCCACTCAGTAAACTGTTCATTTATTTAAAAATAAAATCACAACAAAAAGAAGCACTTAACTTACACTAATATTTTAGCTCATATTAAACCGATAACTCTAATATTTTACTTCTATTTTAATTTCGAAAGGAGAAAAAACTAATATCATAAGGGGCGAAATGATATATGTCTTGACTTAAATTTTTATTGGAATAAATTAAAATGCACTTTAATTTTATTTTTTGATTTAATTATGATAAAAATAGTACATTTGATTAAAAAAAATTGAATGTGAATAAGTTTTTACCGTTATTCTTATGTCTCGCATTGGTAAATACTTTCTCCATTTCGTAATAGTTGGTTACTATGGACTTGACACACACACTAAGAAATCAATAAATAAAAATGCATTTTACATATTTATTCTTGAATGTCTTTTAAATTGCAATAATTAATGCAATTATTAAATATTGAAATTTGATACATATTACTTCATCTCATGCATTATGTCTAGAACATAAAGTATTCATAATTAAAACTAGTAATAATCATTTAGTTTTGGTTTGAAAATGAGATCATGTATGCCCATTCAATAATTTTGAAAACAATGGATATATTTGATATTTTTATCAAGGGTGAAATAGGAAACATATGTATAGGACACTTTTGATTTTAAAACTTGAACAATTAAACTAAAACAAATATTTTTAGAAAGAAGATCGACTAGTACGAAACGAGTATAAATTTCTACTATACATGTTTGACCAACTCGAACAATTTGAGTTAATTTATATTCCTATGAGATTAAGGTAGATTTATTTTTCATTTTCTTTGTACCCTTTGGCTTGGAAGATGTGTCCATGATTGTAACATCCCAAGGATTTCTTTGTAGTACTAGTTGAAATGACCTCATGTTCTATAATCTCACATTAATCATGTGCTCACCATAAGTAATTTCTTGGATGCTGTTTTGTGTGTAAGGACAATAAAATGTTCAAACATAAGAAACTCCTTCACCAAATTGTCTTTACCTTTTGCAAGATTCAAGAATAAATTGATGGGAAACAGTAAGAAAGAGAAAATGTTTCCTTCAAAAATGAGAAAAGGAAATAAAAAATAATAGTAGTACTAGTTAAAATGAACACGTTAAAGATGGGGTCAATAAAAGAAGGGTTATATTATTAATTTGTCCTTTCAATTTGCTCGTATAGTAAACAACGATCAAGAATGTTCCCATTTCCTTTTTATTCTATAAAGTCCATCACTATATTTTAGTAGAAATTTGGGAAAAAAGATGACAAACTTGAATACAATAAGGTAAATGAAACATAAACTTAAGGTTTGTAAACTTCAAATTTGACGTAAATATCTAGGCTAATTTGATAAACAAACAATTATTTGAGATAATTTTCAAATATTATGACCAAACATATTTTCTTTGCTTTTACTTGCCCATGAGAAGGAAAATACAATTGATAAGGATAATTGACTGAAATTAATATTTTGCCTAAGGTGTATGGGGTTAAAATGACTTAAGTGAGGATTGCACCAAGTCGGGTCGGGTACAAATGGAACCGACCGACCCACGAGGGCATTATCTCGGGAATGAGTTCGACACGAGGAGTGACCACTCAGACGGAAACAAAAGTAGTCCAGAGAACCAGCGATGGGATAGTGTGTCGGACTATTCAGGTGTACAAACAACTCTCGATTATACCGCACCAGACGCGCAGTACTGGGTTGGCACTCCCCGACGGTTCAAGAACAAGTGGCCAAAGGTCATTGGGTACGGTACTATAGGCATCAGGGAATAATGCTATTCTATTGGTCGAGAGCCAGCCTTTAGCCTTTGTACCCTATAAATAGACACCCCTTCTCTTATTGTAAAGGGTTTGATTTTGCTCATTCTTACCCTATAAGCGATAGTATTTTTAGCTTGGTATTTAAGCATTCTTCATTTTCTCTCTAGCTGTTTGACTGATACTTGAGCTCGGTCTTGTTTCATCTGTACTAACGAGGATTAGTTACTCGGCCAGCATAATAAGATTTGCCCCTTTTTCCTTGTTCTTTCAATTTATTTGGCCTTTATGTTACGATATTTACATTTTCGTATATTTCATACTAATCTGAAGCTAAAACCATAACGCGTGCTCTTGACTCAAGAACAAATTTAACTGCGCCAAAAAGACGGTAAACATAAAGATAGTGTAAAATACAAATTAGACAAATAAAAGAAACAAAACGAGTAAAGCAAAGTATAATGTTGAAGTTTGTATTTGCATTGCGTTCAGTTAGGTATAAGTATGAGATTAAGATGACCCCTAGAATTATACAACCTCTAATTTGTCTTAAAAGACAAGATTAATTATCATTAACAGAATCAAATGAACACGTAAAACATATGGATCGATAAAGGATGAGTGTAAAAGAATAATATTGGACAATTGAAAGGGGTGACAAAAACATTTGCTAGGACCAATAATGTACTGCATCTACCAAACTATAAAGATCGATTGCCCCTTTGAACACTTTGAATTAGTAGAATTATTATTATGAACATTAAAGAGAAAGCACCTCTTGAGTAATTTTTGTACCAACCTTCAGTAGCATAGAATTTTTAATTCATTACTACAACTTGCCCCCACCTAGCAACAATATATTTTTACACAAACATCGTGAATTATTGCACAAACTGACAAAGTAAAAAAAAAAAAGAGGATGAAAAGAGATGTGAAAAATGTATAATTTTCTATGACTTTTACATCAACTTTTGGCTTTTGGGTGAAAAAAAAAAGCAAGATGTTTCCATAGGCAATCAACTATTTTATGTTTGTTGAACATTCAATTAATCCTCCATGTCTCAATTATTGACCAGTTGAATAGACACTATAAATCTACTCTCTCTTTTGTATGATTCATTGTAGCTAGACTATTTCGTGTAGTTGAACATTTTGTAAAATTCAAATTACCAGAAACAGTATGGAGAGTTGCAAAAATGAAAATGTGGTTGCACTTTTACCGTCAATGTATCTTTGTTGGGTAACGCCAACATCCTGCTTATGGTGAGATTCAAGATGGGTTGAGTAAAATATGAGTTGTAGTCATGGTCGAACATGATACTTAATGATTTTGGTTAAAAAATAAAGTTACTGCTTATTATCAGCTATAGCCTTTGACATTATGGTAAGTGTTTGACCGACAAGTAGTGTCACAATCAAGGTCACAGATTTGGTTCCCATGATCATGTTATGTATGGGCATGTGTTGGAAAGGGGATTGTTCGGTAATGCCAACGTTCTACCGGAACGGCCCAGGTCAAGATTAAAGTTATGATTGAACATGACGCTTGCTTGATGCCTATGATGGGCCGGGAATGGTAAGGTTTGATCCTACCAATCTCTCTATTGAGCAAGAGCCAGTGTATTCCCAAGATTTTCTTTTCTTGTTTATTTTCTCCCTAAAAATGCCCTCATAACATTTTAAGAGCAAGCTCTTATACATGGAACAATTACTTGAGTACAGCTTGTAAAGGATGTATCTGAAAGGGAGTTATCCTTCTTATGGACTTCGACTTTGGGGATATTATATTTACTCATCATTAATGTTGATAACTGATGACACCTAAATAAACACAAGAAAGTTTGTCATCACGTTTGACAGTGGACAACACAACAATAGTGTCTACTTGTACCTCCATTAATAGCATCATGGTGGGTACACTGCAAATGTGAGTTGGCCTTTATGGAAAAAGTGAAAGAGGATAAATCAGATATTGAACCAACACCTGCACTTTTTCGGAGTCTTGCATTATCAATACATACAATATTTGTTTAATGGTGATTATCTTTTCTGATTTTATATGAGCATGTGTCATGTAGCAAATTGCTTTAGACATTCGGACCCTACAAACAAAGAAAACAAAGTTAAGCAATTTGATGAGTACAATATACATGAGAGAGAGTTTGATGCTAATTCATTGATAACAACTTCAATCAATTGCATGTTTCACCTCTAAGAAAACAGCATTATTTTGAGTATATATGTAAGGCTGCATGCTTAAAGCATACTTTGGCATGCATCAGTACATTCAAGACTATAATTCAAAGTCATCTTAAGAAGAAGGAAGGAAAAAAGATCCCAACAACTGTATATAACCACATCGGCACTGATATAGTTTGGATCTTACATTAAAAAAGGCAACATATCGACATCTATTGTATGCAACAGATAATTCATACTTACCACTTCAGCCTGTGGCATATGTCCTTAACCTTTCAATGTAAAATGAGTGATGTCAAGCTCCTTAAAGGAGGCATTCTTTGACAACTATTTCAAAACTCACACCGCCTAAATTCTGAATGTGCCATTTAATAGCTGTCTTAAACTAAGCCTACACTTTGCTGTGTATGCCATTTTTGTATGCAAAAAGGCGGTGTGTGTCGTGTAATCAATCCTAAAGGGGTCTATTTGCATAATAAAGGGAAGATGTTCTTTTATTCCAGAAGAGTGAAACTGTTATTTAAGAAAACACAAAGCTCTTTCTACATACATAAAACACTCACATGCTATTGTTCTCAATTTAGCCGTTACTTTTTCTGCTAAGTCTTCTGGCCACATGACACCATTAACCAAATTCTGCAACCGATAAAAGGACCATCTGAAATAAAACAATTGAGAACATAGAGATGATGATAAACCAATTTACTGAAAAGGTTTTACATCTTTCTCAGTCCGTTTTTCCCGAGGGGACGAAGACCATTGGCAGTCTTTTTCTTCAGATCTTGCAAGGAGAAAAACCATAGCCTCTTCACCAAATACCCAAAAGTTCGTCTGGAAACTTTGAGGTAAGGCTTACTTTTTCCAGATACACGAAGATTCGTGACGCCCATCTCTTTGTTAGAATGTTGCAACAAAATTGGACACTCCATGGCATAAGACAGTTACCACCAAGCATCTTAACTGTAGCATTTCATGAGTGTTACCCTTCCGACCATTCTATGTTACAGAGACCAGAATAGACCGTCCAAAGTAATACCATTAGTTCCTCTGCATTCGTAGTGTTAATAGAGTACAACAACAGTTTCAAGCTTCATGAAGTACTGTCAGTGCATAGGAAAATTAATGTGTATTACTAGTACCTTTTTTGGTGCATGTTTTTAGCCTATGTATAATACACATCATTTTCAATGTATTAATAATACCAAACTTTTAAACACATGCATTAACTTGATAAATGACATTATCGCCCCTCAAAATATTTCATTGTTATTACTCTCCTCCCATTTTCCAGAAACAACATCAATACAACGAACAACAAAGAACCACAACTTCAAAATGACGTTCAAATCCTCTCAAACGACATCCCAAATCTTCAAATTCTATCCCATTACCCTTTGATTCTTAAAGGTGCATGTGATTTGCATGTAAAATTCTCCTTTCCTCTTTCCACCATATCAGGTTCGCAGATTTCATTTTCGGATGAAAACGAAAAAGCTTCTTTGTTTTCTCTTTTTTTAAAAATAAAAAATAAAAAATTTTGTGGATAAAATCAGGGAAAGAGTCAGTACATAAAAGATAAAAGATAGTGTACAGGGAAGGATATTTTGGTAAACAAACATTTTTTATAAAATTATAAAAATATATATCATCTATAAGACATCAAACCAAACGTTGTATAAAAGATAATGTCTGCATAACTAATACCAACATTAATAATACATCTTATTCAACATTATTTTTATACACTCTACCAAACGACCCCTAAAGAACATATAGTACAAATACCAAAGTACTTGATGTAAAAGAGAGGGTAGATTCTGATAACTCTACAATCTTTTACTAGGATTTTCTAAAAACACACTAATTTGGAAATGGACCTTGGAAGTTTCACATTCTGCACAAGCTACTACTACTTAGCACAACTGCTAGAAATGCAAGACTTGCGAAGCAGAAAAAGGTGATGCAGAGATTTTATGTTACTCTTCAAAGTTTGCCAAAATGTACCAATAACCTCATGCTGATATCTACCTTTACTATATCACCATGGTTATCGCTGATCAAGGAGCCAAAATTGCTGGTCTGCAGCACAAATCAAATAAGAATAAACGCTTTTCTCCCCATTACAAGACCATTAAAAATATTTTTTAAAAAAACACAAAGTTATGTGAAATACCTTGAAAGCAAGAGAACTGGTGTTGTGACGTATTTGTCAACTCATAACTGACATTGTCAAATTCTATTGTCTTTGGAAAAACTTGTTAACTCTTCCCTATCCAACTTGCTTGGTATTATGGCAATTTGCTGTTTTTGCTGCTGTTAACTTTTCAGTACATAGAAGATATCTATATCCATGTAAATGCTACAACTGTTGTTGCTTTTGTTTTCAACTCTTCACCATATACAAGATATCCATCCCTGTTATTGCTGCTGTCGTTTAACTTTTCACATTTCTTGAAGTGAATCAACTCAAACCCATATAACAAGACATCCACCCAATTGTATATGTGTAATCCAAACTTCTCACCTGATCTTTTCCCTTGAGCTGATTTTGAGCAATCATGACACTGTATTAAGTGTCCTCATAACTTGATAACTGTTAGGATATCCATCCAGTTACAAGACAATCATTACTCGCCGAGTCTTAACTCTCCTGAACAGCTGAGCTGAATTTTGGCAACACTCTGCCATATACAATTACATGCATCCAGGTAATTGCATAATTGTAAACTATGGACCTTTCTAATCTGATCCAGCTGATTTTGAGAAATCATGACACTGTATGAAATGACCTCATAATTTGATAACTGTTGAGATATCCATCCAGGTAAGCATATAATGCTGCCCAGTTTAATTCTCTTCAGCTGATTTTTAGGATCATGACCCTGTTGAGTGACTTGACTCATTAAGCCACTAAGCAAGATATCCATCCAGGTAATTTTGAGTAAATATATTCTTGTTATTCCTCCATCTATTATCATGAGCTGATCTTTTTTTTTTTTTTTTCTTTTGGTTTCCTATCCGGTGTCCAGTGTCCGGTACCCGCATTGAGTCCAACTAATCTAGATTCCGCCGCGTAGGGCCCCTTTCGGGGGGAAGCTCTCCCTACCAAGGATTTTTCTATACCCAGGGCTCGAACCCGAGAACTCTGGTTAAGGAAGGAATAGCTCCATCTGCTGCATCACATCCATTGGTGGTATAATGAACTGATCTTCACCAATCATGAAACTGTATAAAGTGGCCTCAAAATTTGATAACTGTTAAGATAACGATCCAGGTGACTTAACTGTTAAAATTTGATAACTGTAAAGATAACCATCCAGGTGCGCTGTCTAATACCATTGAGCTGATCCCCATCAATCATGACAATGGATTAGGTGACTTTAACTCTTCACTCATATTCAAGTAATTGTAAAGTTGTAAAATGTGAGCCTCATTTCTCATCACACCAACTCTCTTGAGCTGATTCTCAGAAATCAGACATTGTATACATGATCTCATAATTTAGTAACTGTCAAGATATCATCTTGACAACAGCATAATCTAAGCAATTAATCACTCGATCTAATTCTCTTGAGCCGACTTTCGACAATGATTGTCTCTGTCGGAAGTGATATCTCAATTTGATATCGGTCATTCTTTTTATGATAACTTAAAATATAACTTTCCAATGCAATGAAAAGTGACATGAATACGATTTTTGTTGACTTCACTGATATAATCATTTTTGTTGACTTCACTGATATAATCATTTTTGATGACTTCACTGATATAATCATTTTTGATGACTTCACTGATATAATCCGGCATGAACTTCATGCTAGTAATTTCCAAAGATAACTTGCTTGGGATAGTTAGCAATTGCTATTTTCTTGAGCTTGTTGCTGATTGTACTTCTCGGGATTCATGTCGATAGTACATGCAACAGATTTTTGTTACTTTCTTTTAGTTAATGCCCAGAAGCGGGCATAGAAGGTCATCCAACTCTATAAAATCTCCTTCTTCAATGGCCATCAATTCCTCAACAGAAAAACCATCGAGGAATGGAGGTCTGTCGCTCTCAAAACCAATCTGTTGCGTCAAATCAATAAACCACATTAGTGAGGCCCATTTATATCAACAACAAAAAAGGAAACATCATCTCTCTTACTCTAACAAGCTAACATAGTTAAGTCTGAAGGATGAAGGAAAAGTGTTTCAATTAGCAAATAAAGTAGGCACCGTAAAGTAGACTTCCTAAGCCTAAACGATAAGCACCTAAATGCATAATAGATACAGTAACTCAGATTCCACTCTTAGAAAAAGCAAAAACACACATGGAAAGCAGAAGAAGATTACCTTCCTTGATTTCAGTCCAGGCCCCAACTTCTCTAGAAGTTCTTTTTTCTTTTTTCGAAACTTTCCAGCCCCAACTTCTCTAGGAGGTTTTTTGTATTGATATGTCAAGAAAACGAGTAGGTAACTTCTAAAGATAAATGCATATGTTGCGCATGTCAAACATTTGATGAGTATACACATTAGCTAGTGAAAATGCAGAAGACGAAACAGCCACAAATAAGTGAAGCAATCCAGCGAGAAAGCTTGGAATAATGAATGAAGAAAAAGGTCACTAAGCATCTTTAAAGAGTAATAAGATAAAGCTTTCTTTTCAATATACCTGCTCGGTGACATTTTCTGCAACAGCTTGACCATTTACGTCGGTAGCTAATCCACCAGGTAACTTTGAGACATCATTCTCCTGGTCAATGGTATTTTCATCATGCATTTTCGAGTCAGTAACCAATGCAGCTGTTCCATCATATTGAATACCTATATGGCGGACCATGGCAATAGTTTCTTCACCATAGGAACTAAATATGTGCCCTGACAAGTTATTTTTATGATGAGATTTGATGAATACTCGGCATAGAACAAAAGATGCCTGCACATAAGCAGAAGCAAGATGTTACATGTAGCAAATTTCTAATATGCAACAGGATAAAGACACCTGCCTATAAGCTGAACCACATCATACTTTATATGAGCATAGAACCATGAGATATATAGCAACATCATTAAACACAATAACAATGGGGAAAAAACAAATAATAAAAAAAGGCTCATCTCTGAGACTGATTTTCAGAAATTTCTATGTCAAACTCCTTAATATGTGCATTAAGTACACCACAGACTAAAGGCAGAGAGAAATAGGAGAGCTACCAACATAAAAGGCATAATTATGGTGACACTCAGGTTGTGTTTCTTTGATAAAATTTTAACTAAAGATACCATCAAGACTTCAGAACAATAACCCAAACCCAAACGAGAAAGCAGACTAACTGTTCAAACACAGTGCTCTGTTTCAGCAATGACATCAAAATTAAATCAAATAAAAGCAGAAGACCTAATTCCAAAATAAGCAACCAACATGCATATGCCCTAATTACAAAATCAACAACAAAACCCCTAGACAACCTTATACAATATGGTGCTTAGTTAGTTAGCGAATCATATGACACAAGTATAACTGACTCAACTACTACTCTGTTTTCTACTGGAATGCAGGCGAAATTGGAAGACCTTAAACAGTTTCTCTGTACCATAACTACTAATGGGCGATAATGTACCAAAGAGTAAAAGCACATCCTGAATATAAAACGACTCCCTCCATCCCAAGTGTCTTACTTTCCTTTCTAGTATGTCCCAAAAAGAGCTCCTCTTTGTATATTTAGTAAACTTCCAATTCCAATCTTCATGGCAAGTTTAAAACCACAAGATTCAAAAGTCTTCCTTTATCTCTAAAACTCTGTGCCAAACTAAGACACTTCAATTGGAATGGTGGGAGTAATTCTATAATCTACATTGTATAATCAGAGTGGTACACAGGTTTCATCAAAACATATTAGCATATCAATGACAGCACTAAACATGCATAATGCTACAAGAACGGAAACAACCAACCACTCGCCAATGCAGCTTAAAGACAAATTACACCAAAAAGGCAAGCCTTTGACAGTTTATTCAAATTAAACTAACAACATTGCAAGAAAAAAAAAGACACCTAAAGCAGAATCAATACAATGATACGTCCCTTCAATCCCTATATACAACAACAACAACATACCCCATGGAATCCCATACGTGGGGTTTATGGAGGGTAAAATGAACGTTAACCTTACCCCTACCTTTGCAGGGTAGTGAGGGTGTTTCCAATAGACCCTCATCTCTCAAATACACACATAATGCATGTATACATGTGTGTATATACTACAAATACAACAACAGTAACAACAACAACAACAAACCCAACATATTTCCACAAAGTGGGGTTAGGAAGGTAACTGTACATAGTCCATACCACTACCTAAAGGGTCAGGTAGAGAGGCTATTTCTGAAAAACTCCCAGCTCAACAAGGCAAATAGAAATACGTGTACAAATACACAAAAACAAAATGATGTAAAAATATTGTATAGCAAAATGTACCATAGGATGACCAGCTAAAGCATACTCATACATCAACCAATCAGTCTTCACAGCATTCTTACCACAATCCCCCGAATAAAATACAAAACTTTTCCGCGTCCCCACCACACCTTTCCCTGCACCCTCACTCACCACATCCCTAACTCCACCTCTCTTCCTCCAATAACCACCACCACCACTTATCCTCCTCCTTCCTCCCTTCAAAACCCTAGCCACGTAATAAAACCAGTGCTTTTTCCGACCACCTCGGCCATATAGAAAACGGGCGGAATCCGGTAAGTTAACCGGGTCGAAATTATAGAGATCAATTTCCTTAATTAGGTCAAATTGAACGTCGTTCCGGTGATCGGCATCGTTCTTTGGAGATAAATAGTGACGAATTATCTGTTGATCAGAAGGGTAGAATCGGGTACCCGGAGGAAGCGAAAACAACGCCGTATTGTCTCCCATAATGGGAGCAAATTACCAGTTGCTCGCAGGAGGTGGCCGATAGCTAGAAATTAATTGTGTTGCTGGTAGAAAGTGACAAATACTTAATAATTTATTTGAGGTGCGCCAAAGGATATTGAAAAAGAGTGAGGTATAATTTAACTGAGAGTGTTTGTAGTAGTAGAGAAGAAAAATGAGTCAAAAGGTCCTCCCAAATTTTTAATTAAAAAAAATGGATAAGTGGATTTTATAAATTTATTTAAAAATAAATTAAATTTTATTAAATAACTTGCATAATTATTAAATAACTTTTATAGTTATTATTTTTTATAATTGGAATAAATTATTTGAACGAAAAAACTTTTAATAAAAAAAATAAAATCCATCTAATTTAAAATATTGGGAGGACTTCCAAAGTTTCGTAGTAGAGGATAAACTAAAGAGTGAAGGGGAAAGTGGTGGCTTTTATATGGGCCCTACAATTAGAGAGGCGTGGCCATTAAGTTTCATCCGGGTTATGTACGTATGTATATTCATCTCACGTGCTTTATTCAAATTGGAGTACCCTCTCCCACTCAATTTATGCCACTAATTTTGAATTTTGAGAGTTAAAACAAAAAATATTTCAGTCATAATTTATTTTGTTTAAATATTTTAAATTATTATTTTGGTCTTACTTAACATTTTGGAGTTAGTTAATATTTTGAGAGTTATTTTTATTTTAAATTGAGGCTTGTCGAAAATAATTTTTCTATATTTTATTTGAGATAGTAATATGAACTACATACATTTTATCCTCCTCAGACCTCAGATCCCAGGGACGGAGCTACCCTTCAAGTAGGGTTCATCCGAATCTTTTTCGTCGAAAAATTATGCTATATATATAGATAAAATTATTTTTTTGACATATATAGTAGATGTTAAACTCATTTCGATTAGTTCGTATGTTCACAATAAACTCCCTTAGTTGGCTTTGCCACTGTCAGATCCCACTTTGTGCGAGAATGCACCGCATATTTTGTTGTTGTTGGGTTACTTATATATGCTTATTGTGTTTTAAATGAGTAAATATTTTTCACCAATTTTTAAAATTGCATGTCTGGATGATGATCAAAAGAAAAAAGTTTTGTCTTTCAAAAGTCGATTTGAACATTTTTGTTAAAAAATGTTACATGTGATTTCTTAACAACGGGATAAATTTGGCCCTGATGTTTCAAAGTAGAGGGACAAATATATTCAAAAATAATACGACAACAAGGATAAGTTTAACTCTAAAATATGATGAAGTATATATTTAGCTAATTTTTTTTTTAAAGTAAGTAGAAAGGTAAATTTAACCCCGTAACAAATTTGGAGTGAACATTGCTCCAACTCCTCCTTGAAGGATACCATTACCGATTTAGCTCGTTCATAAAACAAACTAATCTCAAATTTGCAATTAGTAAGCTTGTGAATTTGATTGAGAAGAAAATTAGATCAGCTTTGTTCAAAATCCAATAAATTTCCAACAAACACCAAGATTATGTGTTTATTATAGTTGACGTATTTGGTTACAATATTTGTATAAAGTTCTTAATCAGAAGTTCTTTTCCAGACAAGCATTATACTAGTAAGTACTCTTATATATAGAGAGAGAATATCATATGAGAATTTCCGGTGCACAAATACAGATAATACCAGATGAAAAAAACTAAAGAGCCAAAGTTCTTTTTATTATCTTGAACAAAATCAAATCCTTATCAAACTGATCAACATTGACAATACATCAATTACGAAAAGCAAATCTCCAACAACATACACTATAGTCCCACAAGTTCAGTACGGCTGTACTGGATGGCAATGTATAGATAAATTTTATTCCTTCCTTAAAAAGAAAGAGGGGTCGTTTTCGATAGACCATCCTCGACTCAAAACAGATGGAAAAAGACATTTTTCCAACTACCATATATATATATATATATATATATATATAACACGTAAATAATTAACTTGACAAACTATCCATGAACTCCTTATCACTTTCAAGAGAAGCCATGAAGTCAGGTAAAAGGCAAACTTCCAAATCCATGCTACCATCACCTTCAATCCCTTCATACAAACTCATTTTCCCATCAAACTTATGTGCATATCCACTTCTAAGTGCCACTCCTTTTCCCAATCCAAATTCATTCCCATACATATTAAATCTTGGAGAACCCCCTATCATAATGCTCCAAGGATCAGATAATCTCCCCGTTTGAAAAACTATACCAGTTTCCAATTTCTCAACCCATTCACGAACTTCTTTATTGTTATGATTCACCACGGCTTCATGCAATTTCCAAGCTGCCCATCCAAGGTTGTTCTCAAGAAGTTCTCCCACTGAGGCAGTTCCACTAATTGTTTGCATGCAAGTTCCAAAATAATATTCGGGCAAAGGAGGATCCAATCTTGATCTGTTATTAATCGCCATTCTACAGCTTGTTACCTGATCAGATGGCGATTCGCGGATCTTTGTTATGCATCTCCACATATGAGCTGACAAAGCTTGAAAAGTCGAAACCTTGTTCGTGTTACCTTCGTGATTGGCCTTAGCTTTGAGTTTCTTTAACGACTCTGATGAGAAATGGAAGAATCTTTCCCTCATTTTCGGGTATTCTCGTCTACTAGTGAATTGATCATGATGAGTATATGGAAGATTAATAATCGGACCATGTCCTTCTGGAAACCAATGGTTAAAATTAGGAGTTTTCGAAATGGGAATGAGCTGTTTTTGCCCATTATTGGCTTTGAAAACTTCAGAAAAAGAGTTCAAAAAATGCCAATAAGAAGTACCATCAGCTAACACATGGTTAATTGAGCAACCAATAAAAACTCCATCAATTAGTTCAGTAACCTGAATAGTTAACAAAGATAATTCATGCCCATCATGGTTAATTGCTCTATCATGATCAAAAAATGATTGGACAATTAAAGGCACATCTTTTGGTGAAAGTATATCAGAAACAGTTAAATCAAGATTAGCATGGATAAATCTTGCACCGGGACTATTAGCACAGTCAACATAGACAGTGTAAAGAGGGGGATTTTCTTGTTTAAGTGTTTTAAGTCGACCAGCTAAAGGGTAAAAATGGACAAGGGTAATTGAGAGGGATTCTTTAAGTTTTTGCAAAAATGGATCTAGTTGAAAAGAGGAAGGCTTAGTATAAAGGATACCTCTTTGATTGTATCGAAGTGAAAGCATTGCTAAATCCCATGATGATAGATAAAATGGTTTTTGGGATTCTTCTGAATTGTAAAGTGGCTTAATGAAACAATCTGAAATGTGTTGAACAGCAGGTGAAGAAGCCATTTTTTTGTTTTTTGGATTTGGTTTTGGTTTCTTGGTTTTCATGTTGTATGAAGGTTTGGTTTTATTGAGCATTTGATGCTTAGTCAACTCCTATCTGTCACAAACATGGTAGGTGGATTGGGATCGAGGATTTTGCGGGAAAATAGGGATTTTTTTAGATAAAATATTAGATAGAGTGACAGAAACAGTGCATCATGTTTGCTCGTGCTCCACCCATGCTCATTTATTAGATATTTTTTAGAATTTAGATACTTAAATAAGTCTTTTCTTTGATCCTGATTTACAATATATTTTTTTAAATACTTTGAATTGTGAATTGTTATAGCTTATAATAATCTTTATTTAGTTTCTAAATAGGTCAATTTTATTTAAAAAATTAAGTATGTGTTATGTAAATTGAGATCGAGAAATAATAAATAAATTAATTAGTTATGTTCATATAAATTGAGATCGATAGTAATAAATAAACTAATTAGTTTGAATACTTTAAGGGTCGTTTGGTAAAGTATGTAAGAATAATGTCGAATATGGTGTTTAGTAATGCTTGCCTTAATAATGCATGTATTAATTATGCTGGCAGTCAACATTTCTAATACACTGTTTGGTTCGATGTATTAAAAAATATATAAAAAATTAATTTTTTATAAAATAATATTTATTTACAAAATTATCCTTTTAAACTTTGCACACACTCTTTCAAGTGAAAGAAGGAGGTAGGCGGCAACAATAATTATTGCAGAAATCTCAAATTCATTTGATTGCAGTTCAAATTAGAGGCATTGTTCTTGAAAGTAAATGATCCCAGATCCAATTGTTGTTGAAGGCTACCATTACTTTTCCAGGGTGAGTTCATTTTCGGGTCGAAAAATTCATTACGGGTCGAGGCATCGGAAAAATTAAAAATTCTATGAAGCGTCGTACAGTCTCGGAGAAATTGGGAAGTTCTGTGAAGTGTGGTTATCTGGCGCGCCATTGATTTTCATTTGATAACCCAAATAAGCAATATGTATAAAAAAAAAAAAAAAAAAAGAGGTTCAATACAGAGAGAATTGAGGAAAATGATGGGAAATATCTAGAGAATTGAGGGGTAATTATGTCATTTACTTAGTTAATACATGTGTTAAATTGCTTTGTATTGTTAATGCATAGAAAGTGGTGTATATAACCTTAATACACAATAGTGTATAACTAATGCTTGTGTTAGTTATACATAGGTCAAAAAAGTATACCAAACAAGGTAATAATAATAATACACACAACTAATACAAGCATTATTTTTTTTAATACACTCAACCAAACAACCCCTAAGCTGTTTCTCGTGTCACCCAAGCATACTTGACTAATTGTTTCGAACAACAGAAATTGAAAGGTTCATCTCTGAGACTGATTTTCAGAAATTTCTATATCAAATTCCTTAATATGTGCATCAAGTACCACCACAGACTAAAGGCAGAGAGAAATAGGAGAGCTACCAATATAAAAGGCATAATTATGGTGACACTCAGGTTGTGTTTCTTTGATAAAATTTTAACTAAAGATACCATCAAGACTTCAGAACAATAACACGAACCCAAACGAGAATGTTGAAACTCAGTGATCTGTTTCAGCAATTACATCAAAATTAAATCAAATAAAAGCACCACCCTAATTCCAATATCAGCAACCAACATGCATATGCCCTAATTACAAAATCAACAACAAAATCCCTAGACGCTCTTATACAATATGGTGCTCAGTTAGTTCGAGAATCATATGACACGAGTTTAACTGGCTCAACTACTACTCTGTTTTCTACTGGAATGCAGGCGAAATTGGAAGACCTTACACAGTTTCTCTGTACATAACTACTAACGGGCGATAATGTGCCAAAGAGTACAAGCACATCCCAAGTGTCTTATTTTCTGTTCTAGTATGTCCCAAAAAGAGCTCCTCTTTCTATATTTAGTAAACTTCCAATTCCAATCTACATGGCAAGTTTAAAACCACAAGATTCAAAAGTCTTCTTTTATCTCATAAACTTTGTGCCTAGCCAAACTAAGACACTTCAATTGGAATGGAGGGAGTAATTCTATAATCTACATTGTATAATCAGAGTGGTACACAGGTTTGATCAAAACATATTAGCATATCGATGGCAGTACTAAACATGCATAATGCTACAAGAATGGAAACAATCAACCACTTGCCAATGCAGCTTAAAGACAAATTACACCAAAAAGGCAAGCCTTTGACAATTTATTCAAATTAAACTAACAACATTGCAAGAAAAAAAAAAGACACCTAAAGCAGAATCAATACAATGGATACGTTCCTTCAATCCCTATATACAACAACAACATACCCCATGTAATCCCATACTTGGGGTTTAGGGAGGGTAGGAATTATGCTAACCTTACCCCTACCTTTGCAGGGTAGAGAGGGTGTTTCCAATAGACTCTCATCTCTCAAATACACACATAATGCATGTATACATGCGTGTATATACTACATGTACAAATACAACAACAACAACCACAAACCCACCATATTTCTACAAAGTGGGGTGTGGGAAGGTAACTGTACATAGTCCATACTACCTAAAAGGTCAGGTAGAGAGGCTATTTCCGAAAGACATCCAGCTCAACAAGGCAAATAGAAATACATGTATAAATACACACAAAAAAAAAAGTGATGTAAAAATATTGTATAGGAAAATGTACCATAGGATGACCAGCTAAAGCATACTCCTACATCAGCCAATCAGTCTTCACAGCATTCTTACCACAATCCCCCGAATAAAATACAAAACTTTTCCGCGTCCCCACCGCATCTTTCCCTGCACCCTTACTCACCACATCCCTAACTCTACCTCTCTTCCTCCAATAACCACCACCACTACTACTCCTCTTCCTTCCTTCAAAACCCTAGCCACGTAACAAAACCAGTGCTTTTTCCGACCACCTCTTCCATATCAAAAACGGGCCAAATCCGGTAAGTTAAACAGGTCGAAATTATAGAGATCAATCTCCCCAATTAGGTCAAATTGAACGTCATTCCGGTGATCGGCGTTGTTCTTTGGATATAAATAATGACGAATCAGCTGTTGATCAGACGGGTAGAGTCGGGTACCCGGAGGAAGCGAAAACGACGCCGTGTTGTCTCCCATAATGGGAGAGAGTAAAGTAACTGAGAGTTACCGGGCAGCCGTTGCTCGCAGGAGGTGGCAGATATATAAAAATTGATGGAATTGCTGATAAAAAGTGACAGATATTTAATAAAATTATGAGGTAATAGGCATTCAGTCGCAAAGATTATTGAAAAAGTGTGAGGTTTAACTGAGAGTGTTTGTGAAGTAGTAGAGGATAGAGAAGCGTGGCCATTAAGTTTCATCCTCTTAATGTACGTCAGCATATTCATCTCACGTGCTTTGCACAAATTGGAGTACTCTCTCACCTTCAATTTAGAGAAAAATGCCACTAATTTTAAATTTTGAGAGTTAAAACAAAAAAATTTAACTCATAATTTATTTTGTTTTAATGTTTTAAATTACTTAACATTTTGAAGTTAGTTAATATTTTGAGAGTTATTTTTATTTTAAAAATTGAGGTTTATAGAAAATAGTTTCTCTTTATTTCATTTGAAGTGATGATATGAATTACAAACATTTTGTTGACCCACTTTTGTGCGAAAAAACACAGCATATTTTGTTGTTGTTGGGTTACTTATGTGCTTATTGGGTAGTTATTTAAATGAGTTAAAAAAATTTCACCAATTTTTAAAGGGTGAAAATTATTTTCATCCCACAGCTTCGATTAAAAAATCAAATTTCTTCCTCAACATTGAATAATAATTATACTCCCTCCTTTGTTTCATGCAATATATATTTTATCCTTATAATTTTAATCTTATATTTATGTAATATCTTTTTATATTATATGTAATGAATATTTTTTTAACATGAATATTTATAGCATTTTATTTAAGTTTATTATCTTTTTTTTTAAAAATTTATCACAAAATTCAATATTATTTTTTAAGATCGTTATTTTAGTATTATATGTATTAAAGAGTCGTTTAGTGTGAGGTATAATTATAATAATTCAGAGATAACATTCATAATTATTTATCCTGCATTTAATTAGATGTATTAGGTAGTCTCAAAATTATTTGCCACACCATTTATACCACAGTGATGAGATAAGTTATCACACATACATGTTAGTACAACTTATTTTGTGATGACTAATTCCGGAATAACTTTTTTCCAAACAACCCACCCCTAAGTGTGTATATATACATATGTATGTACATGCATGTGCGTATATTTTCGTGTTTTATCACTCTCTTACTAAATTCGTTTCATATTACTTAACTTTTTATTGATATAACACAATCCTTAAAAAGAATTTAGGGGGTTTGGGCGACAAGTGACAAAAGAGTTTTAAAATGAGGTGTAGGTGACACAAGTCTTAATTATTAGTTGGAGATGACAATTACTTTATTATGGATTAAGAAAGTTGGAAAAGTTTGAAAATAACCCACAAGTTTTTAAATTTACACTTTGATCCCAATGTATATCTAAAATAATGGAAAACGGAGGAAAAAAAAGTGTCTTTATCTCTCTTCTCATCCATTGTTATTTTCTCTCTCTTAGCGATTTTTGTAGTTCATTATTTCTGTTTCTGCTGCTTTATTCATCATCTTCAGCTGCATTATCATCATTTTCTACTTCATTATCATCTTCATCTTCTTCTTGTCGACCATTTGTTGTTGTTGTTGGCACAACGCTACTGCCGCGATCTGACCAATTTCTTAGGTCAAATTGGGTTTACTACATCACTTTCCACTTTGGCATTACTCCATAGGTGACTTTGCTAAGTAAATTATGATTTTTATTCGTATTTGTTATCTGGGTACACTTTTATTTTTCCAACAATGGATAGAACCCCGATCATGAATCCAACATAAGTGCCCGCAATTTAAACAGATCAATCATCTGGTGCATCAAATAAGTAATCAGTTGCATCAGAAGATTTATCTGTTGCATCAGACTGTTTATCTGTTGCATCAGACGTATTATTAGTTGCATCAAACGTAATATATGTTGTATCAGGATGTTTATCTGTTGCACCAAACTAATTATCTGTTGCAACGAATGATTAATCTATTTGAAACAGCACAAATCAACCCTGCCACAAACCCAACAGATAACCAATATGTTTTCAACTCTTGCTATTGCTACTGGATTCAAAATTTTTCCTTACGTCCAATTATCCGTCTCAAATTTTCTAATTCGATTTCTCATTTTACTTGTCTTTTTCATTAATCAAGAAAAGATTAAAAAAAATTCATGTTTTACCCTTTGCATTAATCACTTTTTCTTCAAATTAAAATGAAAACATCATTTAATAGGGGGACTATATGCCGATCGACGTTAAAAGCTTTCTTCTCTTATGAAATTTCGATTGAATAACAAACAATGGTTATTTCAAACACGTTTACTATCCCACCAACTGATCAGTGGGTTATGGTAAACTAGACATGTTATTAATTATCTTCCTTAATCAATGTGACATCTCAATTTGGGAAGGGTAATTGAGACGGAGGGAGTACGAATTAAAACGTCAGAGCCAAGCAAAGCAACAAACTAGTCATCTGTTGAAACTGACTATTTATCTGTTACATCCACTTCTTATCTGCTGCAATATGAGTAATCTATTTTGAACAACACGTCAACCCCTGCCACAAACCGAACAGATAAATCATGCTATTGCTACTGGATTCTAAATTATTCTTTTTTACATCGAATCGTCGACATGTTTGTTGAGAAGATAATAGACAGAATGAAAATTAAATATGGATTAAAACGTCAAAGATCAAACATAATTTATTTATTAAACAAAACAAATAAAAATACATATAATAGACTAAAAGAAAAATAATAATCTAATTATTATTATTATTATCATCATCATCATTGCCAGCCAGCCGGACAATCTTCAACCAGAAGTAGCAAGGCCGTCCTCAGCCTGCGTATCTTGTGGAACATTCTTGCTCTAACTCCACCCAGTTTCCATTGCAGGTCACGAACTCGATTTCGAAGTTCATTCACGACGTCTTGCAGAAAAGCAACGTCCTACAATAGGTTAGCCATAATCTTATCTTCTAGAGTGTAATATGAAAGACGAGATGCAATAAATAAATAGAGTGTAGTTGAATGAACAATTGAGTAATGAGGGACCTATTTATAAAGGATTGAATTTGAATGAGAGGCAAAAAAACGCGACTATTCACTTCCATACATTAGTTACATTTTTTATTAAATTAGAAAAATAAATATTGTGATATAAGTCATGACTTTTCAGATTATTATTATTAATTAGTTCTTTCGAAGAACTGTTTTTATTGAGTTGTGGCAACAGATTCTATATCTGTTGCATCAGATAACATATCTGTTGCAACATATAATCTAACTGTTCACCTCCATTTTTTAATTATATTTTTGATTAATGTGAAAAGTAATGACTTAATTAAGTTAAGAAATATTGTGATAATTCATGAATTTTCAGATTATTATTATTAATTAGTTTTTTCCAAGAATCGCTTTTATTGAGTTGTGTCTCGATATAGGTTGCATCAGATAAATCATCTGTGACAACAGATATATCATCTGTTGAAACCATAGTGAACCTGTTGCATCAGATAATTTATTTGTTGCAACATATAATCTACTTTTTTAAAAAAAAAAAAATAACTATCATCATATCATTAATCTAAATTTGCTTACTTTTTTATTTTATAAATAAAAGAAATACCTTTTCAAAATTTTTAATAAAATAATAACCATTTTATTATATAATAAATAATTTTAAAAATAAATTCAAAAACAAAAATGGTGAAAAGTCACGATCAGTTATTAAAATTGTGGTTATAAATTGTGTTTATCATTTATTTACGAAACATTTTTCACATTGAATAATCGGAAAGTCATGTCTTTTTCTTTTCACTCTCTCAATAACAACAATAACCCTTTTTTTTTTTTATAAATAACCGTCAGGTGCAACATATGATCGATCTGTCGTAGCAGATTAACCTCTAACTATTGACACAAATTACTGCTCAATCCCTACCACCAACCGTTGACATGTTGAGAACAAGGAATAAACAAAATGATTATTATTAAATACTAAATAAGAATTAAAAATTCAAAGTCGACAACAAAATGAAATGAATGTTCATAGATTTTTGAATCCCTTGGGTATATCCGATATACAAAAGGAGAAAAATAATCGCTAAAATTAAAACGTTACCTAATTATTATTACTACTATTATTATTATTGTCAATCGGATACTTTTCACCCGACAACCTTGCTCTGAAGTCAGCCAAATCTCTCTGGAGTTTATCAAACTGCCTTTGAAGTTGACGCAATGACTCGATATGAATATTCTTGTACGAATCTGGATCATTCATATTTGTAAGGAGGGACCTATTTATAAATTATTGTATCTCGGAAAGAAAAGAAAAATGCTTTAAAATAAATCTAACATATGGGTAATCTGTTGTAAAATATATTCTTTTTGTTAGATAACTTACAACATACTGGCAATCTTTTGCAATAGATGTATATATGTGTTTGATTTCTGCAATAGGTTGATCAACTATCGTAACAGATGTCTCCAATTGTTTGACAATATAAACAGATGTGTCATCTGTTGCAACAAGCTAGTCATCTGTTTATTCAATTTAAGCCATAGATGGGCTAGGAAGAATAAGGTGCGTACAGATGGATCCACTATCATATGTGTGGGAGATAAGTATGTAGTACTGATAAGGTCACCGAGACAACACACACAAAGTACAATATTTTTGTGAATGCATTTTTTAACCGATAAGGCATTAATCATTCAAACAAGATCCTGCATTGTACCATTAAGTTTGATGGGTTCGAAATTGATAAGGCTGAGGACCTCATGAAGATGGTGCAGATACCCTGTTACGAATTACTGGCGGTTGTTGCTCATGTTTATACGTGTCAAGTTTTGAGAAGGGATCAATATTTGTCGTCACTGCAGAGATCCAATAGCGATTGGACTTAACTTTAAGTGTGCATTGTACCCTTAGAGGCCCCTCAAAGCCTCGAACTGCATCAAACAAGAATAGAAAATCAGTATAGTTATTTTCCTAGCCAAAATTTATATGGTTGGATTGCTCGCTTGGGGTGATGATTATATGCCAGAAGGTGCGGTAGGAGAATGCTTTCAAGGGAAAATGGGTGGTTGATGGAAGACTATATCATCTGAGAGCTAATTGAAGAAGAGACATAGGGTAGAAAGTAACTTCTAATGAATCTTGCCAATGGAATTATCTTAACAGATACGAAATCTGAATCAAGTGCAAATATGAAAGTGTATCCGGTAATTTAATTTCATCTGTTGTGTCTCTGAAAGAAAAACAATGCAGATGGACACTTTTCTAGGGAGTTGCGTGGTCGAGATTATCACCTAGGTAGAAAATAAGAGAAGACCAACAAAGCATCCTCACGGGCGTTGAGGGTAGAAATGATGTTCAGCAAGTCTAGAAATCTTATGCCAACAGCAACTGCAGTTAAAATAAGAAAACTAAGCGAAGGCGACAATTTTTAAATTTTAAATTTCATACCATGCCTTCTTATTTGTGTTTTCGATCAGGTCCACTGTCGTTGACCTGATCGAAACTACAAACGAGATTGCAAGGCAAATAGAGTATAATTACTTCCTTAGCAATATGGATTAATTGATTGTGTTTTCTTGCCTTAGCATGCTTTCAACATTCCTTAGAGAAGATCAGAAGCTTGCTGTAGTATGTGAATCCGGATAATTTTCAAGCTTGCCTCCAGCTTGTTGATTCTGTATTCAAGCTGGTCGTTGCCATCTTCGAAGTTGGTAAGAAGTTCCTCGTCTCTTGTGAGCTCGATAAGGAACACTACCTTCAAAGTTGTGGCATTCTAGAAGCCCTTCAGAACACTTTCTTCAGAAGCCTTAAATGATACATGGAGGGTCTCTGTGTTTGTTTTAGGTCAAAATGTGTTAATGCATGTTGAAGATGTTGTCCCAACAGTTGAACAACACACTTTTACCGAGAGTTGCTCCATGCATCTTGCTTAACCAATTTGATAAATTAGTAAGCATGGATTTACGTAGCGTGTGATCTAAACTGTCTCTGCCAAACCTATCAAACGTTATGTAACTCCAAGCTCATTATCCTATCAAAATAATATGACCAAGTTAGTGCACAAATTGAACGAGCTCAATCTCTCAGCCTTTCTGTTGATCGCTCTTCTCCAATATAGATGACAAGATATCTATTATGCAAAAGTCTACACCATCAAGATCGAGCTCACAAGAGGCGAGGAACTGCTTACTAACTTCAAAGACGGCAACGACCAACTTGAATACAGAATCAACAAGCTGGAGGCAAGCTTGAAAATTATCGGGATTCACATACTACAACAATCATCTGATCTTCCCCAAGGAATGTTGAAAGCATGTTAAGGCAAGAAAACACAATCAATTATAACCATATTGCTAAGGAAGAAATGATACTCTATTTGCCTTTCAATCTTGTTTGTGGTTTCGATCAGGTCAAAGACAGTGGACTTGATCGGAAACACAAATAAAAAACTATGGGATGAAATTTAAAATTCAGAAATTGCCGTCTTCGCTGAGATTCCTTATTTTAACTGCAGTTGTTGTTGGCGTAACTCGATGCCCGTGAGGCTTCTTTGTTGGTCTTCTCCTATTTTCTATCTAGGTGATAATTCCGACCATGCAGCTCCCTAGCAAAGTGTCCATCTGTATTGTTTTTCTTTCAGAGACACAACAGATGAAATTACATTACCGGATACACTTTCATATTTGCACTTGATTCAGATTTTTGCATCTGTTAAGATAATTCCATCGGCCAGATTTGCTCGAAGTTACTTTCTACCCTATGTCTCTTCTTCAATTAGCTCTCAGATGATATAGTCTTCCATCAACCACCTATTTTCCCTCGAAGACATTCTCCTACCGCACCTTCTGCATATAATCATCACTCTGAGCGAGCAATCCAACCATATAAATTTTGGTCAGGGCGATAACTATATTGGTTTTCCATTCTTGTTAGATGCAGTGCTAAGCTTCGAAGGCCCCTCTTGATGTGCTAGATTTTTTTAGCACATTTAATACTTTTTAACTTGAAATAATTGTAAGTTCTTAAGTAATTATTGGTGTTTTTGATGTTATTTCTTAAGATTTTGTAGGAAAGTCAAGATGCATGGAAATAAATAACAATAGATAAAAAGAGCTGAAATCTGAGCAAAAAGAGTTGAAATATGGTTGACGACAACTGTGATAAGTCTTCAGCCTTGTGATAGGCTATCAGCATTGGTGTCAGCCTTAACTCGGGAGTTGCAATCTGAGAAGCAGTTCTGACAATGTTGGTGACGTGGCGTCAAAGTTGTGATATAGCGTCAATAAGGGCGTCAAGCAAAGAATTAGCAAAGGGAGAAGACATCTGACGACGATAGCGAAACACAGTCAGATCCGTGACGCAGCGTCAGCAACATCGTCAGCTTTAGACAAAACTTGAAGACAACTGGAGTTAATTTGACGCCATCTGTGATAAGGCGTCAGACCCTTGACGCGGCGTCAAGTTCTAGTTCTTCTTATGAGTATGGCAGGTCTTATGGTCAAGAAAAGGAAGAACACAACACTAGAAAGAGTGACATTGAAGCTATGCTTTAACTAATGTTGGATCGTATAGACACAACGAATGATACCATATATGACATACGTCAAGACATTAGGGTATTTAACGAGGAAAGAGAAAGGATAGAAGAGATGGATATCGAGGTCAATCATCCAAAACACTTTTCTACATTATGTTTAGATGATATCTTATTTGTGGAATCATTTAAAATAATGGAAGAGTGTGACGATGAAGAGCAAGATTCCTATATTGATGATGAGTTTGATGTTGATCAACCCTTGGAAATTTCCCAACCAACCGAGCCAACCATGAGGGATGATGCCAAGATTGAGGAAATGGTGCTAGAGGCAAAAGAAGAAGCCAAGCCAATCTCTTATGAAGTCTCTATCCCAATTCAAAGTAAAAATGTTGAGAAGATGAATAAAAATGAGTGTGTAGAGGATAGTGTAAATTTTAAAGTAGGATTTGTTGGGCCATACTCGAAGCATTTTTCCACATTATGTTTAGATGATATCTTATCTGTGGAATCATCTAAAATAGTGGAAGACTGTGAAGATGAGGAACCAGAATCCTATATTCTTTATTTTACACTTGATACGCAACACAAAAACACAACTCACTTTAAAGTTGAGTTGTTTACCATGCATCATCATTACTCGGCTTCTTAATCTTTGTACTACCTCCCTATGAGCGAGGCAAGGAGATGGACTCTAAGTTGGGGGTGAAGTTCATATCCTCAAGATGAAGGAAAAAGCTGAGTTAGGTCGTGCCGCGACACTAAATTAGGCGCTTATTGGGAGGCAACCCAAGGTATTTTGTTGTTTGTATTTGTATTGTGTGATTGACATCAGATCTTCGCACCCATGGTGCCACAGGTATATTTCTAGCTCTCTTGTTTTGGATTGACTCGTTGGGAGCACTGCATGATATTAAGTTGAGCATGGGGCTACTTATGGGTGTGATGTTCTTCTGGGATTTTTGTTGTCGTGCCTCTTTTCCCCGGAGTCTTATTCCTAGTAGAGCTGGCACGTTTAGGCATATTGTGTTTGTTTTGTGATGTGTTGTGGTTAACTGGAGAAAAATATGTATCTAGAGCAGTTGACATATTTTTGTTGATTTTTAAGACGGATAAACACCTCTCTATTGGTCTGTTTTATAACTATGTAATATGCATTTATATGTGGCTACTGTAAATCTTTTTATGATATTAGTACTAGGGACATGATAATCAGTGCTAACAATTGCATGAACCGAATGGGTAGTAACTTATGATGTACCATTATGCCATGTCTGTGTGAGGTCTTACTCAATTCTCTGTGTGTGTTGAATCTAGAACTTGCCCGGTTAGTCTTACCTTGGTTGAAAGATAGGGGTTAGGAAAGGATCATAGGCCGTTTTGATTTTTAAGTCATTTTTTTTGCCTAAATGACCTTCCCGGTATGCATGATATCTCTTGATCCCTATTTTGAGACTAAATTGACCATTTCTTTCTATGACATCTATCACCTTCCCGTTTAGATCATAATGAACCTGTTTTGGCCCTGGTCCTCCTTGGACACTGTGCACCTTGCCTTAGGTAAACAACCTAAGTTGAGGGTGGCTATCATAGGGGTGCGTAATGTAAACTGGGTATGAAGAAAGGTAGAATAAAAGGAAAAGAATAAGTAAAAAAAATAAAAAGTTGGGTGGTGTGGAAGAAGAATAAGAAAAGAAAAAGAATGAAAAAGAAAAGCCACATCCATCCTGAATAATGTGTGATCAAGAAAAGGAGAAAAAGAAGAAAAAGGTTAATAAGTGAACCCCAAAAGTTAAGGTAGTGCCAAGGAGTCTTAGTCACTCTAAATGCCATTGAATATCATACTAGCCCTTAGCCTACATTACACGCTGAAGAAAAGACCTATAGTGATCCTAACTTACCTGTCTGGACACCTTGGTAATGAAAGTAAGGGCAAGCATATGGTATTTGACATGCATTGATTGGAATTTCTTTCTGAGAGTGAGTGTCTCTTGACCATCCCCGCATTGACATGCTTGAGTTCATATATGAGTGGGGAGGGAATTCTTTGTTGTAAGGGCATATCGGTAGCATTGCTAGCTGTTTACTTGTTTGGGCAGTGTAACTTGTACATATGCATGGTTATTGTTGCTGAATTGATGCCATATCTTGATTCCTTTGGGTCACATTGTTAATCTTCATTGATATGCACAATTAGATTTATAAGTAATTGAATGTGGAGAGTGGCATGAGTTTTGAGCTAAACTTAATAATCAACTGTGATAGCTATCTTATGTGTCTCTTGGTTAAGCATCGTAGTATGGTGTTATGTAGTTGCTTAAGGACAAACAATTATTTTAAGTTGAGGGTGTTATTTTTTGATAACGCTCAACTTACACCTCAAATTAGTGTAAGGCGGTCGTCGTCAATATATTTACCCAACTTTGGAGTCGGGGTTGAATCCACAGGGAACAATGTGAGTGGCGATTAAACTAGTTTGAAATTATAGCTACAAGTTAAATTCAAACAAATGATACAAGGTACTGCTTAAGACTCTTGAAGTAAGTAGGAACAACAGAATATTCTTGACGACTATACTATCTGACTTATCTCTCGACCTCACCAGACAATTTATTATCTAATTCTCTCGAACTTAAATAACTTATCTATTTCCAATAGGATGTTATCTCAGGCAGATTAATCCAGTTACGACATTAATCATTAAACAGAAGGTTGGTAGCTTCCGAGTCCCTGTTGATAATTCACGTCCTCTAGTATATTTCTCTGTTCAAGCAAATAAACCTAAGGCATAACCTATTGTTTGCAACCAATAGATTTTAAGTTAAAACAACAGAATTTCAAGATGTCCTACTACTCTTTGAACCCTTTAAGTACATAGCAGCATATCAAACCCTAATCCATGGATCCCATAACTCAGGCTAATGAAATTAGCGGCTCATGATTTGATGAATGAAATAAAAAGTTAAATTCATGATAGTATGGATAAACTTATGAATGGATGAAAACAATAATTGTTTCTTCAACTGAATCACAAGAGAATAATCCACAATAGTTGATAAGTGTTGAAGGGAAAACAAGAAAAATACTTGATGAAAAAGATGAGGCAATGTACGTTCCTCCCAAGTTCCAAAAAATCAGATTGAGAGAGATCCTGAATAAAACCCTCAAAACTTCTATTTATACCTAAACTTAATTATGGAAATAAAATAACAAAATAAATAAAATTATCGGATTAGGTGATACCTTGGCTGACGCCTTATCACGGATGGCGTCAGATTAGCTCCAGTCGTCTTCAAGTTCTCTCTAAAGCTGACGATGTTGCCGACGCCGCATCACGGATCTGACGGCGTTTCACTGTCTTCGTTAGATATCTTCTCCTTTTGCTAATTCTCTGCTCAAGGCTGACGCCCTTATTAACGTCTTATCACAACTTTGACGCCACGTCAGCAACGTCGTCAAAACTACTTCTCAGACTGCAACTCCTGAGTTAAGGCTGACGCCAATACTGATAGCCTATCACAAGGCTGACGACTTATCACGGTTGTCGTCAGCCATGTTTTCAGTTCTTTTTGCTCAGATTTCAGCTCTTTTGCTCCATTGTTATTTTTGTTTCCATGCATCTTGACTTTCCTACAAAATCTTAAGAAATAACATCAAAAACACCAATAATTACTTAAGAACTTACAATTATTTCAAGTTAAAAAGTCTTAAATGTGCTACAAAAATCTAGCACATCACCTCTAAGGGTCCAATGCACCCTAAAAGTTAGTCCAATCGCTATTGAATCTCTTTATAATGACACCAAAACTAAATCCATTCACAATGCTTGACAAATAAACATGAGCAACAACCGACATTAAATCTTAACAGGGTTTCAGAACCATATTCATGGTCCCTTATCCTTATCAGTTCGGATCTACCAAACTTAACTTTAAAATTGCAGACATCTTATTTGAACGATCTATGACTAATCAGTAAAAACAACATTCATAAAATCAGTGCACTCTATGTGTGTTTCCACGATAACACTATCAGTAATACATACCTCCCACATATGAAGTGGTTCTATCTACAAGCAGTTTATTCCTCTGAACCCATCTTTACTGCAGTCTTTTGCGATAGTCCGTCAAAAGTTAATCTACAAAGAAGAGAAAAAAAATTGATGTCACAAAAAGAACATTATCCATCTGTTGCATCAGATATGGAGTCTGTTGCAATAGATGTGGAGTCTGTTGAAATACATCAAACCAACCTTTCTGGTAGTTTTATTTGTTCCAACAGTTTCTCCATCTGTTGCAACATCAACAACAACATAAACATCAACAACAAAGAAACAACAACATTTGTTCCAACAAGATCATCAACAACAAAAAAGCAATATCCTTTGTTCCAAAATCATCAACAACACCACACCACAAGTTCCAACAACACCAACCCACCAATAACATCAATAACTGCATCAACAATAAAGAAACAAATAAAATACATACAAAAAAAATGATACTGCCAACAAGGCTTTTAAACTTATCCCAACAGATGACTTTTTTCTCATATTGTAATAAAAATTCTCAGATTATTTATTCAACTCTTAAAAGTTCCTTCAAATTTTTTTAATAAATATGATCTGGATAAATAGTAATTAAATAAAAAACATATGTAAATAACTTGCAAAGAAGAAGACGAGAATGAAAGAACAATAATGAACCATACTTTAATATCAAAAAGGGGATCAAAACATAAATTTAAGTCGAGGAAAGATATGGCGTTGGTGTTACGTTCATTCCGACTCGAGTCATCGATCGATCACTCTGAGTTGAAATGAGTTCTCATCAACTCAATGTTAGGATGGTGATAGTACCTAAGTTTATTTAGGTGGAACTAGGGATGAATGAATGAGCTCGCAGGGTCAACTACAAAACCAATCGTGTCTTTGCAATTGCATGGCATTGGTATTGCGTTCATCCCGACCCGAGTCGTCGATCGATCACTCTGAGTTGAAATGAGTTCTCATCAACCCAATGTTTTAAAAACTATATCTTTTAAATTTTTAAAAATTAATTAAGATCAATTCAGACCAAATTAGCAATTTAAAAACTTGTCATTCTTTTCCAAAATTACAAATCAACCCATACAAATCATCCATTTGCGCGAAAAGCTTTTCATTTCAAATCTTAAGTTCTCGCTCTTCTCTCTCTCTCTCTCGGGGTCTACTCTCCCTCTCAACAATACAAACAACAACTACTCAATATATTGCTCAACCCTTCAAAATAGGTCGATTTTCTTCCCATTTACGACTACATATAGTTATTTTTGTCGACTTCATTCCCGCTTGTATCCTTCATTTTCTCTGTCTTCGCATGTAACAGAGTTCGAGAAGAGTTTTACATTTGTTCTTTATTCTAAAAAAATAGGGCTTTTTAGTTAATGATGAAAAAGAAGACTTATAGTTGTATTATCTTCGAGAATGGGTTAACAATTTTGAGTTTTGATGCTAAAAAAGTAGGAAGCAACTTAGAAAACCCTAATTTTTCTCTCAGTATTTTATTGACTGTCGTGGTATTGTTGGATGATGTTTGTGGTGTTGTTGGTGGCTGTTGTTGGTGGTGTTGGTATTTATATTTTTTTGCGGTGGTGTCGGTGGTCTTGGTGTTGGTATTGATGGCATTGGTGGTGGTCTTGGTGGCATTGATGGTGGAATTGGTTGTGGTGGTGGTCCATCTGTTGCAACGGACGGAAGATCTGTTGGGAGATATTAAATAGGTCTTCAAACAGATTCTCTAACTGTTCCAACTGATGGATTATCCGTTGGAGTATTTTCTTGTAATGTGGTGTAGAATAATTTATTGAACTTTGTCCACCTATTGCAACAGATGGAATATATGTTGGGAGATATTAAATAGGTCTTCAAACAAATTCGGGTTCCCCATCTGTTCCAACTGATGGGTTGTCCGTTGGAGTATTTTTTTTTGGTTATGTGGTAAAAATAATTTATTGAAATTTATCTCACTTTTTTTAAAAAAATTGTGCAGACATCAAATGCAATGTATTTTTCATTTTTCTTTTGTTTGTAGGATCAACTTCCGATCACCAAACAAAAAAGGCTAGAGTACAGATAGATTCGGAGGAACTTCCAGAACAATCTCAGTCAGGGCAAAATGAAGCTGAGGAAAGTGATAACTCCTCCTCACCAGTGGGGCGTGAAATAATATCGAAATTCCAGCATGATTTTATCAAAACCATTAGTATTGACAAGTTTCGAGTTGCGATGCCAATGAATAACTCTAAAGCAGTATTTGGTGATCTTGTACTTAAATGTCAGTTGGGAAAACTTTTGACGAACTTAAGAGTATTATGAAGAAGGAAAACATAGATGAACTTTTTAAGAAGAGCTGCTTTGCATACTTTCTTGAGCTGTCTGGGCCCCGCTCTCTCTGTTTCCCAATGATCATGGTATATGGCCTTCTCATGCACAGGATCATATATGTGGGGGATGATGAAGGTCTGAAAGAGGGCGAAAAAAAGATGGATGAAGTCTGGATCAACTCCTGTGGCATGCCGATTTGTTTTGGATTGAAAGAGTTTGCCATTGTGACGGGCTTGAGATGCGATTATCCAGAAGAACCTCCCATCAAGAAAACACCCCACGAAGGGTCCAACAAATGCAAGGTAAAAAAAGATGGGTTGTTGGGCATTGTTGGACCTTGCTACAAAGTGGAGGATTTGATGGCGGATCTAAAAAATAAAGACATACCAAAGCATACAGGGAGAAATTGTGCTTAGTTTGGTTTGTCCATTCCGTTTTATTGGCAAGAGACGTCAGGAAAGTCATAGAACGTGATTTGTTGGCGCTTGCTGATGATTTTGAGAAATTTAACGATTATCCCTGGGGATACGACAGCTACTACTTGACTGTTAAATATTTACTGAAAGAGCTAAAGCCAAAGACGACCACATTATACGGCTTTCCTTGGGATTTCATGGTAAAATTAATCATTATTTTTACTCATTCATTAATTTATATTGAATATACTTGTTTTTTTTTTCTTGCTTCCTGTTTACAATTTTTAGGCTTGGGCATGTGAAGCAATTTCTCTCCTCCAAAAGCATTTCAAGGATTACCCGGATAAGGTTTCTCATCCAAGGATCCTTAGGTGGTTAGCTGCAGTAGAGGGCAGCAAAATAAATATTAACGAGGCTAATCTCTTTAATCCTTCGGATGATGCAGTACGTCTTTTTTCAACTAAAATAATTTGCCTCAAACAGATGTTTCAATAATTATATAATTTTCATACACTTTTTAAATTTTGTATATATAGTTTATACATATACATATTTGATAGAACTATACAATTTCTATACATATATCTTATGTAGATACATATTCTATTTAATAATTATATCATTTTTATAAAATTTAATTATTATTTCTAAACAATAAAAAAATAGAATATTTGATCAGTTAAAAAATTTATAGCAAAAAAAAAATTAAAATATTTTTAAAAGGTCCGAATTGCCCAAGTTGAATACTGTATGTATTGTATACAGACTGTATCAGTATTGTATATGAACTATATATGGACTACACAGGCTAAAACCTAAAATAGGAAATGACTATAAAGCGAAAATAATATATCCGATTCAAATTTTTTGAAAAGTTTTTAAACCTGGGCTATTTATTTTTAAAAATATTGTAGAATGTTCTTTTTCCTTTTTTTTTTAAATTGCATGTCTGGATGATGATCAAAAGACATGCAAGTTTTGACTTTCTCGATTTGCGCTTTTTTGTTAAAAAAATGGCACATGTGATTTCTTACCAACGAGGTAAATTTGGCTCCGATAAATGATATAACCATAATCGATTAAATAAAGAAAAATATATTTTGATAAATATGATTGATAGATATAAATATATTTTATATATTCTTAAATTTGTTGATGAAAATTCTTAATTATTTTCACTTGAATTAATTATTTTATTGAATTTGGTCTTTTTAAAAAAATTACGGAATTTAGTTAATAAGAGGGTTTTGTGTAAAAATTTAAAGATTGGGGTTATATGTAATAATAATGGAAGTTGAAATTGGAAGTGGAAAAAGGGGGAAACAACAAAAAAGTTGTTTTCCATTTTCGGAATTTTATTCCGAAATTGTTTTTCAAAGTTTCTTGGCCAAACACCATAATTTTTAACTCCAGAAAAAAGGGAAAAATATTCATGGCCAAACAGGTCCTCAATATTTTTAAAAATATTTTAAATTATGAATTATTATAACTTATAATATTTTTTTTTTAGTTTCTAAATAGGTAAATTTTATTTAAAAAGTTTAGTATAAAAATAATGAATAAACTAATTAGTTTGAATATACTTTAAGGTGTTTCTCGTGTCACCCAAGCATATTTGACTAATTGTTTCAAACATTAGAAACTGAAAGGTATTAGCACTTTCTCATTAGTTGCTGAGTACTTGTATAGTCCCTTTTTCCTTTTTGATATATAATTGGACGTAGTTGACTCCACACAAAATCATGCTAATAATAGTGTGCTTCTTGAACAAATATTAGATTTCACCAACTTCACAATAATCTAAAAATTAAGACATAACTTTTCATAGCAGATTGAATGAATGACGTTAGCAATGTAAAATTTTTTATTACATTATCAAAAATTTGCAAGGTCTTAATCATTTACATGGATAAATAGTCTTTTAATATATTTGTCCTTATTTTCCAACTTTGTACACATATTTATCCCTTGAGCATGTTAATTCCCCTTGTTCCCCTTATAAACAATACTAACGAAAAAATCACGAGTAACAAAAGAAGAAGGTAACTAGAAGAAGATGAGATAATAGACCATTGAAGGTGAGATGAGAGAATATAGACTAAGTCAAAGCTTCAACATCATTTGCATAATCTCTTTGGTAGGTAACTGCTCCCATTTAACGTGTTTGCTTAACCTGAATCCCAAGGAAAATCCACTATTTTGTTGGACTATAACTTCACCTCAGGCCCAAGTCTAAAGTCCGTGACAGAGTTCATAACACGACCCACCATAAAATGGAAAAAATACATAAAGTAGTATACTTAAGTATTAAATTACAAAAAATAGCAACACTTTAATCAAATTACATTTATAGCATGTGTATTTGTATTTTTGTAGCAACAGTTTGCAAAAATACAAAATACATATCGATCATAAAGGCAGTAAAAATCATATGTATTTGTATTTTTGTAGCAACAGTTTGCAAAAATATAAAATATAACTTGTAATATTATGTAATTATGAAACTGTTGCTATAAAACTCATAATTAAGGGGATAAGTATATTATTTTTGAATTTCATCCCAAAGATTTTCAAGAAACACAGCTAAAGATCTTTTCTTCTACCCTAGTGTTGCTGGTGATGGCTCGATGAGGAAAAATATACCATGTAAAAACATAAAAACTCATGAGAAAACTCAGTTTGATTTTTTGGTTCAAACTTCTTGGTTGAAATAGTGAAGTCTACAAGTATATGATAGTAAAGATGATCTCAGGTTACATCATTACAAGGTAGGAATTAAAGAAATCCAATTAGGTGTAACTATTCCTAATTGATATAGGAGTACAATGTAATCTAATTAAATTATTCCAAACAACGTTCAATTTTGCCACTATGATGGAAATATGGTGTTTAGGTGATAGGAAATTAAAGACCCTTGGCTTTAAGGACAATACATAAATTAAGAAAAGCAAACATTCTCCGAATACAACAACACCTAAATTAGCTTGAGAAACTATCCAAGAACTCTTTATCAGTTTCAAGAGAAGCCATGAAGTCAGGTAAAAGACACACTTCCAAATCCATGCCACCATCACCTTCAATCCCTTCATATAAACTCACTTTCCCATCAAACTTATGTGCATATCCACTTCTAAGTGCCATTCCTTTTCTCAATCCAAATTCATTCCCATACATGTTAAATCTTGGAGAACTTCCCATCATAATGCTACTAGGATCAAAGAATCCCAACTGATAAATCATACCACATTCCAATTTCTCAACCCATTCGCGTATTTCTTTATTGTTATGATTCACTACAGCTTCATGCAGTTTCCACGCTGCCCATCCAAGGTTGTTCTCAAGAAGTTCTCCTGCTGAGGCAATTCCTCTGACTGTTTGTATGCAATTTCCAAAATAGTTTTCGGGCAACGGAGGATCCAATCTTCCTCTGTTGTTACACGCCATTCGACAACTTGTCATGTGATCCGATGGGAATTTTCGAACCCTTGTTATGCATCTCCACATATGAGCCGACAAAGCTTGTAAAGATGAAATCTTGGTCGTGTTACATTCTTGATTGGCCTTAGCTTTGAGTTTCTTTAAAGATTTAGATGAGAAATGGAAGAATCTTTCCCTCATTTTCGGGGATTCGTGTCTACTAATGAATTGATCATGATGAGTATAAGGAATATTGATAATCGGACCATGTCCTTCTGGAAACCAATGGTTAAAATTAGGAGTTTTCGAAATGGGAATGAGCTGTTTTTGCCCATTATTGGCTTTGAAAACTTCAGAAAAACTGTTAAAGAAATGCCAATAAGAAGTACCATCAGCTAACACATGGTTAATTGAGCAACCAACAAAAACTCCATCAATTAGTTCAGTAACCTGAATAGTTAACAGAGATAGTTCATGCCCATCATGGTTAATTGCTCTATCATGATCAAAAAATGATTGGACAATTAAAGGCACATCTTTTGGTGAAAGTATATCAGAAACAGTTAAATCAAGATTAGCATGAATAAATCTTGCACCAGGGCTATTGACACAGTCAATATAGACACTGTAAAGAGGGGGATTTTCTTGTTTAAGTGTTTTAAATCGACCAGCTAAAGGGTAAAAATGGACAAGGGTAATTGAGAGGGAATCTTTAAGTTTTTGCAAAAATGAATCAAGTTGAAAAGATGATGGCTTAGTGAAAAGGATACCTTTCTGAATGTATTGCACTGAAAGCATGGCTAAATCCCATGATGATAGATAAATTGGTTTTTGAGATTCTTCTGAATTGTAAAGTGGCTTGATGAAACAATCTGAAATGTGTTGAACAGTTGGTGAAGAAGCCATTCTCTTTGTTTCGTTTTTTGCTTTGTTGTAATTGTAGTATGAAATTTGGTTGTTATAGAGCATTTATTAATGCTTACTTAGTCCAACTGTTACCTACACCGTCTCACCAACCTATTTGAATATATAACATATTAATTATTATTTTTTTTGTTATTTTAAGTGTTAACTATTATAATTTATAATAGTTTTTTGATATTATAATTTACTATATTAAGTTGTTAGCTAATTTATAATGCTCTTTCTGTTCAAATTTTTGTAGTAATGATAGTCAATTATATTTTAAAAATAATTTAAGTTTTAAATTATCATGATTTATAATAATTTTTCTTCTATTCCAATTTAAGCGACACTGATATAATTTTGATGTCAATCAAATACCACGATTGAAGTAGCAAAGTAGACATGTCTTAAATGACTCATAATAACCAATTAGAAGTGATGTTATAAAAATACTTATGAAAAAATCTAAGTAGACCTCATATAAGATGTCAAATTAATTTAAAATATTATTGAAGTAATTTATTATTTTATGTCTATTTTATTTTTTTAATAAATATTATTAATTTTTTAATATCTAGATGATCTCTAATAATTAATTAGAAGTGATATACTAAAATCACGGAGCAAACAAACAGATCACAAGCTGATATGACAACGGAGTGAAGTCTACTTGAGCAGTAGGTTTAGAATGGTACCTTAAATATATTTTTAAGCCGTTTTAGTCTTTTAAGTTCGTAAAAAATGAGCACTTTTGATCTTCGACATATATATGGTTAATAAAATAAGCGTGAACTCTGAAAAAAAGAATAGGCTTATCATGAATTTATACATGGAACTCTGATAAAAAGAATAGGCTTATCATGAATTTATATTTAGAAGTATGGGTGTGCATCGGTCGGTTCGGTTCGATTTTACATATTATCGATTCTATCAGTTTATCAATTTTTGGTTTTTAAATATGCTAAGCCAATAACCAAACCAATAAGATATTTTTTATTGACTTTTAGTCCTTAACGGTTCGATTTTCGATTTAACCGATAAGAAAATACTCATAAAATATAAATAGTAGTAACTAACATGAAAAATAATCGAATCTTAATTGCAAACAAAAATCCTATATAATGTATTTTAATTTACAAGAATCTTCTTCAGGTTTGAACTAAATGTTGTTTGGAGAAATTAAGAGTTTGTATAATTGAAATAATAGGTTTGTTAATTTGTAGAGATTAAAGAGAAATATCTAATAAGTATATATATATATATATAGTCTTATTGGGTTATTGGTTTACCCAATAACCCAATAAGAAAAAATCGAACCGAACCAATAATTCAATAATTTTTTTTTATAAAATCATTAAAAAATCGTTAACGCAATAATCCAATAATAATAAATTAACAATATTTTTATCGATTTAGTTTATCAATCGGTTCGATTTTTGTACAGCCCTATTTGAAGGTGTAGTTGTAGTTTTTGTTAATTCTGGTATATTTTTGATGTCTTATACAGCTTTTTTTGAGTTAAACAATTTTTGCTATATTTTACTTTATTTTTGGTGTTATAGTTTTCTAGATTTGATGGGACTTACTGATATTTCTGGTCAAGTTTTTTTTCCTTACTTTCACAATTCCTAGACAATCTAATAATCAAGATTTGTTAAATATTTGATAGAAGTTTCCTAGTACTGTTTTAGTAAACCTTTTTCAATACTTCATATAAAAAACTTTTTTCAATACTTCATATAAAATCTAATACTACTTAATTTTGTTAAATATTTGACGAAGATTTGAAGCGCTCATTTTCGACAAACTTAAACTATCAAAATTGCTCACGATTACATTTAAGTAATCATGTTGAACCTATTCTAAAGACAAGGGAACAATTTTGTCATTCTTTTTTTTTTTTTTTGTAATATATTTCTCCTCTAAATAGGTAGATAGACGTCGGTAAAATCTAACATTTGTACCAATATCTTTAATAAGACGAGTCTTTGAAGTGTAAGCATCAAGTTCTCCAATTACAGACTAATTGCAAAAAAATAAGTGAGGTTTGAATATTTTAGGTATTGGTCGAGTCAACAAATCATATTGGACTAGTTGTTTCTAACATAAGAAATTCAAAGGTTGCACCTTCTCAGAAATTGCAGAGCATTTTACATTACTATCAAATGGGAAATTTAGAATTTGGATTTTATGAATTTAATCTTTTAAAATTTTTAGTATTGAATCTATTTTATATTTAAATTAGCGTTCATATAACATTTATCACAATTTCAATAAATTTTTACACATAAATTTATATACAAAAGTTATGAATTCAATTAAATTCGTATCTATAGTACATCCCCACTGCACGTCTTTTGTCTTTGAACCTCTTCGCCGTCTTGGCTGGGGGAATAGATAATTGGAAGTAGTTGACTTTGACTCCACACAAAATCATAGTAATAATAGTATTTGATGAACAAACAATATAAGATTCACCAACATCATATATAATAATCTAAAAATTAGGATAAATAATCTTTTCATAGCAGATTGAATGGCGTAAGCAATTACATAATCAATGAATATAAGTTAAAATTAACAATAATTTTGAATCCCCCTCCCCCCTGAGCTACTAGCTAGTTTACAATATTGACTCGAGGTAGTTTTGGTGGGAAGAGCCATTTTACTACAACAGTTGTATATTGGTCCAACTGCTAACTCTCAAAAATTTCAAAAGTTAATCGATAATTTGATCGAGTTAAATTAAAGGACCAATACTAGTTCGTAAATTTTCATTTTTTGGAAATAAATATACACTCCATTAAATTTTTAAAGTGGAGAACATGTTGTAAAATCTTGTTGCACAATTGCGGAATTAATAGAATATCTCGAAAGCGAGGTGTGCTCTTTTAGTATAAACTAGGAGCAGGAACGACCAAGTTTAAATATTATCACAAACCAAACAAATTGAAAAGCGGAAGAAGAAACAAAAATGTTCACTGGCTTTCTACTCTTTAACCCAAAGCACAGATGATAAGTTTTATAGTCCAAAAATTTCACTGCCAACGTTCGCATGTTAAAGTACCTTTAAAAGCAATTTAGAGGAATTGACGATGAACCGTTGTCCAATAACTAAAAAATTAGCAGGCAACTCATTAAAATGAAAAGAGTTGTTGTCCAACGACCAATTAAATGCTATATTTTTAAGACATCATTAATAAAACTTTTTATTATCAGAACATACATGTTTGATTAATAGTTCACCTAATCACATGTGTGATTTCTAATTCAAGAATCATGAAAAATGCTAACTCTCAAAAATATCAAAAGTTATAAGTTACATAAAATTATCCAAATAGCGGTGTATCATGTATGCGTTGATTTAAATATGTACAATAGAGTAATTTATCAACTCCATGAAGCTTGGTTTGGTTCATTTAGCATTCGTTAAATTTATTAGTAGTATCTGTTGGGAAAGATAGGGGCACTATGAAAGAGCCCCATAGGGTAGCAACGGAAGAATACCCAAGTCTAAACTTTCTCTTCCAATTTGAACTAAGAGGAGACAAGCAAACCAAGCAAAACAAAGTAATATGGCAGCAACAAAGTAATATGGCAGCAAAAGAATTGTTGGGATTTTTGCCCCGATTTTCTTATCAAATTTTAAGTTTTACTTTTTCTTGTAAGGAAATAAAAGTAACCATAAATACTTTTACTTTTCCTGAAAGAAAAATATAAAACCTTTCCAGATTTGGCAAACCTCTTTCTTGCAGGAAAAGTTTTGAGCATGTATAAATAGAAGACCCCTCTTCTCATACAATAACATAGTAGCATCCACAATGTAGTCGTTTAAAGATCTCGTTTAGGGGGGATTTTCTCCCAATAACTTTTAATGTCTTTTTTATATTAGTTTTCAATATGTAGGTCACTTGACCAAATTACATCAATAATATGTTTTTAGTATGTTTTTCATTGTCGTCTGAATTACACTATGATAGTTTACAACTAATAACTTCCGCATGACGCCCTCTTGATTTTGAACCCAACAAGAATTACCACACAAATACGATAGGACAAGAATAAAGGCAATCACACAAGACATCAAATTTACGTGGAAAATTCTTCGGTGTGAAGAGTAAAAACTACGGGACCAAACCTCCACCATAATCACCAAATAGTTACAATATTGCTCTCCAAAATGGCCACAATACAAGTGTCAAACAACAAGGAACAATACATAAACCATAACACCAAACACTAGAGAAATAAAGGAGTGAAAGCATAAAAAATGCAGCTACTGTTCAGGAATGAAGAACAGGAGCTACAGGCCACGAAATCAAGCTCCGTTAGTTCCTAATCAAATATTGAGATGAGAGGAACAAGCAGTCCAAAAATCAGCTCAATCAGACAGAAAACGAAGCGAGAATTGCAATTTGAAGTTGACAACTGTGGCTGGAATTTAGGTGTGAAATCAGCTTTGTTTTTCTCTCTTTGGCTGCTGAAAAATTTCTTTTTTGTGATGGTGAATAAGACCTAAAAAGATCAATATATATGTCCCAAAGTAATGGGCCTATGGGTAAAAGTGGGTTGGTTCAAATTGGGCTTCATTTATCCACTTAGGAAGAGAAAAAGACCCAATAACCCAACAATTCTCCCCCTCCCAACTATATGGAGTAGACCGCTATCCTGACGATCATGCAATAATCTTCAAACTTTCTTCTTGGCAAAGCTTTAGTTATTATGTCAGAACCATTATAATCCGTATGAATCTTCGCAAGTTCAAGCAACTTAGAATCCAACACATCCTGAATTCAGTGGTATCTCACATCAATGTGTTTAGACCGACCATGAAATGTAGAATTCTTGCCAAGATGTATGGCACTTTGACTGTCGCAATGAAGCACATACCTCTCTTGAGCATAACCAAGTTCCCCCAATAATCTCTTCATCTAAAGCAATTCATTACAAATTTCAACGACAGCAATAAGCTCAGCTTCTGTAGTAGATAGAGCAACACATTTTTGCAACCTAGATTGCCAAGGCACAACTCCTTCTGTAAAAGTAACCAAATACCCTGAAGTAGACTTGCGAGTATCAACATCACCGGCCATATCTGAATCAGTATAACCGCAAAGAATAGGCTTCCCTGTACCAAAACACAAACTCAGACTAGAAGTGCCACAAAGATATCTCATAATCCACTCCACAGCATTCCAATATTCTCTTCCCGGATTAGAAAGAAAATGTCTAATAACACCAACAGCATGAGCAATATCCGGTCTTGTGCAAACCATTGCATACATCAAACTACCAAAAGCTGAAGTATAAGGAACTTTCTTCATATCTTCCTTCTCATCATCACTGGAAGGACACTGCTTCATGCTCAACTTGAAGTGCATAGCTAAAGGTGTACTGACAACCTTAGCCTTGTCCATGTTAAACCTTCAAAGTACTTTCTGAATGTACTTCTCTTGTGATAACCACAACTTCTTGGCTTTTTTGTCACGGACAATCTGCATGCTAAGAATCTGCTTTGCTGGTCCTAAGTCTTTCATAAAAAAAAACTTATTCAACTATTGCTTCAACTTTTGAATCCTGCAAGCATTATGACCAACAACAAGCATGTCATCAACATAAAGTGACATAATAATAAAGTCACCATCAGAGAATTTTTGCACAAAAACACAATGGTCTGAAGTAGTTATTTTGAAGTCCTGCTGACTCATAAAGGAACCAAACTTCCTGTACCACTGCCTAGGAGCTTGTTTCAAACCATACAAGCTCTTCGTCAATTTGCAAACATAATTCTCTTTTTCCTTGACTTCAAAACCTTTGGGTTGCTCTATATAAATTTCTTTATTTAAGTCACCATAGAGGAAAGCAGTTTTAACATCCATTTGCTCAACCTCTAAATCTTGACTTGCAGCTAAGCCTAGAACCACATGAATAGATGACATCTTCACAACTGAAGAGAATATCTCATAAAAATCAACTCCCTTTTTCTGGTTAAATCCCTTCACAACCAATCTAGTCGTGTACTGTGGAACTAGGTTACCATTTTCATGCTTCACCCAAAGAACCCACCTGTTTTTCAAAGCTTTTCTGTCTTTAGGCAGCTTAACCAAATCAAAGGTATGATTATCATGCAAAGATTTAATTTCATCTTCCATAGAATCAAACCACTTTTCTTTTTCTTCACTTTCCATGGCCTCATCAAGACTCTCAAGTTCTCCCCCGTCAGTCAAGAGTACATACTCATTAGAAGAATAATGAGATGAAGGTATTCTCTCACTAGTAGATCGTCTGAGATAACTCTCTGTAACATCAACAACTGATTGCTGATCAACCATATAAGCTTACACTGGAGCATCAACAACATCATGCTGGTCATTCTGAACATGATCATCATCTTCATTATCAACTTGATTTTCATCATCATGAAGATTTTCTTCAGGAGTAGTATTCAAAGGAACTGGATCAACATCAACTAGACTCTCACTACTCTGAGAATCAACCTTCTCAGCTTTATCAAAATCTTCAATTGTTTGGTCTTCAAAGAACACAGATCTCAACTTCTAACAAGTTTCTGCTCAACTGGATCATAGAGGTAAATTCATCTTGACCATAACCAATAAAGATACACTTTCTAGTTTTAGCATCCAACTTTGACCTTTCATCCTTAGGAACATGCACAAAAGCTTTACACACAAAGACTCTAAAATTATCAAAAGAAACATTTTTACCAGACTAAACTCTGTCAGGGACATCACTATCCAAAGCAATAGTAGGAGATAAATAGATAACATAAACAATAGTATTAAGTATTTCTTCTCAAAAGGAATCTGGCAGCTTAGCGTCTGAAAGCATACAGCTAACCTTCTCAACTAGAGTTCTATTTATCCTCTCTGCTAAACCATTCTACTGAGTAGTTTTTGAAAGAGTTTTCTGATGTCGAATACCCTGCTCTCTGCAATATTTATCAAAAGGATCAATATACTCACCATCATTATCTGAATGGATGCATTTCAATTTTTTTCCTGTCTGTCTCTCAACCAAGGCCTGAAAATCTTTGAACATATCAAGTACTTGATCCTTGGACTTTAAAGGAAATACCCAGAGTTTGCGTGAATGATCATCAATAAAATTTACAAAGTAAAGTGCATCACTATGAGACCTTACTTTAAAAGGACTATACAAATCAGAATGCACCAACTCCAACAAATCAAGCTTTCTTGAAGGCGAATGACTTTGAAAAGAAACTCTTTTCTGTTTACCGGCTAATCAATGAACACACTTCTTCAACTTTGCTTGTTTCACTTCAGAAAGTAAATTTTTCATAGCCAAACTATCAATCCCCTTCTTACTTATATGACTTAACCTTCTATGCCACAAATATGATGAAGTATCATTCTCCACCATGTTTATCAAGTCTCTAGAAGTAGAGCCCTGAAATACGTACAAGTTAGACAACTTATCACCTCGAGTCATAATCATCGAACCTCTATTACGCTTCCACTGGCTAGCACCAAGGGTGTTAATGTAACTCTCATCATCAAGGTTTCCTACAGAAATCAAATTCAAGCGAATATCTGGAGCATGTTTGACATTATTGAGAACTAGTTTGGAACCATTGTTACTTTTCAAACAAACAGTGCCAATGCCAAGTACTTTAACTTCATCATTATTGCCTATTTTCAACATTCTAAAGTTACCTGGAGTATAAGAAGAAAATAATTCCTTCCTTGGCGTAACATGAGAAGTAGCACCAGAATTCACAAATCAGCTAGACTCATCACGAACAAGATTGATGGCATTCTCACCACAAGCAACAAGAAGATCATCATTTGCGACAAGTGCAACACAATTTTCATTATCGCCTTTGTTCTTTTGCCGTCTCATATCTCTCTTATGCTTGTAACAATATTTTATGATATGCTCCTTTTTTGTTGCAATAGTCACATGTAACATTCTTCAATTTAGACCTCGACTTGCTTCTAATTTTATCTCTATCATTCGGACATCTGGACTTGTTTCTCCCCCTCTCTTCAGTAACCAAAACATTAGAGTGTGAAGATGAAGAAGATGAGGCCTGAGATCTTCTTTTCATCTCTTCATTCAAGACACCACTCTTAACATATTCCATAGTTACAACACCACTGGAAGCAGAATTAGTCAAAGAAACTCGAAAATTTCAAAAGTTATAAGTTACATAAAATTATCCAAACAGCGGTGTATCATGTATGCGTTGATTTAAATATGTACAATAGAGTAATTTATCCACTCCATGAAGCTTGGTTTGGTTAATTTAGCATTCGTTAAATTTATTAGTAGCATCTGTTGGGAAAGACAAGGGCACTATGAAAGAGCCCGACAGGGTAGCAATGGAAGAATACCCAAGTCTAAACTTTCTCTTCCAATTTGAACTAAGAGGAGACAAGCAAACCAATCAAAACAAAGTAATATGGCAACAAAATAATTACTACACAAATACGATAGGGTAAGAATAAAGGCAATCACACAAGACATAGAAAATCCTTCGGTGTGAAGAGTAAAAACTACGGGATCAAACCTCCACTATAATCACCAAATAGTTACAATATTGTTCTCCAAAATGGCCACAGAACAAGTGTCAAACAACAAGAAATAATACATAAACCACAACACCAAACACTAGAGAAATGAAAGAGTGAAAGCACAAAAAATGCAGCTACTGTTCAGGGATAAAGAATAGGAGTTACAGGCCACCAAATCAAGCTCCGTTAGTTCCTAATCAAAGATTGAGATGAGAGGAACAAGCAATCCAAAAATAAGCTCAATCGGACAAGAAACGAAGCGGAAATCACAATTTGAAGTTAACAGTTGTGGCTGGAGTTTAGGTGCAAAAATCAGCTTTATTTTTCTCTCTTTGGCAACCGAAAACTATTGTTTTTGTGATGGTGAATAAGACCTAAAAATATCAATATATATGCCCCATAGTAATGAGCCTATGGACAAAAGTGGGTTGATCCAAATTGGGCTTCATTTATCCACATAGGAAGGAAAAAAAAGCCAATGACCCAACAACATCGACCGACCATGAAGGCTTGATATAATATTTATAGATGTTTTATTCAAATACTAGTGGAAAGATATGGCGCTTCGCGCTACAATTAAGCCCTTGTATTTAAAGACTGTCCTAATAATAATTTTTTATCAGGTTGACATATTTTCATATTAGGTTGTGAGATGCCATATATATTCTTTTTTAATTATTGATACTTCAAGAAAAAAATACTAAATTGAGACGCTTAAGTATGAAAATCGAATGATATAACATCCGAACTAGAGAGAATCGAATAAAAGAAGATTAGAAAAGTAATGAAAAGAGCCAAAAATGATGAATCATTGGCCAAAAAACCATGAGCCAGTAAGTCCTATGAAAACTTTATAATAAAGTCTTGTTCTTGAAGAGTACATTTCTTGCATTTAACGAAATAGTTAATTAAAAATACTAATATCTATCTATTTATATTTATATATCATTCAAACTTCTATACTTTGTCAAACTAATTAATTTGGTAATCTCTCTTGATGGTTCTTCCTAGACCATTAAACTTCCTTCTTTATCTTGATAAACTTGTATCCAATTAAATTAGCTTTCTCTTTGCTAAATTTTACACTGTCATCATACTTCCTTCTTCATCTTGATGAACTTGTATTTGACTATTATTACACAAGAAAAAATTCTAAAGAATATTATGATCTTCATCAAAATGATGATTACCATATTGTCAAGTGAAAAAGATGTAAAGGAAAAAAAAAGGATAAAAAAAATACTAATAAAGAAGAAGAAGAAGGAGAAAATGCAAATAATTATTTCAACAACTCAACAGATGATTGGTATTTATAGATGGATTAATCCATAAGAATTAAGTAGAATGAAGTTGAGAAGACATGTAATTTAAGTAGAGAATGCAAATAGATGAAATTTTTTTTATAACTCATGAGATATTATTAGATATAGTAAATATGATAAGAGTATTTTTTAATTTAATTAATAAATAAATTGATTAATGAAAGAATGAATAATTTTTAAAAAAAAAGAAGAAAAAAGATAATTAGAAATGAAGGTCATAGAGAAGTGTAGCCTCCTCTATTTAGTTAGGAAAGCCAGAAGTCATGATATTTAGTTAACATGACCTTAGGCCTAACTGTCAGTCTTCAAGAACCAAGTAGATAATCTCCCATCTCTTGATCTGGGACTAGGAGAACATAGTCAGGAAAGAGAAGCCCATTCCTAATTGTAGTTTATCAGTACTTTCAAATACAATTTCATCATTGATTCATCTTTATCCCCTCAAAACCTTTCTATTAAAGAAACTTGAATACTTATACCATAGAACGATAGTATTTACATTTGAACTATTGGAGGATGTTTCAATTTGAGGCATTATTGAGGCTGTAGTTCAAGTTTTTACTGTGGACAACTATAGTTTTTTCTAAAAATTACACAAATACACAACTTATATTTTCAATATTACGAAAAATCTCAATTTTCTAAATATATTACAAAAATCCTACATATACACAGAATGCTATGTATATGTCATCTATATTATGTATATTAATAGGGAGAAAGAATAAAGTAATTAAAAAGGTAGGAAAGAGTGTAATTACTTTTAAAATGTAGGTATTTATGTTATTTATCCTAGTTTTTTTGGTTAATAGCTCATTCCAATCAAGTCCAGCCCAAATACCTGTTTAGGAAACTAAAATATCAAGCCCAAGTAGGCAGAAGGCAAGGGTCACTTGCTCTATAGTCTGTTCATTGAGCAAGACCAACATTTGGTGGGCTCTTTTGGCCCAGCTTGAGGGATTTAACCTCTTTAACAAATGAAATAAGAATGAGGTGCATTTTGCCAAGAACTAATATTTTGTCATTCTTTTGACTAATTAATCTCATATGAAAGATTTGCTGGATGTAACTGTAACTACTTCCTCTTTTCCTTTTTATTTCTCCTGACTTGGTATTCGCCTTGAGAAACTATTTATTTGGCGTACGTTTTATTAAATTAATCTTATTGATTATTTTTAGAAAATCAAAAGCTTGATTATTAGTACTTTATGTGATTACTTAATGATAATGATAATATTGGAAGAAAATTATAAACGTCTCTTGATTTGCTAAATTCAGATCTTCAGTTTATTGAGGACATGATCCTACATAGGAAAGTATCGAGATCAAATATTAGGATAAAAGGATGGTAAGTAGCTCATGCTGTCGTACTTTTATGTGAGAGTGGCGGGGGCTAGTCTTCTCTTCTCTTCTACTTAAGTAGTAGTATTTGTGTCAAATTTTATTTCCCAATTTTCACTACTACTGCTTTGTTTTGTTTATCTTGCTATATTACTGTTGTTATTTTCCTCCCAACCTTTCTTTGCTTACATTTCTGTTAAGCCGAGGCTCTATAGAAGTCAACCTCTTTTCCTCGCAAAGGTAAGGGGCGGGTAAGGTCAACATACATCATATCTCCACACACTTGTTGTGGCCCTAGGTTGGTTATTGCTGTCATTGCTGCTAAATGAATAAGTAAAAAAGAAAAATTTATTTTTATTATGAGGAACGTGTAAAAGTAACGGAGAAAATAATATTATCCTATTTTCTTTTTATAGAAATGAAACAAAAGAATAAAAAAAAATATCAATATTACCAAGTGGTTAAAAAGAAGTGAAGAATTATGAAAACAAACTAGTGCTGTTTCCCATTTGGATGCATGAGCTTTAATTTTGTAGTAGAGGGACCTTTATAGCCTTTTAAGCTTTAGGGAGTAAAAAAGATGAGTATTCACCAAATTAATTCAGATATGTTTGGCGGGAAAATGTACATGTTATAATTAAAGAATGTCCACTATATACTGAATAAGATACAAATTTGCATCAAATTTAAGTTTGTCTCTTTTTGTGAATTTTTTAAAAAAGGTTCATTCAAAAAAAAAAATACTTGGGAAATTGCATTTCTAACAATTGTTAGTGGGGAAAGAAAAAGACATTTGGACTTTGAGGAGAGTCAAGATGATCTTTTAACTCTTCTTGAGTTTGTGCACAACACACCACAAAAGGAGAAAGGGATTTGTAAAGAAAAGAAATTGGAAGCATATAGAAAAAGGGAATTATTGGGCACTAAAACAACAAAAGCTTAAAAAGGAGAGGAATAAAATGAAAGGGAAAGTTGTGTTTTTTTTTTTGTATTGGGAGAGGGATCTTTTTGTGCTATCAATTCAACTAATTGTTTTTGGTCTGTCATCCATTCATACCTGCCCCCCTCTTTACTCCTTAGTGATATATAGTTGCGGAGGTGAGCCGAGTGTGTTTTAACGGGTTCAACTGAACTTAATATTTTAAAAAGTAAAAAAAATATATTTTTCTTATACTTTGGAGTCGCAAAATAAGATGGACTAATAATTCCAAATTATAGCTGGGATGAATTTATATTGTGTTTTGTGTACCAAACGACCCCTTTATGATTAGATTTATCCTTCACTAGAAGTTTGGCTCAATTAATACTTGGCTGCTAAACTTTTAGGGGTCGTTTAATAGAGTGTATAAGAATAATATAAAATATGATATATTAATAATGCTTGTGTTAGCTATGCTTGTATTTTTTCTTATGCAGTATTTGGTTCAATATATTAAAAATAACATGAATTACATAATTTCTAAAAAAAAAAAAAATTTTTTTACATACCCTCAATATATCTGTTGGAAAAGATGTGAAATTTTTTTTTAGGGATAATAGTGTCTTTAAGCATGATAATGCATGCATTAGATCCATTGCATCACTAATACCATGGATTTCGGGGTATTAGTAATTTATACACACCTCAATACATAATAGAGTATAAAACTAATGCAAGTTATACATAAAGTAAAAGGATATATCAAATAAGGTACTACTAATACACATTAAACTAATATATGCATTAACTTTCTAATACACTCTACCAAACGACTCCTTATGTCCTTGTTCGTTAACGTTCCAAAAATTGGTTTTGTTTGGAAAGGAAACGAGTTCATTTAACAAGGACTCAATTGAATCAAACTTTTAAAAGCGGGTAAATCTAAGTCTTTTCGGAAAATACAAGGGTAGATGTGAATATTTTTCCTATATAAAGTCTAATTAATACCAATATTCGACCAATACATCCAGGACCAGTTTCACTACTATACTTGTCGTTGAAAATATAATTAAATAATAAGTTTGCTTTGTTTATAATTGCTCAAACTCTTAGATGAGATGATCACATACTTCAATATGATATCAAATCATATAGAGGTCATGAGAAAAAAAAGACTTTTTACATGCTTGACTCATGAAATTAAAAGAATCAGATTCGCACGTGAGGAGGCGTGATTCACCTGTATTATGATTTGTTTTCCTCTTAACAAATCCAATTTGCACCCACTTTCCCATACACGACATGACAATTTTCTCCATGCGATCATGGGAATGTTACGATCATCCACAAACTCAAGCTCTTTTTTCTAGGGAAGAAAAGAAAAGGAAAGCTAGAAATTGAAATAAATACACTGTAGATCCATAAAGTCATGACCTAAGATAATAAAAAAGATGCTTTTGTATAAAACTCTTAGTTGGGGGAATAATTAATTTTCAAGAATAACAATGATGACTTCCTCCAATTTCACCACTTTCAATTTTTCACTTTATTTGGCATATGTTAAAAGGGTAAATAGCCATTTGAACACTAGTGATATCGTCCTTTCCCTTTCCATCAATTTCCTACCTATAAAGGCTTCCAAACAAATTGAAAACCTTAGGTATATATATTTACATATGTTTAAAAGGAGTTTCTTTGTTAAAAGTTGTTTGGGCTTTGAGGATGACATTTCATCTGTTTTCTGTAATAATTATAGTTATTTTTCTTTTCTTTTTTTGCCATACTTCTACATGAAATTTGGTACCACGTGTCATGGCCTTTTCAACTTGCCGACATCAACATGTTTGTCCTTAGATAGACCTTTCATGCATCATTGGTAAATTTGGTTCTCATAAATTACTCGAATTGTTTGATGCAATTCCATTCAATGATTTTTATACATGTTACTCCTAAGATAGCCTAGTGCAATTGGGTACTAGGAATTTAAACTAGGTTTAGTAGGAAATGCAAGTAATATTCTTTAGTCAAATGATATTTACTTCCCCTTTGCTTCTTAAGATCAAGTTGTTTAATTGTTGAAGCTAAATTCCCCTTATTAGTATGTAGCCGAAGTAAAGACCAACATGAAATCAAAGTCAATTGTTTCAACAAAGAATTTATATTTAAAAATTATACAAAACATATTAAATTATAATTTTCTTATAATTTAAATCTTGAAAATTTAAAAAATTCCACATAAATTAAGAGATAGCAGATAATTATAAATACAAAACAAGAAAAGCTTATGGGTTCAGGAAGTCATTTCTAATTAGATTTGGTCATTTGGAGGTGGTCATTCCAATTATTTTGTCGTAGACCGAATTTCCTACTATTCTAAGAGTCTGATCATGTTTGAGTTACTTGATAATAAATAACTAAAATAAGCCTACGTGTTAATAAGCATTTTAAAATGTTTTTTTTTTTTCAATTTGATAAAGAAGTAGTAATGTGTGTGGATAAAAATACTGAAGTTGATGGTAAGTAATCAATGTGTTGTAAGAACTTATTGGCTAAAAATATATAAAATGAGAGTGATCATCTTATGACTTTTGACTTATAAGCGCGGTACTTAAATATATTTATAATATATATCAAACACGTAAATAAACTAAAATTGTTGATAAAATAATTTGACCTACTTATAAGTTTAAGGAACATGAACCCCCTCTCTAACAAAAGGAGGATATAATAAATTACGATATAGACATCAATGCTCTTGAAATTACGTTACGTTCTTTTCTAACTTCAATTGTTTCTTTAGTCTCGTACCTCTGAAATTATAGTACTCATAAGAAACAATGGAGAAAGAATTAAAAAGAAAGATGCAAGAAATTTGAAGGCAAATTGCTAACTACTTTCTTTTGACAAATTTGTTTTATATTGTCTGTCCTTTTGGAAAATTTATTAGGTATAGTGATGTACGTACTCAATGATGAACAACTGAAGTGGACACCAAAAGCAGTTCTAATAATTGAGCAGCAGCCCCAGTTAAGTCTAGGGATTTAATTTGCAGTTCCTTGTTCGGATATTTTTATACTGACCATGTACACCTCCATTTTTTTTTTCTCTCATTTGGTTTTCTATATATGGTACGTGCCTCCATCTAATTCGAAATCAGTGAGCGTAAGGCTTATTAGAGGGGAAAGCGCTTTGTAATACCCACTAGGATTTTTTTCATCTCGAATTCAAATTTAAAGATTTTTTATTAAGAATGAAAAAGTCATTTCAACATGATTCTTAGTTCATGTGAAGTTAGGTCCATTTTAAAAATAAAAAAATAAAAAAATGGGGAGTCTTCTATATGGAGTATTAGAAAGAGGATTATTCTAATACTTGTATTCTAGATTTGCAACTAGTAAGATTTGAACTAATAATCTGTCGTAAATCTAACAATTTTAAAAAGCAATAGAACTTTATATCAACCATATGACATCAATGAGATGCTAAGATTTGTTGTATAGCTAGGATACTGATGTTGATAGGATATTATTAGAGTATTAGTATTCCTCCCCTCACAAAATAAGTGTTATCGTAACAAAAAATTTTGTTAATTAAGAAATTAATAAAGAATAAGTATGTAGTTTGTAAACTATTGCCATTTAATAAATTTTTATTGAAAATTGAACACTAATAAAAATGAAATTTAATGATATAATTGAAAAAATATAATAATTTTTATCTTAACACTAAAATGAAGTATTGGCTTAAAGCAGGCAAGACAATGTTGTCCTCCTGCTGCTTTAATCCGTGATTTTAGTACATCATTCATAATTAATTATTATAAATTATCTATGTATTAAAAAATTAATATTATTTAATAATAAAAAATAAATAATCATTTATGACATGTCTACTTCAACTGTTTTAATTCGTGATTTTGCTATATCACTCCTAGTTAATTATTATAAGTCATTAAAATATTTTAAAATTAATAATATTTAATATATAAATAATCATTCATGACATGTCTACTTCAGTTGCCTCAACATGTGATTTTGTTATATTACTCCTAATTAACTATTATAAATCATTAACATATTAAAAAAATATTAATATGTAATTAAAAAAAAAATATTTATGACATGTCGATTTCAGCCATTTTTACTAGTAATTTTAGTATATTATCCCTGATTAATTATTATAAGTCATTTACTTATTAGAAAATTAATAATATTTGTAAGAAAAATAAAAATAGACATCTATGACATGTCTGTTTTAGCTGCTTAAACTGTTATTTTACTATATCACCCTAATTAATTATTATAAGTCATTTAAATATTAAAAAATTATAATATTTAATAAAAAAAATAAAATAGACAAATGATAAATTAACTCTTGATGTTTTATATTAACATGACGTCTTATGTGAGACCCACTTAAATTCTTTACACAAGTGTTATTTATAGAAATTTTGTTATACCATTTGTAATTAGTTAAACATTTAAGACATTTCTGCTTCGCTACTTCAATTATAATATTTGGTTGACTCTCGAAATTGTATCAGTATCACTTAAATATGAATAGAAGAAAAGGTATTATAAATCGCAATAATTTAAAATTTAAATTATTTTTAAAATATAATTGACTATCAACGCCACAAAAGTTTGGACAAGGAGAAAATATTATAAATTACAATAACTAATGGCTTCAAATAGTATATTACAGTGTGTGAAAAGTATTATAAATTACAATAGCTAACAATTTAAATTTAAAATATCTAAAAATATATATTAAAAATATAATTGATTATCTAAATTTTATTTATGTCACATAAATTGAGATCAAATGAATACGTAAAAAATACTATAGATCACAATAATCAACAATTTAAAAAATTTAAAAGATATAAAATATTTTACGGACTCTCGAAATTATACCACTGTCACTTAAATTTGAATGGAAGAAAAAATATTATAAATCACAATAACTAAAATCTTAAATTATTTTAAATATATAATTGACTATCCATATCATAAAAGTTTGGAAGGAGAGTAACATATATTAATTGCATTACATGCATGGCAAATATTATAAATTATAATAGTTAACAGCTTAAAATGTCTAAAAAAATTAATCAGTTATATATATATATATATATATATATATATATATATATATATTTTAAATAAAAATATTATAAATCACAATAATTAACAACTTCAAAAATTTAAAAGATGTAATATAAATGTTTGACTGTCGAAATATATCAATGCTACTTAAATTAGAATTGAAGAAAAAATATTATAAATATCAATAATTAAAAACTTAAATTATTTAAAAATATAAGTGACTATCAATACCACAAAAGTTTGGACAGGGAGAGTAACATATATTATTTGAAACTTACGTAAAAATTATTATAAATTATAATAGTCATATATTATTTGAAACTTACGTAAAAATAATTATAAATTATAATAGTTAAACACTTAAATATCAAAAAATATATTAAAATTATGATCAATTATCTAAATTCTATCTGTGTCACATAAATTGAAACAAAAACATATATATATTGAGTCAGTGCTAGCCCGTGCTAGCATGGGCACTCGGCATCTAGTCCTATATAATAAGTGGCAAAGAAACAGCTGAAGTAGGTTGCTCAAAGTCAATATGCCTGCTTCAGCTGTTTCAACTATGTTTTCACTATATTACCCTAATTATTATCCTATATAATAAGTGGTAAAGAAGTAGTTGAAGCAAGTTGCTCATGGTCAACATGCATGTCTGCTTCAGCTGCTTCAACTGTGATTTGACTATATTACCCCTAGTGGCAAAGAAGCAGCTGAAGCAGCCTGCTCATGATCGACATGTCTGCTTCAGTTGCTTTAACTGTGATTTTACTATATTACCCTTAATTAATTATTATAAATCATTTTATGTATTAAAAAATTAAAAAAATCATAAAAAATAAAAATAGACATTTATGACATGATTGCTTTAGCTGCTTCAACCGTGATTTTATTATATCACTCATAATTAATTATTATAAGTCATTTAAATACTAAAAAATTAATAATATTTAAATAAAAAATAAAATAGACATAAAATAATAAATTATTTTTTGATATTTTTATAAGCCATTTAAGTATATTAGTAATATTTAATTCAAAAATAGGCATAAAATGATAAATTATTTTTTGATATTTTAAATTAACTTGACGTCTTATATGAGATCACTTAAAAATAATTTCACAAGTATTTGTTATAATAATTTTACCATGTCACTTCTAATTATTAGAAAATAGAAGAAAAATATTATAAATCACAATCATTAGAAACTTAAATTATTTTAAAAAATATAATTGACTATCAATGCTACAAAAGTTTGAACAACTTAAAATATTGTTATACAAATTTCATCAGTCTAAATATAATAATATATGCCTAACTTAGAATTTATCAACCAAGCAAATGAAGGTTTTAATTAAATGATAGAATTATAGATAACATAGAATTTTTAAGGATCAACATCGAGCCATGCGTAGCACGCCGTAAGCCAACTAGTACTATATATAAGTGTGAGTAGCAGCTGCCGAAAGCAGGCAACTGACGATTGTCATGTCTGCTTCCAGCTGCCTATTTGCTTCGTGATTTTACTATATTACCCTTAATTAATTATTATATGACATTTACGTATTAGAAAATTAATAAAATTTAATTTTTTAAAAAGTAAAATAAATATTTATGACGTGTATGCTTCAACTGTAATTTTATTATATCACCTCTGAGTAATTACTATTATAAGTCATCTAAATATTAAAAAATCAATAATATTTAACAAAAAAGGTAAAATAAACATAACATGATAAATTAACTCTTGATGTTTAAAATTAATTTGACATCTTATATGAGTCTCACTTAAAAAAAATTCACAATTATTTTTTATAACAATTTTGTAGTATCACTTTTAATTAGTTATAATGAGTCATTCGAGGCGTGCCGATTTCGCTACTTCAATCGTAATATTTGGCCGACTCTAGAAATTATATTAGTTTCCTGGTTGCTATGTAATTTCAGTATATTATTCTTAATTAATTATTATATGTCATTTACGTATTAGAAAATTAATAAAATTTAATTTAAAATATAAATAAACATTTATGACATGTTTGTTTTACCTGCTTCAATTGTAGTTTTACTATATCACACCCAATTAATTATTATAAGTCATCTAAGCATTAAAAATTTAATAATATTTAATGAAAAATATAAAATAGACGTAAAATGATAAATTAACTCTTGATGTATTAAATTAATTTGACATCTTATTTGAGACCCAATTAATTATTTTTCACAAGTATTTTTACAGTAATTTTGTTATATCACTTCGAATTAGTTATTATAAGTCATTTAAGACATGTCTGCTTCGCTACTTTCATCGTGATATTTGGTTGTCTCTTGAAATTATACCAGTGTCGCTTAAATTGAAATAGAAGAAAAAGTATTATAAGCCACAAGAATTAAAAACTTAAATTATTTTTAAAATATAATTGACTATCAATGCCACAAAAGTTTGAATAAGGAGAGTATTATAAATTATAATAACTAACAACTTAAAATATTAAATTACAATTTCAAAAAATATTATAAATTATAATAACCAGCAACTTAAAAAATCTAAAAGTATATTAAAAATATAATTAATTATCTAGATTGCATTGTATCACACAAATTAAAATAAAAAATAACATATATTGGACTCGTGATAGCACGGGCGCTTAGCGTACCTAGTATATTAAAAAGATGACACTTTTTTTTTCCTTTCTGTCTAGAAACTCTCATCTTTATATTTCCTTCATAATTTAAACTCACCCCTACTAAAAATAAAGGGTGTTTACATTAATATGACACTTATTTTGAGACGAAAAGTAATATTTTCAAAAGCGTCTTAATAAAATTAGTGACGTAAAGCCACACTTTAATAAGAGGTCTTAAATGTATACACATTCATATAAAATAATATCATAATAATTTAGAGTTGTATTTGTTCTTGCATATTAATAATTTTTGTTATAATATTTTTAAAAAAGACACATAACGTTTAGCTTCACAAATTAAAATAATTATTAATAAAAGTAAGAATTATTCTGGTTAACAAGATGTTAACCATTTATTTTTTAATACATTAATTTGGATGTTGTTGTTAAAATTTTATTATTAATATGAAATTCGAGTTGTTTAATTTAAAGTTTTAAAATATTCTTGTATAAATTAGATAATATTTTCTTCCTTTTTTTTTTTTTTTGGATAATATTCTTAAAAATATTTCACAAACTTCATTATTATTTCAATTAAAGTTGAAATTATAAAATTTATTATTAAAATTTTTAAGAATTCAAAATTTTGGGGACGTAGCTTGAGCCACCCTTGGGGGTCGTCTGGTGTGAGGTAGGGAATAAGTAATTTCGATATAAAATAAAGAATTATTTTATTTTATATTCGATAGAAGATATTAGTTAAAATTGAAATTACTTATTCCATTTTTTATATTATAGTGATGGATTAAATTATTCTATATACATAATTAAATAACTAATTTCAAATAATTCAATCCCTAAATTAATTATTTTGAAATAACTGTTCCTAACCATTCAACCCCTTAATATTTTGGTGTTAGGGAGAAAAGGAGGGGTTGGGCCAAGGGGACACGTGCAAATGATGGCAAAATTCTTAGGTAGTAATGATGGATTTCCACCGTTTGTTCCACTGTGTGGGTTCCCACGATTATGCCCAATCACTTACCCAAATTATAACCTTTTTCTTTGACCAAAGAATAATCCCTCAATATCTATCAATTATCATCATCATACTCCATATTTTTAACCCCCCCCTTTTTGATTGCTACTCATTTGTACCTTCAATGTGATCGCCAAATCAACTCAAAAAAGCTACTTTGGTGCACTGTCACTTACCTCTATCATCTTGTTTCTTGTCTTAACTACTCCAACAAAAATATCACACTCTCATTGTACCTGCGGTTCTTGAGTATTTGCATTGGAGACATTATTTTGATAGAAATTTTTCCCACCCTATCAGAAAATTTAAGGAAAAATACAATTAATATACACTTTCAACTTACTAGATTTACACAAACGTTCATCTTTACGAAGTAATTACAAAATCTCAACTAATTATGTATCTTCACTGAATGTATCAGGGAGCTAATTATGTATTTCAACAGACCCGAAATTGAAAAAAATGTATCGAGAGCTAATTATGTATCTTTACGTTGGGTGTATAGGGAGCTAATATGTATCTCGGCAGATCCAAAATCAGTTTTTTCAGTTATTATGTGAAATATTGAGATTTTTTGTAATTAAACTCCAAATTATCGATGTTTATGTTGTTTGCCCAGAATTTAATGCGATGATTTTGTCGAAATCTAAGAATGTAACTTATTTCTCATTTCGGTTACATTCTTATGGAGGCATAGGCACTTCGGAAGATCCTAGCAAGATGGGTTCAACTAGCTTGAAGATACTATTAACATGATGATTTTTTAATTTAGTCGTTAATCTGCTCGATTTTCTCTAAAATATCTTAGACCATTAATAATATTTCTATGCTTTATATGTAGTTGTTAAATATAATGTTTTCAACTATCAATATGAAATTTTATTCATCATACAATATTTTCCTTGAATTAAGTTTCACGTGGTCAATCATCAATTTTCATGTCTTTCGTGAACATTTAATTATGACCACAAAATCCCAAAGTTAGCTTCATCTTGTATTCACGATTCTTCAAGCAGAGCCTCATGTTATTACTTCTTCATATATACTCTCTCATCGAACCATTTGCTCTGATTGATTGAAAAAACTCAATGTAAAGATACTCTTAACATAATAATATTGTCCACTTTCAACGAAATCAGCATGATCTTTCCAAAAAAAAAAAAAAAACTCATAATAATATTTCCCAATAAACTTTTATGTGGTTTGCCAATCTTCTCAACCGTCAATACGTGGCTTTATTTGCAAAGTCAGACCACTAAGTTTCTTTACCATCTAGCGTAGAATGGGATTATGAAGTTCCAATTACTACTAGAAGGTACTAAAAGTCTTAAATAGTCTTAAATGACGGGCTCAACTAGCTTGAAGATACTCTTAAGATGATGATGTTTTTTATTTAGAGTCGTTAGTCACTTAATCTGCTTGATTTTCTCTAAAATATCTTAGATCATTAATAGTATTTTTATGCTTTATATGTAGTTGTTTCATATAATGTTTTTAACTATCAATATGAAATTTTGTTCATCCTTCAATATTCCCCTTGAATTAAGTTTTGCGTGGTCAATCATCAGGATTTATGTCTTTCCTTCAAACTAAGTACCACGTGACACATTACCATAATCAACGGGTTAATTTTCAAGATTCATTATGTTAATGAACGTTTAATTATATATGGCCATAAAATCCCAAAGTTATCTTCATCTTGTATTGTTCACTTCTCCAAGCAGAGCCTCATGTTATTGCTTCGTCATTTATATACTCATCTCATTGAACCATTTGTTTTGACCGATTGAGAAAACTTAGTCTAAAAATACTCGCAACATGATAATACTGTCCACTTTCGACAAAATCAGCGTCATCTTTCCAAAAAAGGTCTCATAATATTTTCCAACAAACTTTTATTTGGTTTCTCAATCTTCTCAACCTTCAATATATGACTTTATTCGCAAACTCAGAACACTAATTTTCTTTACCATCTATCATAGAGTGGGGTTATGAAGATCCAATTACTACTAGAAGGTACTAAAAGTCTTAAATAATCTACAGTAGCATAGATTCATGAGCCTAGATATTGGCAAACCACAAGATGATTGATGTTGATACGTACACAAACTATTAGGCAAATAAAGAAAGAGAAAAAATAAAAAAGAATAAAGGAATCATTAGACAAATTATAAACGGGAATCGTAGTGGCACCATGAATATGCAAGTAGATACATCAATAAGACAATAACAAAAAGTAAGTACAAAAGAATGATTTCATGGAAATTTTGATTCATCAGATGCTCAAATAGGAGACGCTATAAGATTTTCAAATACAATAATGAGCCAAATAATGATCATTCTTGGTTGTGGCTAGTCTTTGAGATTGCTTATGACTAAGTATATGAGCTATAGAAAATTTGAGGAAGGATGTTATAAACCAAACGAGAGAGCCCAACCCAAAAATCTAAGTCTAATAGGTGGAAGAACCTATTTGACTTATAATCCCCTTAGCATTTCTCTATTTTTCCAATGTGGGACAATTGGTTCATAACAATCACCTCCGCTTGAGAACCAACGATCTCGTTGGTCACGGCTGAACCCAGTTGGTCACGGCTGGCACCCCTCTTAGGTCTAGGCCACCACTCCGAGTCGTGGGATTCATGCATGGATTGATCCTCTTGGGTCCAAGCCACCACTACTGGCACACAGGCCGCCACTATGAGTCATGGCCCAACGAGCGGCTCCCTGCACGTGGATCGATCCTCGTTGGTTACGGCTACACCCAGTTGATCACGGCTGACACCCCTCTTGGGTCCAGGCCACCACTCCTGGCGACCAAGCTACCACTCCGAGTTTTGGCTCCATGCATGGATCGATCCTCGTTGGTCACGACTGGTAATCCTCTTGGGTCCAGGCCACCACTACTGGCACA
>NC_061114.1:222707715-222721188 GCF_002878395.1 Capsicum annuum | reverse complement strand
GGGAGAGCCCAACCCAAAAGATTAGTCTAATAGGTGGGAGAACTCATTTGACTTATAATCCCCTAAGCATTTCTCTATTTTTTCAATGTGGGACAATTGGTTTATAACAAAGGAGATTTAAAATGTAACGATATCACACCTAAAATATGAACATGTACAAACAAATATATTTTAATCCTATTGTACAATATAACTTTCTCGTAAATAGAATTTAATTGAATTTTCTTTGCCATGGGTATCTGAGAATAATTGATAATTGAGTGTGTTATAATATCGAAATGGCCACACGTACTCAACTCATTGTGTAGTTCTCATGATCATACGTATGTTATTATACTCTTCCATTCCACTTTGTACTTCTTGCTTGTTTAGTTCATAATTAAGAATGTTCTTAATCAGGCAAAATTTTATGTTTGTCATCATAGTTCATCTGTTCCTCCTTTTCCTTTTACCTTGAAAGATGAAATTAAATAATTGTGGGACACTTTATTGGAGTATTTTTGTATATCAGGTACAGAACCATCGACACCTTAAAAAATCTAAAACAGCTGGAGATTATTAAACGGGCCAATCAATCTAGAAAAACTTCATTTTAATAATGGAAAAAAGGTCACATATATCCCCAACTTTTGAAGATGATCCGTAAATATTTTTTGTTATACTTTTGGGTTATTCGTAACCTTATCGTCTAACTTTGAGTACATATATATTTCTAAACTATTGAAAATGATACATATGTAACCTTCAATTGGATGGTGTGCACCACATGTCCTCATCCTAAAGAAATTAACTCATTTCTCTTTAGCAATTTATCCTCTGACCCGCTGGCAAAATATTCTATGACTAAAACTAAAAGTGTGTTTGCCCACGTGTCCTTATTGTAAAGAAATATTTTGTGACCACATTGATTTTGGTTCTCCAAGAAATAGGCGTGGCAAAGCTGCTTCCAACTCCGGCCACATAACATTTCACTGGTAGGTCAGGGGAGAAATTGTTATAGGAAAATGGGTTAATTAATTTAGGTTGAGGATACGTGGTGCGTATCGTTCTGAAGGGTATATACGCATCCTTTTCAATAGTTCGAGGGTGTATACGTACCCAAAGTTTGTCGGCAAGGATAAAAATAATCAAAAAGTATAACGAGGGGTATTGACGTACCATTTTCAATAGCTCGGAGGTGTATATGACCTTTTGTTGTTTGAACAATTATATAGTAGACTCCCTCCGTCTCACTTTATGTGTCACCCTTCCCTTTTTAATCTAAAAAAGAATGTCATCTTATTATAATTAGAAAAAATTTAATTTTGAAATTTCTTTTTTAAACTTAATGAAATGATTTACAGTCACATAAATATTTAAAAATTACTATTTTAAATCATAAATTTTAAAAGTATTCTTTTTTTCTTCTTAAACATTGTGTCAAAGTTAAAGGGTGTCATGTAAAATGAAAGGAGGAGAGTAATTTTGAACGAGTACTAAGTACTTTAAGACAATCAAAAAGAAATTCGTTTATTTGCTTATAAGTAGAAAATAGCTGGGCTTTCAATTCCAAAAATATTTTAGATCACAAATTATAAAGGTGTTTTTCTCTTAAATAATAAATACCGTCTCAAGTTAAAGGGTGTCATGTAAAACGGAAGGAGAGTAGTTTTGAATGAGTACTTTAATTTAAGCCAATCAAAAATAAATGCTTTTATTTGCTTATAAGTCGAAAACATAAATTTTACCAGCTGTACGTTCAATTCCAAAAAAGAAAAAACTCAATAATTGAATATTATTCCTTTGACGTTGGGGCACCGAAACATAAAAATTGGATAACGTGACTAATTTCAAAATTGAAATCATTTCTAAATGTGAAAACATTTCTACGTAGAATGACTTGGTGCAGGCCAATAATAAGACAACTTATTTGGATTCTAGTCTAAAGGCCAAAAGGACAAAACTATATTTAGAATTCTTTTTTTCTTCAAACCTAATTCCATAGGTTTTATAGGTAAGATTTGGTCGGGGAAAAATGAAAATGAAAAAAACAACCTTTGCTTATTTTCAAAGGGTAACACTGCATGCAAAATCTATCTTTCATGTACGACGTTAAATTGGAGAGTAAATATAGATGAATAATAGTAATAATTTTTGTAAAGTTACGATAAATATGTCAGAGGAAAAAAACATCGCATGTTTGATTGGACATCACTCTTTCTGTGTCTTATGGGCCTTGACGTATATGAAATGATCATTTTCAAACTTTGCTTTTATTCAAACGAGTGGTTACTTGTCATTTGACACTCTCCACGCCTAAACTTTGAATTCTTATCGAGGAGTGTTGTTTTTCCACTCGTTATATTTATATTAGAACATAATATATATGATCAATAAGGGTGCCTATAATAGATCCTTGTCGTCCGGCGGCCTTTTTCTGGATCGTGCGCATAGCGAAAGATTTAGTGTATCGGGTTGCCCTATATCATATATGATAGATTGTTGGTCCGTGGTATCGGACTAATTACAGGGAACTAGGATCCTCACCTTACTGTAAACACAAAAGGAAATAGAAAGAAAATGGATCTAATTAATATGTAATTAATATGTGCTCGAATTCTTTGAAATAGTTGAATCATGACTCTGGGTTCTTAGTAAATGAAATCAGCATATATGGTTGGTGCTGGCGCTAAATCTAATGACTCATCTAGTTGTTGAGTCACATCTGATCTGTCACACTTGTCGAGTGTCATCTCCTGATTGACCCGGCTGTTGAACTCGAATTTTACACCTGCGGTTTCGAATTCGAGCTTCATCGTAATCACTCAAGGGCGAACCCACACTGAGGGAAGGGGTATCAAGCGACACTGCTTCGTAGAAAAATTTTACTAACTATCTACACAATTATATGTTAATACTGTGCGCAAAAACTAATATTCAAGGAAACGACACTTATTAATAATATGCTCCTCTTGGTGCAAGGATCCAGAGCCTTCTTTGCTTCTTACAGGTTTGGTGTTCAAACCTTCATTGGTACTTTTTTCTGCAAAATTTTCTTATTTAATTTTTTTGTAAAATTTTCTTAAAATGATGGTTAAGTAGTATTGAACCCAAGACCTCTTCTAGCTTAAAATTAGACTATATACCAAGGAGACAAAAACATATCTTGTGAGGAATTGTGGTAATTAAATATTTAGTCTTTGCTATATAAAAATCGACACTGCTTACTAAAAGTCGTTCTGCGTAAGCTACTGTTATCACCCATCACAAATTTATTTTCACGTGTTAAAACCAAAAGCAGTTTTGAATTCAAATATCATCTTTACTCTTCAATGAAATAATAATATGTTTTAATTAACCTTTTACCTAAGATGATTCAAACTATTCAATAACTTTTTCCTTAGCAAATATTCTTATAGTTTCAAGGCGGATAGGAAAAAAATGGAAACTTATGTTCATACCAAGCCAAGATAATTAGAAAGTAGTATAACTCGATCAGTAGATCTTTCAGGATTGGGGCATAAATTTCAGCACTCTCTTGAAGACTTTCACTATAAAGTTTTTGTTGGATTCACATTTCAGGTTTGATAATCCAGTCTAGTTTCGAATTATGGATAATAGAGGACATAATACAATATTCTTTTTTTTCCTGGTTTTAAACAGGCAAGCATTAAAGTACTGTAATAAAAGTGTATAGTTAGTCGGGATTCAAAACAAAAGTATTTGGGTTTCCTCTAGTTTTATTGTCGTATTATTTATTGGTGCTGTTATTTTTTCTGCGTCATTCGCAACGTGATTTCTTTACCACTGCATTTACTTTTCAAATTCTCTAAAATGTTTTGTTTGTAGCTGATACTATCGAAAATAATCCATCTATGGAAAAATAAGAATATAATATGCGTTACATATATTTTATAAAACTTGTAATGCATATATTTTAGTACTAAATATTACTGACAAGACGAGAAATACCTGCCTTCAATAATAAGCTGCCACGTTTCTGAATGAGCCAGCTCCTATAACAATCTTCTCTATATTTTAGTCAAGCTGCATATTTTTCTTTTTTGACTTTTTATAATTCCAGAGGAATTAATGGGTTTCGGTGCATTCTCGGAATTTAATAAATTAAAAGAACAAAGTACTCCTATTTAGATACACAAAAGAAAAAGAAAGATATGGTACGTGAAATAAATTTCTAAATTTCCAACGGTCTTGACTATATATCACTTGATGCCTCCTCATAAATTAATAAAATTCAATCATTGATGGGTGACAGATAATTAGGGCTTTACTTTGATGCATGTGCTTGAATCATGCAAAGATTTTTGCTATACAAAAATGGGTTGATATAAAGTGTGAGATAGTGGTTTTTCCTTTTGATAATACTATTTGGGAAATTGGAGTATACAGTTCCCCAAAAAAAGGGTTATGGGCGTAACTAAAGCTACATCAGATGGATTTTTTGTCACATATAGTATACAAAATATATGTAGTTGTATACACACGTCATGCATGTTATACACATATAATATTATAATAATAGCGTTAATTTTTTCAACATTTTCCACCACCACTTAAAGATGGCATTCAATTTTTTTTTATTTTTTTTCCCGTATCCGTATCTTAGAAAGTAACAAATTAAAGTGTTCCAATTAGGAGTTTAGGGATTGGAGGAAACTTTTTTTTCTTTTAATAATCTCTCCCAAGTCCACCTTTATTTATCCATCATACTAAAAATAAATATTCATTTATATTAATTAAATTTTAAAAATTAAAAAATAATTTATCACTTTATATTTATTTTAAGCTTATTATTATGTACGACTCCCTTTACTTCAATTTTTTTTATTTGACTTTGACTTGTCATGAAGTTTAAAATGTATAACAAACTTTTGAATATTGGAGAATTTAAGATACGTAGAATGTACAAAAATGTCATTCAATCTTATGATCTTAAATATGTTATGTGAGAAGTTCGAATTAAAGAATTGTCAAATAAAAAAGGAATATTCTTTTTTAAACGAACTAAGTAAGACAAATAAATTGATGAGGGGAGTAAATTATTTTCAATATTATAATTAGGACTGATATATAGTAAAATATTATTTCATATACTACTTCTTAAGGGGCATACTAATTAAATAAGAAAAAAAAAACAATTCAAGGCATTATAGCTCTAGCAATGCACAAAGTTTAGATGCAGTTCTTACCTTGTATTTCTGCAACATGTTGTTTTGTGGCCTCTTGATCACATAACATCAACTTTATCAATTATTCCAAAACTCCCCTTCAAATCAAATATGAAAATATATATATATATATATATACTTATATTTTTCTTCTCTTTATTTAGTGATGTAAAGATTAGAAGGAGAAGAGGCCACCGAAAAGCATGGACAAGTTATAATGATGAAAGTAAGAAGAAGAAAGAAAAAAAGGCAATAAAAGGAATAGAGAGAAAAAGAGAAGCAAACTCATTGCATTTGATAAGACTAGCCAACTACACACACACGAATACTTTCACCCACACGCTCACCTATCCATTACATTCATAACCTTTTTTTTACAGCTTTTTTTTCCTTTGGTTTAATTCTTTTCCCTCTCTTTAGCTAGCTCTCTATGGATCCACTTTTTTCCTCTTACTTTTTAAAATGGAAATCTCAAGTCAACCTCACCTCATCATTTGGTCTTGGTTCTTCTAGGCACCCACCTCATTTCCCACTTTCTTTTACCTTTTTTCTTCATTCTCTTTTTTTTTTTTTTTTTTAAATTGAGTAGCGTCAATATCTTGCCTATTAAAATGCATCCGAGGGGTTGGAGTGGTCCGTCATAATTGAATGTGACGCTTGCTTGGTCGAACTGTTGGCATGATGATTACTGTTTGATCCTAACAACTTCCTTCGTCTCAATTTATGTGACGCACTGTTCTTTTTAATTTGCCCCAAAAAGAATATTTATAGAAATGGCTTAACTTTCAAATGCCCCTTCTACCTTCAATGAAATGTTCTATAATCACCCGAATAACTAAGATTTGTGCTAGGCCACACATTTTAAAAATTTTCATTTCTTTCTTAATTAAATTGTGTCTAAATCACGTTGTGCCACATAAATTGAGACGAATAAAGTAATAGATACCGCCAGTTGTGCCACATAAATTGAGACAAATAAAGTAATAGATACCGCCAGTCTAAATTTTTTTTACGCTATTAACGTATTGCAACATAGTACGTATTGTACTTTTAACATTACGAATTTAACTTATTATAGATTAGTTGGTTGGTTACGGGCTTACAATGTGTAGTTATCTTTTAGGTAACTAGATCGCACAGTAAAAAATTCTTTTACTCTGTCAGTAAATATGATGGTAGTTAAACTCCACCTTTTAGTAGTAGGAGTGATAATTGAGTTCTATATAATGGGGAAGAGTCTAGTCCCATGAATATTATAATCCTCTCTTCATGTACATGGGATCATCAGGAAGCTTAACCATGAAGGTGCATCAATTCACACGTGGATTCTTGGAGCATGAAGCAACCACAACTGCTCCTCCTTCACTTACACTTGGTTGCAAACGTTTAAGACCACTTGCTCCTAAGCTCACCAGTACTACCAATAATGATTCAACCACCATTGTTACTCCTCCTTTTGATCTTAAGAGCTTCATTAGACCTGAAAGTAGCACTAGCCCTCCTAAACATGCTTTCAATGAAGAGAAGAAAGATTCCTCTCAGGTAATTTCAAAAACTTTGTGCATATGCTTATACATGATTTGAACAGAAAGCAATGAGTTCAGTTGAATCTAGTGATGTATCAACTAAAGCTATGAGTTCAACTGAACCCAATTGGCTTAAACTTTATTTACTATGTGTTAAAAATATTACTTGTGTAGTACAAATAGTACATTGCAATTAACTCAAAAGAACATTGCATACAACAACCTATTAAATTCATAAAGTTCAAACTCTTAGTTCGTCTCTACTAGAGTGAAGTGGTATGTACTAGTTACATTTAACATTAAATGATAGAGGGGTCGCATTAAATGATGTAGGGATTATTCTAGCTAACATGTTTCTCTAGTTGGAACATGAAAAACTCTAGTGTTTTTCTTTAAATATTAGTACTGATTTCGTTTAGGAATATGTTTTATTATAGCCTTTATATTTTGTTCATAAATATGTGGTACTTTAGATTAGGGCCTACTTTAGATAGTAATTAAGAAGACATCAGTGATATCCTTCTCTAAATTAGGAGAGTTTTACATTACCAAAAAACTACTACATTTTTTTCAATGTACTTATTAAGGATACGTTAGAAAAACATTCTTTGTTTTCTAGAAATGAGTAGTTTCTTAAGGAATATGGTCAAGCTAAAACCACAACTTATTTCGGAATAGAGGGAGTAATTTTTAGAACATTGATCCTACCACTTTACACCTGCTTCCACCGATCGATGTCATATCGGTAGCTAGTTAGGACTCATGGGGGCTCAGGGGGATCCATTTAATGATGTTTTACATATAACGTAAGGCTGCATATAGTAAACTCTTGTGCTTCGGCCTTTCCCCGAACTGTGCACATAACGGGAGCTTTAGTGTACCCGTACTGCTTTATTTTTTCCTTTTAATGTTTTACATGTAACACGTATGTTGATGCAGGTGGAGTCACACCCAGGAGGAACGAGGTGGAATCCAACACAAGAACAGATAGGGATACTGGAAATGCTGTATAGAGGTGGAATGCGTACCCCTAATGCCCAGCAAATTGAGCAAATCACAGCACAGTTAGGGAAATATGGGAAAATAGAAGGGAAAAATGTGTTCTATTGGTTTCAAAACCACAAAGCTCGTGAGAGACAAAAGCAGAAGAGGAATAGCCTTGGCCTTAGCCAAAGTCCAAGAACACCACCAGCCATAGTCACTAGTCCTTTGTCATTTGACACTAGGGTATGTCTCATGATCTTTTGCACTATCAGTATATATAAATTTTGAACTATTAAATGAAGTTATAATTCACTGTCAGCATAAAAAAAGATAACTAAAATTGTCGATCTATTTTGACATGTTGTAATAACCATTATATTTGGACATGTTTTAGAACGTTACTACATTTTGACATGTTATAACACACCGATAAGTTCAGGTGATTCAACATCTCTTATATATGTATACAAAGTAATTTTGGTGGTCTTGTATATATAGCTAGTATAATTTTTCGTTAAAGGAAGTTAGGATGAACCCCTTGCACCCTAGCTCTGCCAATGTTTACTAATTTCAATCGCTTTTTTATTGATGGTTATCTGTAGTTATCTTTTAATTGATCTGATAAAGCGTAACTTATTGATATAGGGAGAAGTAGTGAGGGAAGAAGATAGTCCATACAAGAGAAAGTGTAGGGGGTGGACATTTGAATACTTGGAGGAAGAACAAGAAGAAGAAGAAGAAAAAAGAAGTTGTAGAGAAAATGGTGATAGGACTCTTCAACTCTTCCCATTGCATCCAGAAGGCATGAGATGAATTAAATAATTCATCACAAGAATATTCTTTTTAATTATGATCTGACTAGCTACTCTTTTTTATCATTTTCGTCTATCTTTAATTTACTTTCTTTGATTTGCATGCTTTGTTTCCTTTTCTTGATTTCTTTCCTTGTTTTGGGAAAGAGAAAAGAGAAAAGAGAAACATATGAATCATCAAATCCAGTAGTAGTATGTTGTAATCCATCTCTGTACCAATTCCCTTCTCTTGGATTCTGGGCATTTTAGTGACTTATTCCTGACCTAAGGCTAAAACACCCCTATCTGTTATGGCTCATTGGAAATGCTGCAAACATTATTTTTTACTAGTATTTTTCTTTTTGTTCTAGCGAGATATTATACTCTGCGTCAATTTGTTCCTCATCGGTTAAAAAGAGAAATGCTAACGGGTTTATAAGCTAGATTTTTTTCAAGTGGTGGTGCTAGTAAACATGAAGAAATAAACACATAAACTAGCTGAGGGAAAATAGCGTAATTTTCCTCCGTAAGGAGTTTGGATGACCCCCACCCTAAGTTGGCTCTGCCCCCGGTTCTCCCACCTATTAGTCTAGTTGTTTGGGTTGGACCCTCAAGTATTACAATAATAGTAATTAGATTCACAATCAAAAATATTTATAAGTAAATAAATTTCTTAATATGTATATATAGAATTTGAGCATAAGTTATTATGTTAATTAGAACTCTTAATAAGGAGTCTAGATCTATGTTATTAGTTATATGATACTATTGACAAAAGGACTGATCAGGACGCTGAAGTCCACGCACATATCTTTACATAATTCTTCTTTTTTGGTGTTATTTGAGAATTTCAAAATTGATGGGGACGGGTTAATTAGTGGTTAATCTTTCTTTACATTAATATATTCATGATAATAGTACTTTGATTTTTGAATTATTTGTAAATTAATTTTTTGGAAGACTTTGATAAAGTAGCTAGCTAGCAGATGGTATGTCAATCAGAAGACATGCAACTTCTTTTTCATTTTATAGTGTTGACTAATGGATTGTGGGGTAGCAGATCAGTTCATAGATACGAACTTTGGAGGGAAAGCAAATAAAACATAGATTTAAAAAATTAAAGAGTAGGGTGCAGTTGGAGCAGACTAAACAAAATGATTTATTAGGATAGTTAATGATGGAGTTCGATTAGGTAGATAATTAATGAAAAAAGAGATTGATTCATTATCTTAATTTGTCCTTTTTCTTTTAACGTAACTATCCTAATATTTAATATTATTATAAGTATATATTTCTACAAAGATGTCTGTCTACCATACTACTTTATCTATATTTTCCCTGATGACCACCATCCTTGGCACAATTATCACCAACGTCAATCACCACGGTCAATCTTCATCACCATTAATTACCATTTACAATCATCCTAACCAACCATTATTATATGCATCCACCATTTGTTGCCGAATATAATCACCACTATTATATATCGACAATCATTAACAACAACATATTAAGATACAAACGAGACCTCAATTGATAATTGAGTTTGGAGGCACCATTCACCAACAGTAATGACGAATAGAAAAGGACTTTGAGTTAAATAAGCCAAAACTTACAACCATAAGTCCATAACAACAAGGACACATGATTTATTTATAAGTTGTGGTTTGATAATTGATGATAATGGTGTTTAGAGGCACCAAAAAAAATTACACCAGAATTCAGAAATAACAGAATCAAATTTTAGAGTTAGATTATTTTAGTGCTGCATAAAACTTAAAACTTCCTAAAAACACATTACCTTGTTTATATGGTAATAAGATGGTTGATTCAATATATATATGACCTGTCTCTTTGTTTTTCAAGTGAATTAGAATGCATCATTAAGCTTAGGTTTAAGAACCGAATCAGGCCTCAACCGATCGAGGCTGAATAACAATAGCTTTGGAGGACTCTTAGGTTCTGTATGGAAGTCATTATCGATCTTGATGCTTCAGTAGAAGCAGCGAACCACAAAATACCAACAGAGAATGGAGTGATGGTTGATGAGGAAGAGGTATTTGTTCGAAACATCGGAGGTGACGGTGTTGTTCAGGCATTTCTGATTGCTGATAATTAACTGATACTAGTATATAGATATCGAATGATTCGTACAAAATTCATGTACAGATCTCGAATTTTCACCATCACCATTAGATCTTGAATCAATGACATCATGTTCATTATAAAAAAATATGAAAAATATTTGAGATTATATATAATTACATACTAAACTATTGGAATTTATAAAAATAGTCCTTTAAATATGCATCTTAAATAGAAGTCCTCGAAGCGGCTCTACCACTCCGAAGTTTGGATCTCTTCAGACATCAAATGACAAATTATTAGGCCCAATTGGGAGTCACATTAGTATGGATGGGCTAATCATTAAATGTGTAAATAACATAAATGTCAACATTTTAGAAGTAATTACATCCCATTCCACTTTTTTGAATTAGTTTAATATATATTCCTTAAAAGGCATATACATAACAAGTAATATATATTTTAATCTGTTAGAGTCCTAGAAAACAGGGAGTAACGGACATTCAACATTCATTGACGTAAATGACACAACTAATTTAATACGTGGATTACTGTATCCCATAAATCATGTTTCATCAACGGAATTTCAAATTTTAAAAATCACAAGTACATAAAAACGCTAATCTGAAGCAAAATCATAAATCAAAAATCAAATTTCGTCTCTATTTTTTGTTGTTTACTGAAGAGAGCAAATCATTTTGAATTATTGAAGATGAATATTGCTATTCTTTTAAGGTACTCGAGTAAATGGAGATCCCAAACAGAATATGTGGATTATAAAAGTGAAGATATTGTTGTTGCTGAATCAGTAAATTATTTGAGGTTGATTTCATCAATTGTTGATGAACTAAACATTGACGAAACTCGAAAAAATATTGATGTACGTTATGTTGTTGACGGGAACGATTCACCTTTTTATATCTGTAACGATAATAACGTACGATTGTATGTCAAGTTGAAAAAAAGGCAACTGATGTTCATGATGTATCAGCTATGTATTTCAACAACAGAAAAATGTGAAGATGACATATTGTTCGATAGGAAAATAGGAGCTGCGGTTTGCCTGGAAGGTGTTGAATCTGATGCTTTGGCTTTATCTGTTGCTGAGACACAAAATGAGTATGCTTTGTATGTTCCGGAGGTTGAAGATAACTCCATATGTGATAGCAAGAGTATTGATGTAAAGGTGAAACAGATGTATAAGGATAAAAATACGCTTGTTTCAGTGATGTCGAAATATAAGGTGACTAATGGATTCAATGTTAGAGCAAAACGGTCAGACAAAAAAAGGTTAATTGTATCTTTTTTATACTAAGCAGTACGATATATGAAATCTTGAATGTTTTATATTATTTATTTTTAATTAAAATGTTATATATAGTTGCATGAACATGTGTGTTTTTTTGTGCTAAAACTAAAATCGAAATACAAATTATCAGTGTGGCCTTAGCAATATCTGTTTGTTAGTATGTTGAAGTTAGTATGTTTATGCAAGGTAATAAATTTCAATTTACAGATTTTTTTTTATTTTTATTACTGAAAAGCCATTGCTTACATACGACACAACTGGTTACCATTTTTTTTGGGTATAGTATGTGTGAGGTGCTTGGTAAATATACATATAAGTTGCTATGTATATGTTTCAAATTGTTTAAATTAGCAGTTTTGATAAGGAAAAGCAGTTATGTATGTTAAAACATTTACATGAGCAGTTATGTAAGTGTAAACATATACATAACTGGTAACATGTCAGTAGATTTGTTATTTAATCCATAATCTGCATACTTTATCTTTAAAATTTATTACGTGAATTATTATATTGTATATAACTGTCTTTAATGAAATATTATGCATGTCTATGTTGTATTATGATGGATTTGTAACAATTAAATTGTTAAAACTTACGAAACGATGCAAAAGACAATCATATAAATAGTGTTTTTTATATTTCAGCTATGTACTGCGCTGTTACAATGAGGAATGTACGTGAAAGTTGGAAGCATCTAGTTACAAAAAAACAAATGTTTTTATGATTCAAAAATTTAATCCAGAACATACATGTAATTTGATGGATAGATTACTACAGAATATTTTGGCGACAAATTCTTTTGTATGTGAATTCACAGCTCAAAAACTAGTTAACTATAAGAGAAGGCACACACCGGGGGACATCATTGAGGAAATGAAAGCTGTATATGGTATGGATATAAATTATATGAAAGCATGGCGTGCGAAGGAGCGTGCCATCGTTTTGCTTAGGGGCGGACCTGCGGATGGTTATAGACAAATGCCAAGATACATTTATATGTTAAAAAATGTACATCCTAATTCACACGTGGCAATGCAAAAATCATGAAATAATCGGTTCATGTATTTTTTTATAGCATTGCATCCCATGATAAGGGGTTTTGAGTATTGCAGACCTATTATTGTTGTTGACGGTGCACATTTAAGTGGACCATGTCAAGACACTTTCATCTCAGCAAGTACTCTTGATGGTGCAGGTATGTGAAAAATAATAAATCCCTATTTTTTTTAAACATACATTGTATTTCATATTTAATTTTTTTTTAAGTTATTGAAAAAAATTCATTAACTTATTTTCTATATTTTGTAAAAAAAAAGAACAGTAAAAATTGTATTTATTATCACGTACGTAGTTATGTATATTCTAATAACATATGCTAACTATGTATATGTTAACATATACATCTATGTATATGTTAACACATATAAAGATTTTGTCCGGTAGACTTTAAAAAAATCTTGTTGTTCTTTTACTAATACAATTTTTACTTAATTTAGGATGTATAATACCACTAGCGTAGGGGGTTTTAGGTACTGAGAATGATAATTCATGGACATGATTTTTCAATCAGTTTAAAGCTGCATTCGGTGAACGTGAAAACATGTGTG
>NC_061114.1:222669741-222704715 GCF_002878395.1 Capsicum annuum | reverse complement strand
TGTATCTGATAGGAACAAAAGTATTATAGAAGCTGTCAGTGTCGTATATCCAAATGTCCCACATCTTGCGTGCACATGGCATCTTTGGAACAATGTTTGTAGTAACTTTCGTAAGAGCAAAGAAAGTATCAGTGATTGGTTTTATTCAATGGCTAAAACTTATAGGAAAGATGATTTTGAATATTTGATGGAAAAGATTGAAAAAGATGATCCAAGAGTGAAAAAATATTTACAAGAAGCTGGATATGAAAAGTGAAGTAGATGTCATTCACTGATAAACAGAGGTCGGATGATGACCTCGAATATTGCTGAGTGTATTAATGGTTGTTTGGTAGAGGTCCGGGGATTGCCAATATATGGATTCTTAGAAGAAGTTTGAATATTATTTGGTTCTTGAAACTGTAAGAACAGTGAAATAGCTTCTTATACAAGTACCACTTTGGGTCGTCGATTTGAAGAAATTCTTACCCTCAACGGTGTGAAAGCTTTGAAAATGACGGTATGTATAAGCTTTAACTTTTTGAAATGTACATTTATATGTAGTATTTGTTTGACAGAAAAGAAGTCTATTTAAATTTAAATTTTCAGTAAAAATAATTGGTTGAAATTTTGTTATTTATTGTTCAGGTGAAGGCTTCTTCAACATATATATATTCGATTTATGAATCTGGGAGAAGATACATTGTTGATCTAGAAAATGGCTCATGCAACTGTGCGAGGTTTCAATAGATCAAATAACATGTGCTCACGCTATAGCTGTATTGAAGTCTAAACATGTAAAAGATTTTGGAGAATACCGTTTAGAATACTACAAGCCAAACACATTGGTCAAGACATATGAAGTTTCAATCGTGCCAATACCAGACAAGAAAGACTGGGATGTTCCAAGCAGTGTAGATGAGGAAGAAGTGTTGCCACCGTTATACAAAAGACTTCCAGGAAGACCGAAGAAAGGGAGAAGAAGAAATCAAGTGAAACACTTTCTTCAAGCATAAACCATTGTGGACGATGCGGCCATGAAGGGCACAATAGACGTTCATGTAGTTTTTCTTCAAAGGAGAACTAGTTTATTGTTTTGCTATACTCTTGAAGAGTACTAACTGACTTATTTTCATTTTTTAATTTTTTCTTTGAAATAATTTTTTGTTTATTTCAATTTTAATTGTAGTGTTAATTTATTTTTCTTATTTGTCATTTTTATGTATACGCTGGTGTATTTTCATAAGTGCTTTGAGATATTCTAGAGTAACACAATTATGTATATTATCAAACAATGGTAACCTGTATATCATAAAACGTACATAGCTCCAATGTAAAAACTGTGATGTGTAAGTTTAATTTTTGAAAAAACGAAATTTTGAAAATCAAATGTTATGTGTTTTCTATGTAATGTTGAATTAACTTATTGTTTTGCTATACTTATGAAGAGAAATGAAATAACTTATGGAAACCAGTATGTGATACAGTTATATATATTATATAACATACATAAATTATATTTATAACCTTTAACTCAGATATATGTTTTATGTATATTATATATTAATTAATGTATATCATTTAATATACATAGATCTGTTATAAAACGTCTGAGTTGTAAATGTAAACATATAGTTGTAAACAAAAATTTTTAAAAACAAATGTTATTAGTTTTACATATAGAGCTGAATCAACTTACTTCTTTAATATACTTTTTTTTTTCAATTAAATGTATACTTATATATATTTTCTAGACCTTATTAGTTAATTCTATAATGTAATATGTATATTAGAATATATACACACATTACAATTATGTATAATTTACAATATACATTAGTAACTTTTATAATTTACAATGTATATGAAAACATATACACACATAACAATCACAAATATATGTAAATGTTGTCATATGCAATATTCGTCAAAAACTGCATTGATCATTGCTAAAAAATACATATGTTAAACAAAAACTTCATCATATTCATTAAAAAAAAATATTCATTGTATTCTGCCTTACAAAACAACTAAAATAATTAAAACTTTGAAAATTCCTAACAAATTTCAGTAGATTATATTAAAAATTTTAACAATATTCTTCAGTAAGACTACTCAATGCAAACTATTTCATTTTCATCTGGAATTTGTATAATTCTTGACTTTGGTCTTGGAGGGTCATCATTTTCACTAACATAACCTTTCTTTTTTTTTTTGAATACATTATTTTCGAAGTAGTGTGTTGTAACACATTCGATGGTATTCTGCTTCAAAATCATCAGAAGTTAAGTTCATTTCTTCACTTAGGTATTCTGAATAACTAGCAATAAAGACTCCACAATCCCCGTCATACATACAAAAAAGAATAGAAGTTATTACATAATACTTACTAGCAATGAAAAGTGCAAACACATTAATACATATACTTACACACTGTCGCATTCTTGTTGCATAATATCTTGAACATACTCAACGTTAAAGGGATGTTTATTCAGAATTTGTGTCGTTTGAATAATCTTATCCCTATATGTTTCAAGATTAGGCCAATCTATACGAGATATATCATCATAAAATTTATTGTCAGAGAGGTAAGTTGGCAGCATCTTTGTCAACTTTTAAATCTCAGTAATTGATTCCGTATTTTTTGTCTGGACAACGAATCGTAGACGTGTATGCGTCTATCCTTTAGGGCAATAACAACTAACACCCAGTGAAAATTCTCATTGCAGTTTATAGGAACATACACCTCATCAACTTGGTGCCATGGTAAATCAGATGGCATGCAATATCCCTTAATTATATGTGTTATTGGCTCTTCAATTAGAGCCACGCGAACAGATTCAACATAATCTTGTTGTGTAGATAGGGTTGTATCTGTATAGTCTTCATAGTATCTGGAGTATGTCTTGTCAATATAGTTCTTTAAAAAATAGTTGATTGTTGTAAACCTGTAATCTTAATCATTCCTTAATTTCAATTTCTTTCGCAAATGATAGAAAATGACATCAATATGCTACAAAAGAGGAGAAAAAATGACACATTATGTCTTATATAATAAAAATCACATACTTATAATAATAATGATTGTAGACATATATCTAGATAATTCATGCATATACATAAAATATTATGAAACCTGAGTATGCAAGAAAGTCCCTAACTACATAGATTCAGTGATGTATATGATTAAATATACATAGTGACAATCAATTTTTAACATACATAGCCATTAGCAACCTCATACATATATTAAGGTAGACATATACATATGTTGTTGTGTTATAATTAAGTTAACATATAAGTTATAATATACGTAGATGATGTCTATCTGTTTTAACAGTGATGAATTTGTTAATATATACACAAATTTTTTTGTGTGACCTGAAGATACAAGAACATACATAATACAAAAATCAACAGTGATGTTATTATAAAGTATACGCAGGTGTTGTCAAATACCTAAACTGATCATATAAAAAATGAACACACATACTGTACAAAAACATGATGTACGGAAAGTAGAAATTTAAGTATTAGTTAAAGAGAAACATAGTTTATTTAAAACTTATTTAACACATACAAAATCTCCTTAGTAGATTAACACATACATACCATGCATGTATGTATACAACATAATAGAACAAGTAAAAACGAATGATTATCAAATTAAAAAATTTGAATACCTCATCATTTCAACACGTGTTCTTTTGAGACATCAAGTAAAACCATTTTTTTGTCTTTGCATGAGGAACCACAAAATCAATTTCATGAACTCTTAGCGAAGATAATTTTGCTTTGTAGTGATCATCATTATATTTTCTATAAAAAATAAAATTTGTTAGTATAAAAAAAAAGTAGTACATTTATTGAGTGAAAAATTAATTTTAATATTGATAAAAACTTACTTTTTAGCATGAAACTTCAATAATCCTTCCTCCACCCACTGTTTGAACTCTTCAATTATACCGCTTGACATAATATCAGATATTAGGAAACCATCAAAAGTGAATTGATGTTTCTATTCTTCGATCTGATCCTCAATTGCTTTAGAGCCAGAAGCATATTCTGTTCTGTATGGAGACTTGAAAACTTTGGATCTTGTCCTGATTCTCTTAGCAATCTTAGCAGGTGTTTTTGCAGCTTGATGAGCCGTGACAATAACATCAGGAAAATCAAGAGGAAGCTGACTATTAGAGATGTTGTGTTGGTTCACAACTGGTTCTGATGGTGGAATTACTTCAATAGGAACGTCATCCACTGGTGCTGCAATAACTTTCAATATCACATCTAACTCAACTTGAGTCAATTCAGAAAGTGTACTCGAATAATCAACCTAAGATTAAATTTAAAGTATGTATTGTTAGATTTGATTTAACGTGCACATAGAAGTAGTGCCATGTGTAAAAAATAAGACATGCAGCTTGAAAAAAAAATAATTTCGTGAAGTTACCATTATCAGGTTTCAGATTGTCCATAGCTGCGACGAGACATTCCAATGTAGCAGGCCTAATATCAGCACTAGCTCTTTCAACATCCTTGAAGAGATAACACAAAACATATACAAAAACAGGTCATTATTTAGATTTAACTGTAAGTGAAAAAATAGTACATTTCTTACATATTTGATCTATGGCTAAAAAAAATGACTTTATTGATTTACCATGTGATCATTATGGACATGCACAGTAGTAGATGTTCCAACATTGGTGTTGTCGGAATTGTGATTTACCACGGATTCTACAAGAGCATCTAGACTAGCAGTAACATTATTCTCACTGCATCCTTCGACATCCTAGCAATCATGATGTAAAACATATACATAACTAAGTCAGTTTATTATTAATTGTAAACGTTAAATTCTGAGATCTGTAACCTGTGATTGTTGTTGTATGGTACTGTGGTTTCAATCAAAACAATGACCATCCATTGGATCATCAGCAGAGTATACGTCTGTTGATTTATTTGTCTCACCGACAATCTACGAATAAAAAATAATTATTGTTTCATAAATTAATTGCTTTCATAATTTGTGTTGTGTTGCATATGTATATTATAATAATATACATATAATATAATAAGTATACACTGTGAAGCAAATATAACTGCCGTTAAACGACATTCAATCTGTACCAAATTCTAAGCTGAATAAAAATCATAAAGTTAAAGAAGTAGCGAAAAAGTAATATATGTAACGAAGTCTGTATAATTATTACTTGTGAATAAATACCCTTTTTTCTTTTTCTTTCAAGGTTTTGAAGATTTTAATATCTTCAACATCTTCTTTATATGGTACATTTCCTATTTTTTCTTGTCCCTCTTGCTGATGCTGTTGAAATAAGTATAGTATATTATTTTGAAAAAATTTGATAACATCAACCTGATCTAATAATAATAATGTATTTTTAATAAATTACCTCTTTTTGTATGTCTTCAATATTCTGCATGATATCCATCTCATCTACTTGAGGTTGTGATGATTTTCTCCGTTAGTTGAACCATCCAAAACATGAACCTTTATAGTTTATTGTAGTAGATATATCAGATACTATGCCATTGCAATGTAATATACATAGCACTAATTTGTGTATTTGTTGCATAGCATTGTATAATTCATATGTATATACATAGCTATAAAATACACATAGCATAACTTGTGATTATATTGTGGACTTAACATAAAGCAGTTATATATATTATTTAAAATACATATCATTATTGTCAGCTACTAAGCCGTTGCAACTATCAACTCCAAGAGAAATAGATAATATACATAGCATATTATTTGTATACTATATACCACAATGTAACAACTTATGTATGTTATATTACATACATAAAATGTATGTAATATACATAGCTATAAAATACACAACATACTTATGAGTATAACTTGTAATTATATTGTGAATTTAACTTAAAGGAGTTGTGTATATTATATAAAATACATAACATAATTGACAGCTACTATGCCATTGCAACTATCAACTCTATGAGAAATAGTTTATATACATAGCATATTAGTTGTGTATTATATAACACAAAGTAAACATTTTATATATGTTATAAAACATTGTATAAATAATAGTTAAATAATACGTAGTACAATTTTAATTCAAAATATGTATAAATGCACAAAATTGAAGCAAAAAAGAAATACACAACGAATATGGCTCAAAAGTGTCTATATAAAGCCCCTCTCTTCTTCACTCAAAGAAGCAATAGCCTATAATCGAATAGAACTCAATTCTCTTAATAAGATATTTCTGGTTAGCTTTCCTATGTCTGGTCTTGAGACCTTACGGGATAGTCCTATTGTAATACCCGTACTTTTCCTAGCTTGAAAATTTTTGCCAAGAATGTTAGAAGCTTTCTTTAAAAGATGAATTCACTTTTATAGATGTGATATTTTCAATATTTTCACTTTTTTTTTCATGTGAAAAATTCAATAAGCTTTCCATTAGTGAGACAGTGTATCACCTGAGCCTTCAGCGCATCGCAGAGATAGCTCAAATGGAAATTGTCAATTTCCAGTATTGCTCCGTGATAGTGGTGCGTCGCACCAAACTTCCAGGTCTCAAACAAGGTGGCAACGCGATAGCTCCGCGTCGCACCACCATGCAGTTTTCCAATTGTCCAGTTCCAATGACTTGGTGCGATAATGACGCGTCGCGCCAAGGATGAAAATCGAGAAATTTTCTCAAAAATTAAAGACGTGCCCTAGGGTTAAAAGGGTCAATTTTCCACCCTATATAAGCCTTATACCATGAGATTTGGCCATAATTCAGCAACTTATACTCAATTACTCTCAAGAATAAGCCCTAAGATTTTCATAGAAAGTTCAATTACAAGGGAAGTCACCGTCAAATTTCAAGAATCTCTCCTTCAATCTTCGTAGAATCACAAGTAAAGTATGGACAATGTTCATTCATGGACTCCTTTCGTCCATGAAGCTCAAGAATCCTTTTTCTAAGTTCAAGTTTATGAATTTCTTAATGAATTTCATGTTGGGTTTGTTTTGTTTATGTTGTGAATGATCAATTGAATTCAAATCCATGTTGGATGATCAATGTTATCTAATAGTGCTATGTATATTACATTGCAATGGCATAGTATCTGATATATATTTATACAATAAACTATAAAGGTTCATGTGAACATATGATTAAACCCTAGGATGATGAAATTAGAGTTGAATTATGATGTTTAATTGTTGTATAATGATGTTTATAAGTACCATGCCTACCATATGTTTGATTAAATGTCTAGATGAAGGAACAATGCCCAACTAGTATGATATCATGAAATCCCCATGTATGTACAAGCTTATGCATATCACATGTTTGATGATGTGCTTTAATAAATGAACTATGAATTGTGTTGTTGGTCATGTGTTCAAGTAAGCTATGCTATGTCAGTTTCTTCTTATCAAGTCCTGGAGGTACTTGTACCCAAATATTTAGCTGTGTGCCTAGAGCCATGTCATGTTTTCACAATATCCTCAGTCAAGCCATGATTCATAGAACTCAGTTGGTCATGTGACTCAGGAAATACTCAAGACACTCAGTAATCTCAATACTCAATATTCTCAGTAAATCTCAGTAACTTCAATACTCTCAATCAATCCTCAGAACTCAGTACATTCCATCAGTCAACGAAACTCAGTAAATTCAGTTTAGCTCCACTAAACAATACCCCTAGTATCAGTTCAGTCAATCAGTTCAGTTTCTTTCAGATGGGAGTAGGATTCAACACTGATCGAGCCTAGGGATAGGGACTCATCCGCTAGATAGGACTGAGATCTCTAAAAGAAATCCCTAAGTTTCAGAATTACGTAACCTGTGTAGGTAAGAGATGTCACCCGTTAGATAGGACTGACATAGTTAGGGATCACCCGTTAGCATATTTAAATGTATAGGACTGATCCCAGGGGTCACCCGCTAGATTAGGATTGACTCCACAATAGTTGTCCTTACTGGTGGCACGGTATTGACACCATTCCAGTCAGGGCAGAGATTGGACCCCAGTTAGCTTAGTATGGGGCATGTCGCTTAGATGAGTATATCCCACAGTTTCAGTTACAGAAATTAGGACTGTCAGATACAGTTAATTTAGCTCAGTGATACAGATTTAGGACTGCCAGATACAGTCAATCCTTATCAATATAAATAGACTACGGGATCACCCATTAGATAGGACTGATCTCAACTATGGTCAAGTAGCAGCATAATCAGATTCAGAGAGCACCCGCTAGCTAGGACTAATATCAAACTAAGTCAAATCATCTTTATTATTAGTATACTCAGAGATCACCCACTAGATAGAACTGATCTCAGATTCAGTTATTCAGACACAGTTACTCATGTTATCAGTTATGTCAGTTATCATAACATATGTAATTAGTCTTCAGCTTCAGGACTGTTAGATACAGTCATCCAAACTAGTTCTTCATAATCAGAACTGTTAGACTTAGTTATTCATGTATTAGTAGCATGGTATCAGTCCCTCAGTATTCAGTAATACAGTGTTCAGTCCCAACACGATCTCAATTACAACTACTTATACATGTATGTATTCTCACTTTTATGTTAGTCAGTCAGTTATATTTATTTATGCATATGAACCCCATGCATTTAGCCTACCTCACTTGCATACCAGTACATTCAAAGTACTGATGCATTTGCGCTATAGTGTCTTATACCATAGGTTTAGAGGCACGAGCTCCAGATCAGCAGTAGATTCCAGTCTCAGCAGTCAGAGTTAGAAGTGAGTCCTCATCTTTCGAGGACATGATGATCTCATTACTATTTTAGTTTTCAGTTTATTTCAGTAGTTGGAGTTAGTTGGGGGACATGTCTCATCAACTCCTTATTCAGACAATTTAGAGGTTTTCAGACTATAGCATGTCAGACAGTTATTTCAGATTTATTTTGGTATTATTATACCATATTTTCAGTTATGTATTAGTATTGAACCTTAAAGCTTTTCAGTTCATGTTTCCGCATTTACGATAATTATTATTATTATTCAGTACTCAGTTACAGATATCAGTTATGGGTTAGCTTGTGGTCCTTCGAGTTCATGAGCACTATGTAGCATTCCGATTTAGAAAATCAGGGTGTTACACCTATTAATGACTTCAGTCTGCCTCTTGGCCTGAGGGTGTCCAAGGGCGGGCCCTTTCTTTTGCAATACTTAAAAGAGTCTCTCATGGCCCAATTATTATTACAGCGTTCTCTACCATAGAATTCGGACTTCTGGGGTTAAGGCAAAGAAAAACTACCTTGGCAACGAACACGAACAAGATACGAAAGATGTTAGACAGCGGCATTCTTGATTGATTGAGACAAAACTATTCCCTCAATATAGCTTAACTCCGACAAGCCTGTATGAGGCTTGTCGAGTGAAAGTGGGAATTTTGAAGGATTAGTGAATGCCTGCTTCTGGTTCTTAGACGAGGAAAACAATTCAATCAGTGTGGTCAGTCCACCCTTCTGACGTGCGGGGGCTGCCCCCTCTTTCCCTCACTCTCCTTTCAATTCACAGTTACAAGGGGCCGAAAGGACTTCTAGTTTATAAGAATCCTTCTCTTCTTTTAGAATTCTTTCTCTCACACACCTTTTTTGCCCTCTTTAGCTGAGCGAAATTGGCTAAGCATTTTATTCAAACAAATATAGAGCCAAAATGGGCAAAGAAAGCCATCCGACCCTACCAGATTAGGAATGTGAAAGACTCTCCTTCGAAAGGAGACCGGGGAAAGGTTGATGATCCTTTACTCCGACAGCATCTAGGGTTCCTCGAACAATGTGATATCTCACACCGGGTAAATCGTTAACCCTTCCGCCTCTTACCGTTATTAAAATCTTCTTTTTGATGTCAAATATCAGAAGCTACATGGCTAAAAGGTTCTTGGGCTTCTTACGCTTTTATATCTGTCTCCACTGTAACTGCTAACAACATAAATATGGTAGTAAGAAGTGGCAATACAAAAGTGTGTAAACTATAAAAATGAGTCAAAGTAGATTGTCCCACACTACCGCTTCCACGCAATGATTCGACCAAAGTCTCTTGCAACGCAATCCCAGCTATAGAAAGCTAACTCCCTAAGACGAATGAGCCACTTTCTAATCCTTACTCCCTTGCCCCTTGAGTTCTATTTTCCTTAATTTTTTCTAAAAGTCCAAGAAATCCTAATCCTTCTTCCCTTTTGATTGAGTTTGATTCATCCTCACTTTTTTAATGATCTTTTTTATGGTTATGCCGGCGATGATAGGTGGATCTGGTAATTGGTATGTTCCGATTCTGATAGGTACGCCTGACATGGCATTTTCGCTCTCAGAAATGGAGAAGGAATAAAAAAATCTAGTGAACCCCTCAAACTCCGTAGGTAATTCGATACAATTCAAGAAGAATAAGATAATCTAAGCCAAAAAAAGTCATTTTCGGTCGGTTCCCATTCTCCTTCCCCCCCTCATAGTCCATTAGTGGGTAGGGTGGTCAACTTAGAGGGCACCCACCTCCTCTTCAGATGTGTACTCGATAACCTTAAGGTTCTTCGGTCTCCACTTTTGGGGGCGGGAGTGCTTGGTCGCTATGATTTCAGATCCATGTTTTAGATTACCTTAAGAAACCCCCTCCCAACTCAAGGATCAAGATTGACCCCAGAAATCTATTACTGTAAAATATGATAGGTCAAATACCTAGGTCACCTCTATCTCCAAATCAACGATTTGATATGATGAATTGAATATCATTACCAATGATTACAATTTCATCTCCCCGAAGCATGTCGTCGATTACTATGCCTTTCCTCCTCTCTGGTGCCTAGGTAACCATCGTATGCTAAAAGAACATCATAATAGGTAGCTTGAAGGTGTCCTAGAATTTGAAGCGATCCAACCAAACTCCCAATTAGGATAAACTCGCTTGGAAAAGAAAATATTCCATACTAATGAATTCGGGCCCATAACCATGGGTTCCAATGCACGAGATCGAACGGTTTATAAAGCCATTTTTTGCCTCAACTACCTAAATAGGAGTAGGGGTTGTTTCCAAATTCGGGTCAGGAAAGAACCCTTTTTTCAAATTCCTATGATGCAATTGGGGCTTATCGGCAAAAACAAATCAATTTAGATAGTCCTTTGTGGCTCCGGTGGCGACTAGCTCTATTCGAACTCCCTTTACTTGTAGGAGTAAATCTTGAATTTTTCGATTATGTTATGGACGGAGTCCTACTCATGGCGACCGTTCTCCCTCACGAATATTCTCCACAAGGGGAAAAAATTACGAAAAACCGAACAATTATACAAAATCATGAATTGTAAACTTAAATCATATTTGGAGTACCTTTTTATTTTTTTCGTTGTTCTATTTCAACATTTGGATGAGTTCGGCATGTTGTTTTTCCATTTTTTCATTTGAGTCTTGATGTTGTTTGACTATTAGATCATGAAGAAAGTTGATTTTTGTGTCAACCTGCATGTCAAAATAAACTTACATAAGACTGCAGTTAATGAAAGTTGAATTTTATGTATACCAGCATGTCAAAAGCTGAAGAAAGTTGACTATTAGATATGACTAAACTTACATAAGACTGCAAAAATAACTTTATATTATCATACTTTTCATTAGAATTATCCTGACAAACTGACTTGAATCACGATGATGGAGTTGTCTTTTCGGCATGAACATGCTCTGAATCTGAAGAAGCTATTTTTGGGTTGGCACAGTTCTTGTTGAAACAAAAGATGGTATTTTCTGACAAACTTGCTCCTCGGCAGCTGTGGAATCAAAACAGACTGTTTTACGCTTCTTAGTAGGATGAGATGTTGAAGCATCAGTAATCAAACCTGTCTTTTTGAGAATTGTTGTAGAAGGGACCGTACTAAATTCCTCAAAACCTTGTATGTCAAGGTTCACTTGTGACTGTACGTCGATAATATGTCTTTTATCGGAACAATCGACAGCAATTTCTGGGGGAAATCCATATTCAGCTTCTTTTAATTAAAATTCCTCAATTATTTGCAAATCAAGACTTTGTACTTCTTCATGAGTTGGTCGTATATTGTTATATACAAACTGTTAAACAATAAAAAATAGCAACATTAGCAGTCTGTTAAAGTAAGCACATTGAAAATTAAAACTAAGCTCAAAATAATATACATCATACTTACCTTGCTGAACATACTAGCCATAAACTTCCTGTACTTAACTTTGATTCCAACCACCTGCCAGTTGAAAATTTGGGGAATTACATTTCCCACCCGCTCGGCTATCGTACTGCCTACCTCAGACCAGTATTCATACATCTAAACATTCAGCACGTGAGGCATTCCCCCCATCGAGTATAATGTTTCGCAACAAAAAAATCCTTTCTCCACGATGCAATAAGCTTTTCAAATGAATCTTCCCCCATGGAAATTGTTCGTAACTACCATTCTCAACCATCAAAAATCCAATTTACTAATTGTAGAATCACGTACTTGTTAATACAAAAAGGTGTGAATGAAGTAAATTATTGACATATTCAAAGCATCAGAATTGTTTTCAAAGTTGCCCTACTTGAATCGCTTTATAAAGAGACTCCTTTTGACAGAACTCTTAGATCCTGGGAAATACTTCGCCATTAACACGGCTTTTGATGTATCAGAAAAGAGGTGCTACTCGATGTTCCTTGAACATTTAAGACCGGATATAATGACATACTCAATAATAGAAAACTTGAGTATGGTTATCTACACGTAAACGTGTATTTCCTCTAGATTGTCTTGTTATATCTCGAGCATGAGTAAGCATTTGGATAATTGACCCTGATAATTATAATTCGGCATGTCAAGGAATTAACCAAATTTTTTTTGCCAAAACAGATTTACAACTTCTTCACCAGGACAATTATTTATTTCTTCTTCAAATTTCGTATTGCAATAACTATCAAAATGCAACAGATGCATAGGGGCCTTTCTTTTCCTGTATTTCATACCCTATTGAGAATGAAACAACACATGATATGTGAGCATGTGTTGTCAAATGAAATAACACTCAACTTATGTATATTACTAACATATACATAAAATTGACTTGTGAGAATTATTCATTCTTAAATACAAAAAATAATATATCATAAGTGATGTATATGTCAACATATACATAGCTGATATCCATTATCTCAACTACCTTTTTATATAATATACACATATACACAAAAAACATGAATGTATATGCACTACACATTTCAGTAGTAGTCTACCAACATATTGAAGTTTATGTATATATTATTCATAAACACATGGCATGTTCAGTGCATCAAACTAAAATAACAAAAAATAAACTATATAAAACAGTGTAGTTCAAACAAAAATCTCACCACAAATTTATATAACCAACATATGTATGTCAATATGAGCATGTGTTGTCAAATTAAATACTAAACTTATGTATATTACTAACATATACATAAAATTGAGTTGTGAGAATTATTGGTTAAAAAACACAGCAAACAAAATATCAAAAGTGATGTATATGTCAACATATACATACCTCATATCCATTACCTCAACTACCTCTTAAAAAAATATACACATATACACAGAAAATATGATGTATATGAAGTACACAACGCAGTATTAGTTTTACAACATATTGAAGTTTATGTATATGTTATTCATATACACATTGCATATTCAGTGCATCAAACTAACATAACATAACGTAATGAAAAAACTAACTTATGTATATGTGCTGACTAATGTATGTGTAACACATACATACGAATTTACATAAACTCATTAATCATTTATGTATATTAAACTATATAGATCACTGTATTTTAAATAAAAATCTCACCACAAATTTATATAGCCAACATACACAAAAGCGAAAAAATTATATATACCTTAGGAAGACGTGGATGTCCTGAATCATCTTTTTTGGATAATCTAGATGATTTTCCAACTATTTTTTTCGACTTTTTAGTTGCAGTTTTTCTAATCTCTTTCATCTTGTTGGGGTCATTACGAAATTTAGATATGTTTTCATCAAAGTTAGGTTCCTCATAGTCAAAAACTTCGGGAACGAACCCAACTATCAAATTAGTATCTAACTGAGTTAATCCTAAGCTAAAAGAAGGAGAATCCTCCATTAACAAAGTACAAATATGTTTATTTCTACTTCAAATGGACGATTTTGAAACAAAAAAGGGACAATAATGATATAACAAACAAATTTTGTTAAATGAAACCCCCCAAAAAATACTTAATAAGAACATGCAACAATTTGATCTTTCGAAAAACCTCAAAATTGAATTAAAGAGAATGCTCCATTAACAAAGTACTAAGTTGTTAATATCGTACTTCAAATGGACGATTTTGAAAATTTTGTTAAAGAAGAAACCCCCAAAAATACTTAATAAGAACATGCAACAATTTGTTCATTCAAAAATCCACAAAAATCGATTTAGTAAATGATGAAGAAAAATTACTAACCTCAACACTTAAAAATCAGAATGATTAATGGAGATTAAGATAAAATTTAATGTTGTAAGTTGGAGCCAAGTACAGTTGTATTCATAATGGTAACCGATGCTTGACTTAAGCCGAGTTTTAAGGGTGAAAAATGGTGAAAGAAATCATCCTACTTATGTATATTTGCTTTTAGAGAGAGAAACACCAAAAATGAAATTTTTGTAATAAGTTTGAGGAGTTGGGATTTTTTGTAATTAATGAAAGATAAGTTATGTTATTTTATAATTTTTAGTCATTTTTTTAGTTAATTTGTTACTCAATAGCATAATTTCATTACCATAGATTATAATTACCTGTTAAATTTGAAATTAGTGATAATGCATATTTTCAAATTGAAATGTTAAAAATGATTATTTGAGACCTTTTGCCAAAAACATGGGTAGAGAATTGATTCTTGTGATGTTTTGCTGCGGGCTTTAGGCCCAAAGGGTATTGTCCAATACTACCTATGAGAAACTTTTTGGGATGATTTGCACAAGGGAAAAGGGTCAAAAATACCCCTCTACTTTAAAAAAATTGGTTAACTTTACCCTCAGTCATACTTTGGGGTCATATATACACTTGCCGTTACAAAAATTTATGTGTGTGCCTTTCAACTAACAGAATGACCCAAATAAAACTAATTGACCCTTCTTTTAAAAAATCAAACCCGACCGATCAAAAGAACCCAAGCATTATACACACAATACGTAGTTTTCTCAAATACTTGATTTCAAAACTAGAACTTTTCTCCCTCACTTTTGTAAGTTGAATTTTCCTAATAAAATTATTATTTTTTCACTAATCATCCCCAATGAAGTGTAGTTGTGGTCGATTGTTAATCTTTACTAATTTTCTTAGGAATAGAAAATGTCACTAAATTGTTACTCTTTTTCGATGAAGTGTTGGTTGCGTTTTCGTTGTCGTTTTGATTTGGTGAATTACTAGTCAAAAATCTCATTTAGAATACTCCATCTAATCCTCGAAGAAGGTTTTTCAGATATCTTCTTGTAGAGATGACGATTTGAGGTCCTAGGGATCTTTGATAGAATAGACGAGCTTTAAACAGAGCAAGATTGGATTAAACAGGTTGCAAGCGCACCTGTTCAGCTTAATAAAGTAGTCGGGGTTTAGAGTTGTCCTTTTTAAATTAAGATTAGAGTCTTCCTTATTATCAAGGGTTCATAGTGCTGGGATTTGTTTTGTTTATTGCACTTTTTCGTTGATGATAAATAGATTTTTCCTTATTTAGGTGTATTATTTCTATTTATGATAAAATAGGACTTGAGGACTTGGAATCCCTGGTGGGAGTTTTTGTATTATAGAGGGTGCCAATTTGTGATGATTCCTTGTACAATATTATTCTATTGAAGTTGGTAGTTTATGTTCAAAATGTTGCAAGTTGAAAATCATTAATTCTTATTATTTGCTTTTCGCAAGTGACATTGATCATGATTATAATTAATGTTGAATTGTGCGAGTACGCTGACGAAAAATGATTATTTTCTTTTCCCACAACTTTTGATACTGTACTTTGTAATTGCATTGTGGAACTTGGTCAAATTCCTGGCAACTCCCACTACTGCTCTGCTTTGTTTGGAGGTGCTTTATTGGTCTATGGTATGTATGATGTAACTCATTACTACTTGTATAACGGACAACCAATAATTGGAGTGCCTAAAAGTCTTAAGGTAAGAGGATATGTTTGTTAACACCTCTCTAACGACTTCATTGTGGTTATTTGGTTGGTTAGCTTTTTGTGATATTTCATCTCGGATTAATAAATTGTTAGTTTGGGAAGATTCTTTTGGATCCCTGCTGGTCTCTTTAGTTAAATTTTTGAACTACCAACTGGAGATTGTTATAGCGTTTACAAATTATGTTAGTCATTTGTGGTACTTGAGAGTTGAGACTGTTGTTTCAGGTTATAGTTTGTGGCTCAATCCCTTTTTTAGGTTATATCAGTTTTATTCTCTTATGGTGGTTCTTGCTTAATAGATGAACTTTGACGACTGCATTAACATGTATAATTGCAAAGAAGTATGCACTTTATATGTGATTTTATCCCGGGATAACTTTATATCAGTAAGTTAGATAGTTTCCTGAGCCTTGTTTTTAGTTGAGGGTCTATCAGAAATAACCTTTCTACTTGACAAGGTAGGAATAGTTTACTTTAAATATATGAAAAAAATAAAGATGATTAAGAAAATGAAATATTTGTTTCATTCTTGGTAGTTGTTTTCATTGGTAGAAATATACATGTCTTCTGGTTCATTACAATTCATGTTCTTAAGTTTTTATCAAAATCTAATGCTTATGCTTGTTGGAGTCACTTCATTGAAAAATTTAGAACATACAATACATCATATTCTATCTAATCCAAATTTATGCCCTTATTGATCATGACAAATAATTGTAATTTGGCAGGATCCATAATAAGCATGTGGGGCTCTAAAATGAGAAAAATATGATACTTAATGAGATTGACTTTACCAGCACTATAATAACTCAAGATAAGTATAGCAGTTCAAAGTTTCCAGTTCCTATAAATATTATCTTGACTGAAAAGTTCAAAGAACCCCTAAAAAAGACTAGGTGCAAAGGTAGGAATGAAACAGAAAAATGTTTCAGTTGCATTTTGGAGAAGAAACTAAAAACTGCATAAGAACAGTAAATGTTTTAAGGTGGATGAATTCAATTTTGGAGAGGTGTCTTTTGGTCCTTCCCAACATGATTTCAAGAACAAAAATGTTGGGGTTCTAAATATGTCGGATGCTGGAAGAAAATATACATCAAATAGTGCACGTAATAAATAATTATTCAAAATTTCTCCAAAATTCTCTTCTAAGAAAATGACTCGGCCAGTTACTTGAGCTGATGAAACTATAGAGATGGCACTTGCAAGAAAATAGAGAGCTCATCGAAAATATTAGAATATGAGAACCTAGTTTTTGGCGGATTAGGCTTTACCGACATAGAGGAGAATAGTGATTCATATCGTTTTTTAATCTTCAGAAGCCTATGCAACAACACTAAGCCTAGCAGCAGAGGTTATTGCCTCAAATTTTGTTGCCTCGTTAAATCGAAACTACCTTGTCATTAAACTAAAAAGACAGTTCTTCCAACTCCTTTTTACAACGAGAAGATAATACAAGAGTAGAATACATCATATATTTACACAAACATAAGACAAAGCAGAAGCTAAAAGTCAATGCTCTAACTAAGACCGCTGCGTCCGGCAGGTAAACAAGAACCTATCTATTATCCCAAAGTCATATGCTATGTGTAAAAAGTGTGCACAGATATAGAAATACGTGGTGCAACTTAGTAGTAGCGTAATGTGTCCTAGATTGAACCCAAAAGGAGTACTCAAGGTTGTTGGACATAGACTCTATCATAAATTTTGCCTTGGCATCCATCAACAAGACCACCATAATTGGTCATGCTACGAAGCTTTATGACACCTCTGAAGAAACACGATAAAAATATATTCAACATCTCAAAGAAAATTATCAAGAATTGGAGAGAAGTTATCACGGTAAAATTAATCTCGAAATTAGCTATCCCGATATTAGTTATCCCACCATATATATATATGGGATAACTTATCCCACCATATATATATATGGGATAACTTATCCCACCATATATATATATGGGATAACTTATCCCACCATAAATGTTATCAGAAACAAACTCAAGATGTTTGTTCTGAAGAAAGTTACTCTACCCCCTAGACGCCACAAAATAATTATTTTGTATGAGGAGCTATTGTGGATATGTTGTATAGAAGTTGACCAATATCTTCCGCTTCTGTATCATGCTCTAGCAAATAATGGTAACTCGAATCATGTTGGCATGCAGTAAAAAAATAAATTGGCAAGTGATATGCTTCTATATTAAAGTTTTCTCCATGTGATGTATAGGTCACGGGTTTGATCCGCAGCCACTAATGCTTGCATTAGGGTAAACGGTCTATATCACACCCTTTGGGGTGTGTCCCTTCTAACATGCGATGCTTTATGCATCAGGCTGCTGCTAATTATTTTTTACTATTCTGTTGGGGGCATTACAGATGTTATGCTACTTGAAACTTTTTTCTTTAGATATGATATCAAGCAGCCTAGCACCAACACAAGGACCCTCTTATTTGTTTCACAGCCAAGTCCAATAAAAGAGTTCTATTTAATTGTTAAAATACTAACTAATTAGTGAAAATAGTAAAATATACCATGTCAAGTGGCTACATAATATTACCCCATGTTAGTTAGTTACAAGATCGCAACCAACATATCGTGTTGAGCATTTGCTATGTATCTTTTGCACTATCTATATCAATTTGATCGATTCTCTGGGATATTAGACAATTCCCCGGTGTTTACCTACATTTTCTATTCAGAAAACTAGAAAAATACGACCAACAAACAGATCCACAAACTGAGAAAAAAATAGAAAAGACACAAGCTATAGCAATAAACAAGCATTAAAATATGTAAAAACTAAACCACAAATTTGTTCATTACATTAGGGATGCCATCTTTTAATCCCAAAAAGTTGCAACAAAAATACAAGTTCAATAATTTTTACAAAAAGATAGAGCATTTATTGTCACCATCCCTTGTCTTAATACAAAACATGCCAATACCAAATTTTCACTATTGTGCCTTGCCATTACCCTTTTTCGTCTTAAGTTTATCCGCTCTTAATTGCTACAACTGTCTCTATGCGTTACCATTCCATGAGAGCCCTTTTGGAGCATACAAGTCACTTGGTTTTGTCGAATCTATACCATCATGAAGAAACTTGATTTGTCTTAATCCGGTTGATTTTGGTTGTTTTTGTCTTTGTAAGATTCTAGAGTTGAATTCTGAAACACCTCTTGGCTTCCAAGGTACATCTTCTTCAACTTCAAGACCGCGATAATTAAACTCAGGATAACTTGGAGATGAACCAAAGATGAACTGACCAAAGGACTTGCCAAAGAAGGATTGATGTTGAGTTGATGCACTGTCCTGACTAGCCTGTGGAGCTGTCAAGGGCAAGTCCTCAATTATAGCATCATTTGGGAATCTGAGAGGGCTTGGCTCTACATCTTCTTCATCAATAAGTGTTCTTTGCCTCTTCATTGATTGATTGCCCTTCTGTGGTTGTTTGTCTTTCATTTGTTTTTTACTATTAATTCACCACATCAAAATGACCACGACAACGCAACCAACACTTCATCGGAAAAGAGTAACAATTTAGCGACATTTTCTATTCCTAAGAAAATTAGCAAAGATTAACAATCGACCACAACTATACTTCATTGGGGATGATTAGTGAAAGAGGAGTAATTTTGTTGGAAAAATTCAACTTACAAAAGTGAGGGAGAAAAGCCCTAATTTTAAAATCAGGTATGTGAGAAAATCGCTAACTCTGTGTATAATTCTTGGGTTCTTTTGATGGGTCGGTTCGGGTTTGGGGTTTTTTAAAAAATAGGTCAATTAGTCTTATTTGGGTCATTCTGTCAGTTGAAGGGCACACATATAAACTTTTGTAACGGCGGGGGTATATATGACCCCAAAGTATGACTGAGGGTAAAGTTAACTAATTTTTCAAAGTAAAGGGATATTTTTGACCCTTTGCACAAATATGTATTTTCGTGGCGGTATATTTAAAATTACCTCCAGGTTTGATAACTATTCAAAAAAAATTCTTTAAATGGAGTAGCAGAGATGCCAAAGCGATCCAATAACCTTGATATGATGATATGTAACTCATGTCAGACAACCAGGTGAGGTAATATAAGGTGGTCAGGGTTCTAAAGCTACAAAATACATTTTAGAATAAATTCATGCAAATCATGATAAATCGCCAGGACTTCCCAACCACTCAACCATGTCCTTGGGGCGCAGTTCAATCAATTTTGATGCGATCAAATTCAGTCAAATTCGCTCATTTGACACCTCTATACATCACAGTCAATTTAGTTTGCATTACTATAACAATAACAACTGCACTTCAATTCCCAAAAAAGATTAAAACCGGCAATATATATTCTCAATTTAAGTTCATCTCAACTCATTATTTACCAATATAACTCCTCTGCCTCTTTTACTGAATTTCTTTAAGTATCGTTGTTACAATTATTTAACCATGTCATTATTGGTGAACCTTAGCAGCTGTTAAATCAAAGGGAAAATGGTCAATGTAGTTGCATCAGTACCACCAATTTCTTTATAAAAAATACAATATCCACCACCCCCTTCCAAAAAAGGGGGTTAGTTATTTATACTTGTGTTGTGCAATCTTTGACTGGTAATCTTGTTAGTATTTCTTTAGATTTCCTTTGTTTAATTTTCTCATGGTGCTGTTTGGTAATTGTACCTGGTGATTTGTGATACTGAGGATGCGAATATAATGGGTATTATACTTCAATTTCTGGCACATTACTATAATAACGTATCAGTAAAATTTTACAAGTGAATCTGCGGAGAGTGGGAGTATACCCAGTCTTATCTCTACTTTATAAGGAAATATTTTCTGGCATTTTATAATGAGTAATAATTGATCAATTATATAAAGAATCAATCCAGATTGAACATTTTAAGATTTCAGTAAAGATGTTATACATAGATATTGTTCAATTGTTGATGTGAATGATGGGTTCAAAGTATAGATAAAGTGTGAACGGTTCCCGCGAAAGATCAAGTTGGTGAGCCGTGAGATAGGAAACCTTCCCACACGGTTCGGAGAGCAGTAGTACAAGTGTACTCTTTTTTCTTTACTAAAGGCGGATTAAGCCAAAAAATCTTTTTTCTGAACAGTCTCAACGCCCTCGTGGGCTTGACATCAAAGACAGAGAAAAGCGTATAAGCGTAAAAAAGAAAAATTGCCGGAGGTGAACTGATCAACGAGAAAGAGGTCCTACTCACTATAAACAAATACACTACAAGATTGAACTGCACTCATGTCTCTCCCGCATCAAGTTGACCGCCCCCCTACGTAGTGATTCTATCAATCATGTACCCGCACCGCTCCTCGTGGAGTAGATCCTGCATCCAACCAAGTCTTTGACCAGGGAATGGAAGAATTTCCACTACCTCTGGCAGGCCATCCGGGCCGTGAGGGCGGTGGGAACGGGCTTCCCAAGAAGCCAGCCCGGGCCGGGGTCAGCATAGAATGAAGGGGACGGCCGGGGGTCCTGGAGTAAGGGGCAGAAAATCTCTGCCCCCATATCAACCACTGCTGCAGCGGGGGAAAGAGGAGGCTCGTCGGGGAGATGGGGGTCGTTGGAAAATGGAGGAAACCAAGTGGAAGGAAAAATAGAGATGAAACTACTAAAATGGAAAGTGTACTCTAAAATGAAAGTCTACTATTTCTCCCACATTGGTGGGAGACTATGACTTTCAAGTGTTTATATTAAGAAACACTTATTCACTCGGTAAGTGAGGCAAGAAATAAGAGATGCATCGTCCCGCCGCCATCATCGCTTGCTCGGCTTCGAATTTTGATCGATCAATGAGATCTATCTTTTTTATTTCTTTTTGTGTTTTGATCCTCCAGTTATATGCATGCATGCAGTGTTTCGAACTGATGCATTCCTGAAATGGTTTGCCTGTTTGGAAAAGATGCAATCTTTGGACGAACAGACATGATTTTCCAAGAAAGGTCACACCTTTTAAGTGAACCATTGCCACTTTTCAGAAGAGACATATGAAGGCTATATAAACCTGCTTTCATCCATAGGTTTTAAAAAGAATTTTCTGAAATACAAACTCTCTTCTTGTCTTCAAAAACCATTCTGTGTGATCAATCAAACTGTTGAGTGAGTTCATTGAATCCAACAGTTTGAGGTACCGCTATTGTTCGGATTGAAGACCATTTTATCCTGGGAGGAAGATTCCATAACCTCGGGTACAGTGAGGAAAATTATTCCTTAAGGACACTCCGTGAAGTCGGGGGACTTGGCCTTAAAAAATTCTATTTCATCTCTTTTTTCTGAAAATTAACACACTTCTTAGATAGATTATTCATAATCTAGTGTTGAAGGTGTTAGGTAACTTCATAAGTATTCTTATCTTAGACTTGAACTAGAGTTGAAGTTTGTGTTGCATGTATACAGATTCTTGTACCCGAATATATACAAGATACCAATCTTAAGGATAAACCAAAATCTGTATTGCTTGTTTTTGGAGATTAAAGCTTTAAGCTTTCTACTCCGTTTGAATTTAACTAGTGATTTGAAGACAAAATCTTCATCACAAGTTGAAAATCACTCGGTTGACGATTGGAAGTCATAAAAACTTCATTGTTAACTAGAAACAAGAAGTGTTTAAAGTTGTTTCAACTTTTTAATAAGTATTTGAATATACTAAAGGTACTATATTATGGTGACAGGAAAAATGACAAACGAAAGTCAAATGCAAGAAGTGGCTAGGACTGTGAGGGCAACTAGTATTACCTCAACAAGTCGAGCAAATGATCTGCAATCTATGGCACCTGCGGAGAAGCCCGAAAAGTTTGCGGGCATTAACTTCAAGAGATGGAAGCAAAAGATATTTTTTTACCTCACCACTCTATGTCTTCAAAGGTTCACTAGTAAGGATGCTCCTGAGGTACCCGAGGGAAACTCGGACAAAGAGGGTTTTATAATTGTAGAGGCTTGGAAACACTCGGACTTCCTTTGCAGGAATTATATCTTGAGTGGTCTCCAAGACGACCTCTATTATGTTTATAGTGGAACTAAGACATCGAAGGAATTGTGGGGGGCTCTAGAACGAAAATACAAGAGAGAGGATGTGGGAATTAAGAAATTCTTCATTGCAAGGTTCCTGGACTATAAAATGATAGATAGCAAATTGGTTGTCTCTCAAGTGCAGGAATTGCAAGTAATCATCCAATATCTCCTAGCGGAAGGTATATCTTTAAAAAATACCATAGTTGAACAAATTGAAAATGTTCTTATTACTCACATAAACTGTTTTGTAGGTTTGATTGTGAATGATGCATTTCAAGTAGCAACGATAATTGATAAGCTATCGCCTATGTGGAAAGACTTCAAAAACTACTTGAAGCACAAACACAAGGAGATGACTGTCGAAGATATTATTGTCCAACTAAGTATTGAAGAGGATTCTGGTGCCACCCGCCATGTTTGTGCCAACAAAGAGTTGTTTTCGTCATTTGCTCCGACTCAAGAAGAAGAAATGATCTACATGGCTAACTTCGCTACTGGTAAGGTAGAAAGAACAAGAAAAGTGTGCTTAAAAATGACTCCAGGAAAGCTCTTGACACTTAACAATGTCTTGTATGTTCCGGAGTTACATAGGAACTTGACTTCTGTTTTAGACAAGAACGGATTTAAATGTGTAATCGTTTCTGGAAAAATTATAATTAGCAAAGGAGAAGTGTATGTAGAAAAAGGCTATCTCACCGAGGGCCTTTATAAGATGAATGTAATGAATGTTGAAATCAATAAAAGTTCAATTTCTTCTTACTTGCTTGAGTCTTATGATTTGTGGTATGAACGTTTAGGCCATGTTAATTACAAAACATTACAAAAACTGATTAACTTAGAAGTTTTGCCAAATTTTGAGTGCAATAAATTAAAGTGTCAAACGTGTGTAGAATCAAAGTATGCAAAGCATCCTAATAAGTCTGTTGAAAGGAATTTCAATCCCTTAAACTTAATATAGACTGACATTTGTAATATGAAGTCAACATCATCACGTGGTGGAAAAAAATATTTCATAACTTTTATTGACGATTGCACTAGATATTGTTATGTCTACTTGCTAAATAGTAAGAATGAAGCAATAGATGCGTTTAGGCAATACAAAACTGAAGTGAAAATCAGTTAGAAAAAAAGATCAAAATGATAAGAAGTAATAGGGGCGGAGAATATGAATCTCCCTTCGCGGAAATATGTGTAGAGAATGGAATTACCCATCAAACTACGGCCCCGTACTCACCTTAATATAATGAAATTGCGGAAAGGAAAAATCAAACTTTGAAGAAAATGATGAATGTCTTACTTATAAGTTCAGGTTTATCGCAAAACTTGTGGGGGGAGGTTATCCTTACAGCCAACCGTATACTCAATAAAGTTTCCCCATAGTAAAACACAATCAATTCCTTATGAAAAATGGAAAGGAAGGAAACCCAACTTGAAATATTTCAAAATGTGGGGGTGTCTAGCAAAGGTCAAAGTTACTATGCCTAAAAGGGTTAAGATAGGACCTAAGATGGTGGACTATGTGTTCATAGGATATGCTAAAAGTAGTAAAGTATGTCGGTTTTTGGTTCATAAATCCGAACATCTGTATATTAATGAAAATACGGTAATTGAATTAGATAATGCTTAATTCTTTGAAAATATTTATCTGTATAAAACTAGACATGAACAGTCTAGTTGGGGGTCTAAACGACCTCGAGATGAACCAAGTGAGAATGTACATAATGAAGAAAATCCAAGATATAGTACACGTCAAAGAACGTCAACTTCGTTTGGTTTGGATTTTGTAATATTTCTCTTATAAAATGAGCCTCAAACATTTAAAGAAGCGATGGCGTCTCAGACTCATCCTTTTGGAAAGAGGCAGTCAATAGTGAGATTGATTCAATCTGAAGCAACCATACTTGGGAATTGGTTGATCTTCCTCCAGGAAATAAACCTTTAGGTTCTAAATAGATCTTCAAAAGAAAAATGAAAGCGGATGGTACTATTTACAAATACAAGGCAAGACTTGTAGTAAAAGGTTTCAAACAAAAAGAAGTCCCTGATTACTTTGATACATACTCGCTGGTAACAAGGATAACGTCAATTCGAATGTTAATTGCCTTAGCGGCGGTATATGATTTTGAAATTCATCAAATAGATGTGAAAACCGCATCTCTAAATGGAGAATTAGAGCAAGAAATTTACATGGAACAGCCTGAGGGTTTTGTGGTTCCAGGAAAAGAAAATAAGGTGTGTAAACTTGTTAAGTCACTTTATGGACTAAATAAAGCACCTAAGCAATGACATGCAAAGTTTGACCAAACCATGTTGGCAAACGGATTCAAGATAAATGTGTTTATATTAAAGACACTTCAAATCACCAAGTCTTTGTATGTTTATATGTGGGTGATATGTTGATCATCAGTAGAGACATTTAAGACATAAATGCAATGAAACGAATGCTCGAGAGCAAGTTCGATATGAAATCATGCGCTATTAGTAATTTGAGTCGGTACACGAGTAATCCCAACAAAACTCATTGGATGGCAATGAAAAGAGTTTTGGGGTATCTTAAATACACTCAAGACTATGCTTTGCATTATAATAACTATCTCGCGGTACTCGAAGGATATAGTGATGCAAATTGGATCACTGGATTGAACGAAGTAAAATCCACAAATGGATATGTATTTACAATCAGTGGAGGAGCAGTCTCTTGGAAATAATCCAAACAGACTTATATTGCTCGCTCTATAATGGAATCTGAATTTATTGCATTGGATGAAGCCGGTGAAGAAGCAGAATGACTCCAAAATTTCTTGGAAGATATTCCTTCTTGGCCCAAACCAGTGGCACCAATATGTATACACTGTGATAGCCAAGCGACAATGGGAAGGGCAGGGAGCATGATGTACAACGGTAAATCTTGTCACATACGATGAAAAAATAATACCGTTAGGAAGCTTCTCTCTAGTGGAATTATCACTATTGACTATGTAAATTCAAAGGATAATGTGTTGGATCCACTTACAAAAGACCTATCTAGAGAAGGAGTGGAAAGGACATTTGAGGGAATGGGTTTAAGGCCTAGGACAAGTCAGCATGGCAGTATCTCTACCTAGCAAACTGGAGATCCCAAGAGGTAAGTTCAAGGAGATCAAACAAAGTTGTGACTGACAAGTTTAACATTGTCAATATACCCAACTCATTCTCATGATGTAGACAATGGTTAGTAAACAAGGATAAGACTTAAGGTGAAAAGTCTTTAATGATTATCTAAATTTGACAGATTTGACCAAATATTTTAATCTATAGGATCGAGCGTTTATAAATCACCTATGTAAGGGTGAAGTGGAAGCCGCTTCAAGGAGAATGTTAGTAAAGTCCTATTCTCTAAGCTCTCATGAAACCGGGACGTGTTCATAGCTGAAAAGAACAAAACCGTGAGAACCATAAATGATAAAAGGCTGGTTGTGTGACATGTGTTGTCTAAGTGTATATTAAAGTTTGATGGTACAAAGATATCAAATCTACCAATTGACGAATGCATCCGATGCATGTTCACTCCGAAAAGTTCAAAGGGAAACTCACTTATCCAGATGCAATCAGTCTTTGCTTGATGATCACATACTTGTTTGTAAAATTTTACAAAAAAATAGTCATTCCCCATTCATGTGGGGGATTATTGGGTTCAAAGTATAGAGAAAGTGTGAATAGAAAATGGAGGAAACCAAGTGGAAGGAAAAATAGAGAAGAAAACACTAAAATGAAAAGTCTACTCTAAAATGGAAAGTCAACTATTTCTCCCACATTGGTGGGAGAATGTGACTTTCAAGTGTTTATATTAAGAAACACTTATTCCACTTGGTAAGTGAGGCAAGAAATAAGAGAGGCCTTGTGCCGTCGTCGTCTTCGTCGCTCGGCTCGACTTCGAATTTGGAAAATGATCGATAAGATCTATCTTTTTGGGTAAAATTTATCTGACAAAAATTTAATCCGAAGGGAAAATAAAAACACATTCTATGTTTTGATCCTCCAGTTATATGCATGCATACAGTGTTTCGAACTGATGCTTCAGAAGGATGCACTGTTTTGAACTGATACTTCGGAAGGATGCAATCCTTCAACGAAATGACACACTGATTCATGAAATGGTTTTTCAGGAAAGTTCACACCTTTTAAGTGAACCATTGCCACTTTTCAGAAGAGGCATATGAAGGCCATATAAACCTGCTTTCATCCACAGATTTAAAAATGAATTTTCTGAAATACTAACTCTCTTCTTATCTTCAAAAACAATTCTGTGTGATCAATCAAACTGTTGAGTGAGTTTGTCGAATCCAACAATTTGAGGTACCGCTATTGTTCGGATTGAAGGTCATTTTATCTTGGAAGGAAGATTTCATAACCTCGGATACAGGGAAATTATTCCTTAAGGACACTCCGTGAAGTTGGGGGACTTGGCCTTAAAAAATTCTATTTCATCTCTTTTTCTGAAAATTAACACACTTCTTAGATAGATTATTCATAATCTAGTGTTGAAGGTGTTAGGTAACTTCATAAGTGTTCTTGTCTTAGACTTGAACTAGAGTTGAAGTTTGTGTTGCATGTATACAGATTCTTGTACCCGAATATATACAAGATAACAGTGAATTATGCAGCTGAATATCTGACTGCATTAACAACAAAAATTATCACACAGTTTAATTGGTTAAATTAAATGAGAAAATAACATAAATTGGGTTAGGTGTTTAGTTGATGGTAGTATATATATAGTGAGAATATGTTATATAGTGGTTGAAGGGGAGATTTAGAGTAACTAGTAAAGTTGTTGTCATGTGATCAAAACGTCATGAGTTTAAGTCGCAGCAACAGTCTTTAACAGAAATGTGAGGTAAATTAAAGGTGCATATACAATAAACTCTTGTAGTCCGGTTCTTTTACAGAACACACGTAGTGAAAGCATTAGTGCACGAACCTGCACTATATGTTGTAGTGGTTGAATAAAATAATTCTCAACAGGTTCTATTCATATACTTGTAACATTAAGTTGATGAAGTGATAAGATATGTTTTGTGTCATTCTCTTGACAGCCTTTCATTTCTCAAACTTTTGCTTAATTGCTTAGACAACTTCCAAAATACTGATGTAATATAATTTCTATTCACAAGATCTGTTTTTATTTTCTTCTCTTTTTTGGAGTGGTTGTAAAATATTTGTATTCAGCCTTAACCCTTATTACGTTGTTACATCGATATATATATACACGAGTGTCTTGGAGAATAAGACTCCAAAGTCATTATTGCTAAGGACTCCTAACTTAAAACAACTCACGACTTATTCAAGTAAAGTCCTAGTAATAAATAACTATATACAAATAGACGTTCACTCGAACACCTACATTACATTATCCTTACACACACCCTCAAGTTGAGCAGGGAGTGGAACAACTGTCAACTTGTGCTTCAATTCCAGATATCGGACCTTGGACAGAGGCTTGGTAAGAGCATCGGCCACTTGATCATGAGAACTCACATATCTGACCAATAAGGTCTTCGCACGAACCTTGTCACGGACAAAATGAAATCAATTTCCATATGCTTCGTTCGGGAATGAAAAATAGGATTAGCAGTTAAGTAGGTGGCACTAAGATTATCACACCAAAGAACAGGAAGGGAGGTGGTAAAGCATCCAATCTCTCGAAGGAGAAGTTCGATCCATGTCATCTCAGAGGTAGCAGCAGTTAATGCACGATATTCTGCCTTTGTGCTCGACCGGAATACAGCTCGAGAAGCCCATGAAATCAAATGAGAACCAAAAAAAATAGTGAATCCAGTGGTAGACTTGCGATCATCAATATCACCTCCCCAATCTGAATCACTGTAACCATGAAGTAAGGTGGAGAACCCGCGAGAAAAAAATAGTCCATGAGAAGCAGTAGCCTTGACATAACAGAGAATGCGTTTGACGGCAACCCAATGAGAATCCATAGGACGATGCATAAATTGTGATACTTTATATACTGCATACGCGATATTGGGTCTAGTAAATGTCAAATATTGTACAGCTCCCACAGTACTCCGATATAGAATTTGATCATGAAATGGACAACCACCAGTGTTGGAGAGCTTGGATGTGGGTGAAGCTGGTGTAGGTACAGGACCACACGACCCCATTTGCACACGATTAAGGAGGTCCGTGACATACTTACCTTGGGATAAATGTAATCCTCCATGTGTCCAGGTGGCTTGAATGCCAAAGAAATAAGATCTTTCCCAAGTCTCTAACAGCAAAGTGAGTTTGCAATTGGGTAATAAGAGCTGCAATATGAACAGAATTAGAACAGAACAACTGTTCGACGGCATTTGGCATATAGAACAAAGAACTATCAGTTTTGCATCCCACAAAGCCTAGAGAAAGAAGCACATCAGCTAAACATTTATTCCACATACGCGGAGCTTGTTTGAGGCCGTAGAGAGATCTTTTAAGTAAACAGACATGATCTGGATAAGTAGGATCAACAAACCTGGGAGGTTGAGACATATATACAATCTCATCTAAGTTACCATGAAGAAATGCATTGGATATATCTAGTTGTGTGATGTGCCACTGATGAGACACTGCCAAGGATAGCAACAACCGTATGGTAGCCGGCTTAACTACTGGACTAAATGTATCAAATAGACAAATAGACGTTCACTCGAACACCTATGTTACATTATCCTTGCGTCACCTCAAGTTATGATGCAGCGCTCCAGAGACAATGAATTAAAAGAGAGACAATATGAAGATAATAAATAACAATAGGGACTATCTGTTTAATTTCCAGTGCTGCAGGGGTTGGGACCATCAATAAACACATATGACCTACAGCAAGTGGGTGTATATTTTCACTTACAACATTTCTCTATAGGTAGAACAATTATATACGCTCACATATATTATTATGTGTATACGTACTCATTGTCGATCACAATTTATTTTATATAGGAGCCAAAAGGGCTCTTTTTTTAATTAAAAATACCAAGGAGACAATTAATTTGAAAAAAAAAAAAAAAAAAGGACAAAATGTCGTGGGATCAGCGACTTGCAGGTCGCACACGTCAGAGCGACTTAGAAGTCGCGTACGTCAGAGCAACTTGTAAATCGCATATATGACGACTTGTAAGTCGCGTACGTCAGAGCGACTTGTAAGTTGCGTACTGAGCAACGACTAGCATGGTAAATCCCTACCCACATGTGAGTTCCAACAAATGGAGAGTTCTGCATGCGTCAAACGCCTATACATTCAAAGTGTAGTTTCACTCTAACCCCAATATATATTCACAATTTACTGTTTCATTCAATTACAGTATATACTTATCCATCTTACAATATTTTTTAATTAAAAATGAATCAAGATACAGTAAGAGTAAATTTATATTGGTGATAAAATTTTATATGAAGCTGGTTCTGTAATATATAGTCAGTGGCCTATAGTTGTGCAAATGTTTCCATTTATCTCTTAAATATGAGCGGTTGCAACGCTTACTAAGAAACAAAATGGGTTCAAGTGACCCAGAAGGTGCAGTGGTTATCACTGGACGATATCCAACGTCTTTTATTGTAGATGGAATTATAACGTACGATAAGACTTGTATTTTGGAATGATGATTCTTTACCATACTGTTAAAATTTTTGATAGTCGCATTAACTTAATAAGTCTTGGCATATATACGTCAATTGAACGTTGTCCTATCATTCAAAAATCCACCGACAACGAATTTGATCTTTGCGACTACGTAATTGTGGTTGTCATGCAGATACATCCTACAGGTAAAAAATGCATTTTCATCAAACACTTCCTTTGGGTAAAGAAAGAATGCAACAGCTGTTGTCTCAGAGAAAATTGATCTTGTTCCATGCGTAGCAACGTTCTATTTGCAGGAATCCAAATTTAACACGAGAGATATTGAAGTATATTGTCTTCAGAACGAAATGATGTCCTGCAACTAGTCCTAGTCGATATCCTTGAACTATAATGTGAAAAATTACAAATAAGGCAAATGCAAAACAACTTCGTTTCGTTGAAACATACCACAGTCATTCGGGTTTCATATTTTATTAAGAGGCAGAAACGAAGAGGTACACATGTAGTTTAGCCTACGAACCCAAGGTTTTTACCCAACACCCAACTACTAAGAAAGCTGAGTAGTTCAGATTGTATAACAGTAAAGAGATCAGAGAAAATCTAAATTCTTGTGAAGTAATAAGTCCATGAGTGAGCGACATTTGATCTTGCAACCATGAACCATGCACTTATCAGAACGCTAGGCAGAGCATTTACTGTCGGCTGATCAGGCGACCACGGACCACCCAATCATTTAAGAAGGGGCCTATGCCTAACAAGACACGTCCAGGAAAAAAAAAAGATTTTTAAAGGGTTAGTTTGGTTCTGAGAATCTACAAGAAGGTACACTAGAATCCAAAAAAATGGGGTGGGATGGGGAGAGGAATCTATGTGCTGCATAAACTGAGATACTCTATACAAGGAGGTTCACCAAAACAAAAACTGTGGGAGATAATTCAGTTACTTGAAAGTTCTGCAATCAACTTTACACTAAATAGTTTTAACCGAACCACCCTACTTTTCTCAGAAGTTCTTCACAATTTCCACCTATTACCCCGCGATATTCTCTTTTAGTCATTTAGGAAAAAGGACGAACACTTCGTTTGATGCTTTTGCCTTCTTATACAGGTAAGACCTTGCCCGTTCACCACAACAACCTCCCCACTCCCATTCCAAGTGGAGGCTCAAAAGAAACAAGTGAAAGGAAATCTAAAATCAAGGAAGATTATGGACAAATGGAGAAAAAAATGCATAATTGGTTATGCATGGAGCAAAATGGGGCATACCCATCAATATCTTTCATGGGATGAGGCATTCCTAACAAGAAGATTCAGAAAACGCCCAATCAGGTGAGACACAGCATAGAGATACATAATAACACGAGATGCACTCTACAAATCTATAGGAAGTTGATTAAGAGCATCACCTATTTGGAATAATCAGATATTATGTCGGATTATCAACCCAATCGATGACCAGACTGCTAAATGGATATGAGAAGATGAGAATGGGAGCAGTGATCAGGGAGCATCACCATGCAAATCGCTGCTGGCTGGGCAACTTGTAAGTCGCTCTGACATACGCGACTTTCAAGTTGCTGACCCCACCACATTTTGTCCCTTTTGTTTTTTTTTCGAAATCAATTATCTCCTTTGGTATTTGCGATAAAGATAGTTCTACAATTCCTTTAGGTTTTGGGTTCAATGATATTTCTGACTCCGACACTGATTGAAACTAGAAAACAGTAATGTTAATCAGCGTAGACAGTAGAATGTTATTCTATTCAGATTTAACGTTGGGTACAATCATTAGGGATTCTAGCTATTTCCAATTTTTGCAGTGTTTTAGGCTTTGTTATAATAGGGTATTATGAAGATTTTTCCTTTAAAAACAGCAAGAGAAAGCTACTTGCCTTTGTACTTTCACCTTCCGTTCTTATCACTGGCCATTCTATAGAACTTCAAAAGTATTACTTGACCCAGTGGCGGAGCCAAAATAAGGAAGAGGCTCAACCGAATTTCCTTTGCCTGAAAATTTTATACGTCTAATAATAATAATAATAAAATATTGATTTTGATATATGTACCGGTTAGTCCCCATGACATATGAGAAATTTTTAGGATAGTACAAAGGGAGCTCCAAAAGTTTTCTTAGGTCATATGCTAATAGAAAAGCAATCGATCTTTAAGGATAAGTATGACCATCAGATATGAGGAAATTGGACCGGAAATGTTTTTGTCCATACCAACATATACATGTACGATAAACTTATGTACATATGTTACATTAGAGGATAAGTATCCCCTTATCTTAAATCAGAGGCTTTGAGTGCGAGCTATAAGAAAGTCGGTTTTGGAACGAGCATCTTAATTACATATAAACTAACATTTCTTACACGAATTCAAACTTTAAAAACTAATAACAATACTTCGAATAGAAAAATATATGTATAGATACATGATCTTAGACAAATGGTTGTATAATTAGGATCAGTTTGTAGCTTTTTTAATGGTAGCTTCTGTTACAGTACCATATCCGCCTCGTACTTATCTTCATGCTCTAATTAAATAAAACCAATTTTACAAGTTACAACTAATTTATTTTTAGTTTAGAATAATTAACTTTAATTTGCATCAGAATTCTGTACTTCCATATGAAAAAGAATTAAGGAATCTGAGATATATGTGCATCAGAATACTGTAATTTGATCTAATAAAGCATATAAGAATTCCTGGTCTTCATGTGAAAACAACTTTGGAAGTGGACTAGGCAAAATGAATATATAAATATTTATGTAGATATGTCGTGATTGTACTATTTGTGAACAGACAATGAGAAACATTGGCAGTTGGTTCCACCACACTCAACATATGCCTTAAAATTTCAGTAGAATATAACCCCATAATACAAACATCAGTTACAATACCAAGAGTTTACCTTGCAGACAGCAGAGATATTGAAGCCAATGTATCTCGTCAACAAATTGCAAGAGGATATCTGGTTCATTGTGGCATTGAAATACCAACACCCAAACTATTCTCTTTCAACTTTCCACTTATAAGAATATCATAGGTCATATCATCGGGTGTAAGACCTTTGTCAAGCATCTCATCATGCAACCTAAATGCCTCTTGCAAAGTTCCATTCCTGAAGTATCCAGCAATTAATGTATTATAAATCAGAACACTAGGAGTTATACTCTTTTTACACATCTCCTCTAAGATCTTGTATGCATTCTCAACCTGACCTCTATTGCAAAGACTGTTACAAGAACAGTATATGTGATGTCATCAGGAGTTATACCCTTTCCAAGCATCTCAGTGAACAAATCAGATTCCAGAACTATTTTTCCATCCTTCAAAAGCCCATCAATCAATGTGGTGTATGTTTCCAGATCACATGAAACACCTTCACTGATCATCCTATCGCGCAAGACTAGTGCTGCTTCCATATTATTTACATTTCTAAACCCACTTAGCATGCTGTTATAAACAAACAGGTTAGGAGAGAGACCAACTTGAAGGATTTCATCAAAAAGTTGGGAAGCACTTTTCATGTCTCTCCTTTTGCAAAAGCCATCTATAAGAACAGCATATGTAATGACATCTAACTTAATTTCTCTATTTCTCATCTCAGTCAGTATTTTTAAAGCTAGATCAATGTTATTGCTTTTGCACAACCCATCAATCAAAGTTGTGTAAGTGACAACATCTGGGCAAATCCCATTATCACACATTTCTCTATAAACAGTCAATGCTGAGTTGACATCATCTTCCTTCAAAAATCCATTGATTAGGCTATTGTAAGACATGCATGTTGGAAGGAAGAGACCACTTGCCACAATCTGTTTAAGCAAATCTTTTGCCTCCGATGTTTTGCCAACCTTAGACATACCACTGATCACGATATTGAATGTGTAGTCAGTAGGGAAAATTCCTGAAGAGGACATTTGATTAAACATGTTCTCAGCTTTATCAGAGTCACCTTTTCTAAAATATCCATCAATCAAAATGCTGTACGTTATAACATTAGCTTTCAAATGCTTTTTTGGCAACTCTGAGAACAACTCCAAAGCTCTGTCCATATTCCCATTTCTACAACTTCCAAGAATCATATTGTTGTACAAAGTTATACTAGGTAAAACTCCATTATCAACCATCTTATCCCAGATGTTTTGAGCTTTATCAATC
>NC_061114.1:222635509-222666741 GCF_002878395.1 Capsicum annuum | reverse complement strand
GAAGACCCGAATTCGAAAGCCTAAATGTTGCTTTCAAGTATTATTCCGATTAAATCCGGTATGAAATCCGCACCGGAACCTCGAATCGAGCCTCAACCACGAATAAACCAACTCGAATATAGGAAGACCAAATAGACAGATTTAAACAAGCCAGAACAAATCCACTACGGACCTCCCGAATCGCGACTCAACTGCGAATGAACCCCGACCCTTGTCTACCCGTTTGCGTTTCCAACACCCAAGGTGCACCGATCTGTTCTGTCTGTTCGCAGGTGAGTTCAAACTAGAAACGAGGACGAGGACTGGGAGTACCTGCTCAACGTCAAGCTGGAAGTGTTGTTCCCAGATGGGTTTCATCGTAGTAGCGACCCAACAGTGGTCGTCGGAGTACCTGACGGCGACTCGGTGGATTTTCGGTGGAGAACTCACCGACCACAGTCCAGCCAACCCGTTTTCTCTCTCTCTGTTTCTTTTTTTTTTTTGTTACTGCTGGTTAGATTCTCGCCGGAGACGGTGAGATGTGGCTGGTCGTCGTCGTGGTGGCGTTGGTCAGAGCGGGGGCTGGGAGAGGAGCTGGCGAAGGTGGTAACGGAGGAGGCCGGATTCTCTCCGGTGATGGCAACGGAGGTATGGTGACTTAGGTCGTCGATGGCTGCTGACGGCGTGGCGGTCGAGGGAGAGAGGAAGAGAAGGCTAGCCGGCGCTGAGCTGGCCGGCGTCAGCCATAGATGCCGACAGGGTCGTTGGTCGGTCTCCGGCGAAGCTTGTTGAGAGAGAGAGTGAGAGTCTAGAGAGAGAAGGAGAGAATTCGGTCCTTTTTCTTTTGGTTTACTGATCGTGCCCTTCTTTTTTTTGGTTACTGTTAATGCCCAAAAAATGCTCTCCCTTGAGTATGTGTGTATCTGTGTATATATATGTATTTTCCCCTTCCTGATCCTTTTCTTTTTGGACAAGAAAAAAGAAGGGGGGGGTGTGACGTGGGGTAGGGTTAGGTAGGGGTAGGGAGGTGGTTTATTTTGATTGGGTAGGTTGTTAGGATAAGATAGAATTAGTTAGGATAGGTTTTGTTAGGGATTTTGTTATATATTTTTTGTATTTTGTGAGGGTATAATAACATGGGTGAGGGTACACGGTAGGATAATAATAAAATGGGTAAAACGACATCGGGGAGGGACGAAATTAGGTGTCTACAATATATATTTGGTCTGCTTTTAATAAATTAAAATTTTAATTATATTGATTTGATTTTGTTTTTGGTAATAATCGACTCAAATTGACACCTAAACCCTCCTGCTCCTATCAATTTTAGATTTTTTTTACTTTTTATTTTTTGTATTTTCATCTAAATCAACTTAGAAAAAAAAAAAAGTTAAACCTTGTACCCCATAAGAAAAATAAACTGAAAATTTCCATTTACATCTCAAAAATTGAATTTAACTCTAAGGAAATCTCAAAAAATAAATCTTGAACAAAGAATTCACTCAAATTGACACCTAAACACTCCTACTCCTATCAATTTTAGATTATTATTTTTTTTTTTGTATTTTCATCTAAATCAACTTAGAAAAAAAAAAAGTTAAACCTTGTACCCCGAAGAAAAATAAATTGAAAATTTCCATTTACATCTCAAAAAATAAATTGAATTTAACTCTAAGGAAATCTCAAAAAAATAAATCTTGAGCAAAGAATTCACATAAAATTTGTATTTGGTGTCAAGCATATTCATTAAAAGTCAAAATATTGAATCAAATCAAAGAATGATTTTAAAAAATTATGGTAATACATACAAATCTTTGCCCTTGCATGCTTTGTTTAAATTGTTAAGATTCTTAAAGTTATGAAGGGTAAAAAATCAATTAAAAAACTATAAATAAGGAAAGAAGACACCAAAAAAAATATTAAATCTACATTATTATTAATCTTAATTTGATTTTTGACAAATGAAAATCAACACTAGAAAAAAGAAAAGGAAAACAAAATACGTAAAGAGGAAAATTGGAGAAGTGATGTGAGAGAGAAAGGGAAATAGACAGAACGGAATACAAACACTACTATTTTTTCACCTTAGTTTTAAGGCTCGGTTGCTATGAGGTATAAGGGATAAATACTTCCGAATAAAATAAAGGATTATTTTATCCCATTTTTGGTTGGAGATATTAGTCAATATCGGGATAACTTATTATCCCACACTATTTATACCATAGCGATAAAATAAGTTATCCTATATGCATGGCGGGATAAGTCATTCAGTGATTACCTAGGATAACTAATTCCATAATTAATTATGGTGCTAATACCTTTAAGGACATTGAAGTCATTTTAACAATAAAAAAGTGCTTAACATCACTTATTTACTAAACACATCAACAATTTTTTTCACTTTCAGCACTTCTATCCAAACACTTATCTGCATTATTTATGAGCACTTATTTTAAATTTTTAATGATTTAAACTAAAAAGTTAATTTTTTAATCCTATTCAAACAGACTCTTAATATTACTAAAATATCTTCTTTAAAGATATATTTCTACAAAGATGACAGTTTACCCTATTATTTTATCTATTTTCACTGATGATCACCATCTTCGGTGCAATTATAACCACTGTCAATCATCATCACCATTAGTTACTATTTACAATCATCACCGTCGATCACTAATGATATGTATCCACCATTTGTTGCCGAAATCACCACCACCAGCCACCATTATATATCGCTAACCAACGATAATCATTAACAACCACATATTAAGATACAAACGAGACCTCAATTGATAATTGAGTTTCGAGGCATCAATAATGATGACGAATAGAAAAGGAACGTGAGTTAAATAAGCCACAACTTATAACCATGAGTCCATAGCGACAAGGACATATGATTTATTTATAAGTTGTGATTTGATTATTGATGATAATGGTGTTTAGAGGCACCAAAAAAAAGTACACCAAAATTGAGAAATAGGGAATCAAATTTTAGAGTTTGATAATTTTAGTGCTACATAAAATTTAAAACTTCCTAAAAACAATACCTCGCTCATAGAAGCAGCTGGTAATAAGATGGTTGATTCAATACATCACAAGCATGGAGATTAACAAATCTCAACATATATAGTGAATTATCTTTCTTTTAGATTTTCAAATATATGTGTGTGTGAACTTTGATAATCATTAATCACAATTCACATTGTCGAGTCAACAAAAATTTTGTAAATCACTTATCTTAAGAAATGGAGTTTACCCTTTGATTTCATCATACGTCTAGTTCAGACGTAATTGAGGTATATGTTCTCTGTCTTTGTCTCTCTCTTCGTTTATTAAACTTTTACTTAGATCTTGTCACAAAATCATGTCTCAAATAAAAAAAGGGATAAAAAGGTATATTTAAATTAGCTGAAATAGGTAACTTTTATCCTTCATTATATTTTTGGATCAAAAATTATCTTCGCCGTTAGAAAATTAGATTAAAAATATAGTCCAACTATTCAAATAGCTCAAAAATACTCTTCCTACTAGCAATTGCCCCAAAACTAGAAAAAATGAGTTAATTTGGTCTATTATTGGTTAAGAGTAAATACCACATTTAAAATCAGCTGACAATTTTAGAAATTTAGATAAGATGTTAGATTTTATAGTTCAAGCTTGAGACATACAAATTTAAAGTTGCAAACTATCAAGGGTAACTTTGTAGGGTTTTGGCCATGAGCATTTTTATTTTTATTTTTATTTTTTGAAAAATTATTTTACTTTAGAAAAAAAAATGAAGATAATAGTGTTTGGCCATAAAAATTATTTCACAGATGAAAATTGTTTTTGAAAAAGGGAAACTAAGTAAAACTTATTTGCACTTTTTTTGCTCATATTTCTCCCAAAAGATTTCAAAAATAATTCCAATTTATATTAATGATCAAACACAAAACCAACTCCAACTCCAACTCCAACTCCAAAAAGATGTTATTTTTATGACCAAACGGGGCCCTATCTTAATATCTAAAGTTGGAAATACAGAAGTAATACACCAACTTTAGATATACAGCTTCAACCTGTGTATGCATATACAATCCCTATGCCAAATTGATACAACACTTATACCATATTGATACATTTTTTCAAAAGAGACGGAACCTATGCATACATATACAATTCCTATACCAAATTAATACGATGTTTATACCACAGTGATGCATTTTTTGAACCACATTAATACACTTTTTAAACCACATTGATACATTTTTTTCAAAAGTGAAGGAACCCACACATGTATATACAGTTCCTATCCCAAACTGATACAACGTTTATACCACTCTAATACATTTTTATTTATTTTTAAAATGTAGTAGTAAAATAAAAGATAGAAAATCTGAATTTCTTTTTCATAAGAAAGATGGACAACATTTTTTTCTAAATGGAACAACAAAAACTTTAGAAAAAAAAAAAAGAAACGGAAATGGAGCCTACAATGCTAAAAGTAAAAATTCATTTAGTGTCTAATGGCAGGTAATTAGTTTTAGGTGGCTATTATGGTAAAATTATTTTAGAGTGAAGTTCTATTGTAGTTTTCCCCAATTCCATTACTACAGATTATAATTACCTATTAAATTTGAAATTAATGATAATGCATATTTTTAATTTGAAATGTTAAAAATGAATATTTGAGACTTTTTGCCAAAAACATGGGCAGAGAATTGATTCTTGTGATGTCTTGCTGTGGGCTTTAGGCCCAAGGCTATTATCTGATACTACCTACGAGAAACTTTTTGGGATGATTTGCACAAATATGTATTTTCGTGGTGGTATATTTAAAATTAGTGAAAATTATCTCCAGGTTTGATAACTATTCAAAAAGAATTCTTTAAATTGAGTAGCAGAGATAGTTAAGCGATCCAGTAAACTTGATATCATGATATGTAAGTCATGCCAGACAACCAGGTATAACTTCAAGCCAAGTTATGCCAGATCGATATATAGCGAAAAATTATGCTATATATGCATGGTTAAAATTATTTTTTATGTAGATATATTAGATGTTGAACCCCCTTCGTTTAGGTCGTATGTTCACTTATGAACCCCCTTAGTGAATATCCTGACTCCGCCATTGTGTTGTCATGCTATATTCAACGTATACGTTTTGTTGGATTATTCACAACCCATACAGGGTGGTCATGGTTCCAAAGTTAAAAAATACATTTCAGAATAAATACATGCAAATCATGATAAATCGCTAGGACTTTCCAACCATTCAATCATGCCTTTGCGGTGTAGTTCAATCGATTTTCCGCTCAAATTCAGTCAAATCCGCTCATTTGACCCTCTCTACATTAGTGCCAATTTAGTTGGAATTACTAAAACAATAACAACTATACCTCAATTCTAGAAAAAGATTGAAATCGGCTATATATATTCTTAATTTAAATTCATCCCCACTCATTACTTACCAATATAATTCCTCAGCCTCTTGGCTGAATTTCTGTTAAGTTTGATTGTTACAATTATAATGTCATTATTGGTGAGCCTTAGCAGCTGTCAAATCAAAAGGAAAATGGTCAATGTAGTTGCATCAGTACCACCAATTTCTTTATAAAAAAAATGCAATATCCACCACCCCCTTCCAAAAAAAGGAAGGGGGGCGGGGGGAGGGGGAATATTTATTTTATACTTGTGCTATGCAATCTTTGACTAGTAATCTTGTTAGTATTTCTTTACATTTCCTTTATTCTCATCTCATAGTGTTGTTTGGTAATTGTACATGGTGATTTATGATACTGGGGATGTGAATGTAATGGGTACTATTCTTCAATTTCTGACGCATTACAATAATAACATATCAGTAAGCGAAGTCTGCGGAGAGTGGGAATATACCTAGTCTTATCCCTACTCTACAAGGAAATATTTTCTGGCACTTCATAATGAGCAATAATTGATCAATTATATATAGAATAAAAAATGATTGGACATTTTAAGATTTCAGTAAAGATGCTATACATAGATATAGTTCAATTGTTGATGTGAATTATGCAGATGGATAGCTGACAGCATTAATAACAAAAATTACTACACAGTTTAATTGGTTAAATTAAATGAGAAAAGAACATAAATTAGGTTAGGTGTTTAGTTGGTGGTAGTATATATATAGCGACGATATGTTATAGTGGTTGAAGGGAAGCCTTGGAGTAACTGGTAAAGTTATCATCTGATCAGGACATAAACAGTCTTTGGCAGAAATGTAAGGCAAAAATGTGTGCAATGATCTTTCTACGGACCCGCACATAGCGGGAGCATTAGTGGAGGGGCTGCTCCATATGTTGTAGTGGTTGAATGAACATAATTCTCAACAGGTTCTATTCAAATACTTGTAACATTAAGTTGATAAAGTGATTAGATATGTTTTCTGTCATTCTCTTGACAGCCTTTCATTTCTCAAACTTTTGCTTAATTGCTTAGACAACTTCCAAAAATACTGACAAAATATATAATTTCTATTCACAAGATCTGTTTTTATTTTCTTCCCTTTTTTGGAGTGGTCACCTCACGTGATGCAGGGCTCCAGAGACATAATGAATTAAAAGAGAAAGACAATATGATTATAATAAATAGGGACTAGTATTTGATTTCCAATGCTGCAGGTTTGGGACCATCAATAAACACATATGACCTACAGCAAGTGTGTATATATTCACTTCAACATTTCTCTATAGTTAGAACAATCACACACACACATATATTATTAAGTATGTGTGTACGTACTCATTGTCGATCACAACTTATATTATATAGTATCTATACAGAAATAATAATGGAATCAATGGTGGAGCCACAATCTATATAGGGGGTTCATTTGAATCCTCCTAGTTGGATATCGTACTGCACAAATAGGATATGAATATTCTTGTTTGTATGATCTTTTTAATCTATTTATTATCATGAGGGAAGTTTTTATTGTAATGATAAAGATAGCAGCGTAGACAGTAGAATGTTAATTCTCTTCAGATTTAGTGTCGAGGCAATCATTAGGGATTCTATTTCCAGTTTTTGCAGTGTTTTAGTCTTGTTATAATAGAGTATTTTGGAGAATTTTCCTATAAAAACAGCAAGATAAAGTCACTTGCCTTTGTATTTTTCACTTTCCTTCCTTATCAGTGGCCATTCTATAGAACTTCAAGGGTTTGGTTTGAAGACAAGTTATGTCGAAATTAGTTATACTCGAAATAGTTATGCTTGAATTAGTTGTCCTGATATTATTTTTTTTTTTAGTGATTGTTTGATTTGTTGTAATAAAAATAATGTGCATTGCATTCTTTATAAGAATATATTGTTTGTTTACAAAAATGTCCTTCACCTTATATAGTTACTTGACCAAGTGGCGGAGCCAAAATAAGGAAGAAGAGGCTCAACTGAATTTCCTTCGCCTGAAAATTTTTATACAGAATAATTTGGAATAATTTTTTTAAAAAAAATTAATATGGAGTATAGCGGTTAGTCCCCTTGACATATCAGAAACTTTTAGTATAGCAACGGGAGTTTAAAAGTTGATTTAGGTCCCAGCTAAAAGGAAAAGCAATTAATCTTTTGAAAAAGGCAAAAGTTGCTAATGAATTAGTTCCACAATTGGTTGTATATCATCACTGTATAGCCTAACAGTTCCTCCCTTTCCCATCTCAAACAGGAAAGCAAAAACTTATATCTTGAACAATGTCCATATTTGTGCCTTACGTTATTGATAACACAATAATGGTAAAAAGCAATCGAACAGTTTCCTATAAAATTTGCAAATTGCAAAACACAGCAAACATGTAAGAGTTTTATAAAGGTTATAGCTCATGTATATAAATATGGACAGTGGCGGAGTTAATAAAGTTTCAAACTTGCTCATAACTCGCGTTAGTTACTATGTACACAACTAAATTTTTATAAGGAATAGATTGATTTCCTTATACAAACACAAGCCGCTCTAAGCAAAAACTACTGAATTTGTTCGAACCGGTAGCTACTAATGCATGACTCTCAATATATATGAATGGTCTAAAAACGATAGTCCGATGCATCAAAGCTTTCGCAATGCGTGAGATTCGTAAAATGATTGGACCACGAAGTTTTATTATACATAATTTTATCTTGCATTGGAGACGATTTCCACGGAATATGGATGGTCTAACAATGATATTTGTGTGACAAGTGAAATATTGATAGTATAAGAAATTAAGTGGGAAATGCATTTTTGAGAAAGTTGGGGGGGTCTGCCCAATCATTCCGTGATTTTTTATTTGGAAGAGGACAATAAGAAAAACATTTTTGCCAGACAAATTTGTATGCTCTAATTGATAAAGAGTCTATGACCATGACTGGTCGCCTTCAAACTCATAATTTCCATCTAGGTCCGATCTTTTTTCTATTTTTAGCTACTATGGTCCCTTTTATTTCAGGTCTTTTTTGTCGTTTTTATTGGCTTACAAGTAATTTTGGTCCCTAGTTATTGATAATCTTTGATTTTAGTCCTCTTGATGTTTGATCTTCATTAATTGAAATTTGCTTGAAATATTCACATTTATTTTAGTATTATTAGTGGTTGGTTTCACCATTAATTATTCATGTATTACGATTATTTGTATTATTATTCCATATATGGCATTAACAGTAGTAATATGAAATAATCTTCCATAGAAAGAAACGAAAAACTTACATTTATATCAATGGACGATTAAATATGTTTTGCCGAATATCACACGACTAGTATAACTAATAATTGAGGGATCGAAAAGTACTATATTATCCCTTTTTAATATATATTGACTTTTTCAATGTGCTCTCTATTTTATTTTATTTGTTATGATTTTTTGTTGCTAATCTATATAAAAATATACTATATTTTCTTAGCGAGTTCTTACAATCATCCAAATGTTATACTAATATTTTTAAGACCATAAATTTTAAATGTTTTATAATCGCACAAATTAATTTGACTTGTTCAAGATTAAAAGTTACTAAAATTTCTTAAACTCCCCTTAATCAAACATTATCATATTAAATATGATGGAGAAAAATTGTAATATGCAGGTAAGAAATTACCTATTTCTTCCTCTAGTTCAAAATACGTGAATGTTTGCCTCAATGCATACCTATTAAGGGAAAAAAACTTGGACATAAATTGTATTTTAATTTTCATTTTTACCGTTTTTGATATTATCAAACTATTCTTGAAATTTCAGCCACATTAAAATAAAGTCTCATTCTCTTGGACTAATAACTTAGAAAATGTAAATGACGGGTAAAATTGAAAGAAATTTTCAATATATCTCTTGAAAAATAATTAATTCACTTATTTTGGACATTGAAAAATAACTCAAAAATTTACTTATTTTGAGCTAGAGAAAGTATAATCGATTAAATTACAATAATAATATAGAAATTCTTCATATTATCTATGTATATAGCTAAAAATCCTTTATATTATGACTGTTTAAGCCTGAAGGTTTGAATCTCTAATTTCATACGCATATTACAGGAGAAGTATTTTATATATATATACATGGTCTTACCATCATTTTATTTTCTCCACCAATTCTTATAATTAGGATAAATAATTGGAAAATAAGAAATGATTAACATTCCGTCCACCAAGATTTATCGAATAAGAAATATCGAACAAAATAATTAAAAGAATAGATGCGTAATTATCCTATACTTTGAAGTTTGGAGTTAAATAAGAGACTGGTTCGACCAAACTCTATTTAATTTAATAGGTGGTCCAATAATTTGGAAATTAATGAATAGAGCTTAGCCGACCACAGTATTAATTAGTAGTTTAATGTTAGTGTATTAATTAATATTGATTGGTTGAATCTTTCTCCTGCCCACTGCATTACATCATTCCATACAATAAAATTCCTAATAAGAAATTGGAATAGCCGACCAAAACATTGGACAAGTGGAAAGATCCACAAAGATCTCTCCTTATTTTAATTTATCCGTTCACTTTTACTTGTCATGTTTTACAAATTAAATTACATAAACTTTAATTAATATTTTTAAATGTATATTTTCGTTATATTAATATAAGAAGAATTACAATTAAAGTTTTTTTACAACTTCAAAGATACTCAAATTTTAATGGAAAGTATCTAACTCAATTTAACTTTAAAAATTAATTCAAATTGATTGTATTGAAGCAAAATGTGATAAAATAAAAATGAACCGAAGATTAAGATTTGGTATTCAATAAACTACTAAAAACAATCATGTATTGACTGAACTTCCAACCACCAAACATAAAGCATAGATAGCAACACCATTATTATCATAAGATATTGTTAGAAAACTAGTATTTGGTGGAAAGTCTGAACATTATAAGACTTCACTGAACTACTATGCTTTGTGATGCCTTGAATAAACTAGACAAAGGAAACCTGACCACTGAAATGGAAATAAGGTGTATTTTAATACGAATACCAAAATATTTTCCAGGTTCTTAGAAAATAATCTTTTAATTATTATCTAATGTTTGATAAAAAAAATTAACAAAAATATTATTGCAAGTATACTTGTTGATTATTTAGACAAACACTATATGAGTCCATATAGCTAGCTAGGTTGGATAGGGTAGGGACTAGAGAAGGTGAGTTGGAGCTAGGGTTTGAGTCAAGCATAGTGAAGGGGGCTTTCTCCCGACGACTATAAAGAAAGTTTTTGAGTAAGACAATCTATATACAATTTCACTTATAAAATTTATTTGTTACATTTTTTAAGGTCATTTTTCTAATTTTTTTAAGTGAACTTCTTGTTCTATAAAAAGCGGTCTCCAAAACATTATGACCATCGGACGTGAGGAAATTGAACTTGAAATGATTTTCTCCATACCAAGAAAAAGATACATGCATGTATGACAAACTTATGTAAATATGTTAACATTAAAAGGTTGCCACTTTCCTTTACAGTGATGAAGTGGTAAATATCTTTTTATCTTAAATCAAGGCTATGAGTGTATGTGAGTTATGAGAACAAAGTCGTTTTTATAACGAGCATCTAAATTACCTCTGAAGTGAAATTTTCTATGCGAATTTGTATTAATCAAACATTTAAATCTGATATAGTGAACTTCCAAAAGAAAGATCTATAGATATAGAGAGATACATGTGTGGGGTTTAATAGGATGTGTGAATGGAAAATGGAGGGAATTTTTGGAGGGAAAGTGAGCACACACTTAAAAGGAAAGTGTACTCACTGACGGAAAGTATACTTCTTCCACATCGGTGGAAGAAAGCAATTTTATTGTGTTTTTATTAAGAAACACTCCTTGAAGTGGATAGTGAGGTAAGAACTAAGAGGTGTCTTGTGTCATCATTATTGTTACTTTGACTTCGACATTCAAAAGAATGTCAAAGAGATTTAAACTTTTCTACTTCATCTTATTTTTTTTTAAACAACATACTTCTTTGATAGGTTGGAGGTGTTAACACTTCATAGGTGTTTTTGAAACGGTCTTGAACTATGTTAGTAATATTTATATATACAGATTGGATACCCGAAACAACAACATGATCTTATACAAATGGTGGTTTAGGATCACTTTGTGCCTTTTTTAATATAATGGGAGATTTTGCTACAGTATCATATCCGCCTCTCCATGTTCTAATTAAATAAAACTAATTTTACAATTAGCTTATTTTAGGTCCACAATTAACATTGCATCAGAATACTGTGTACTTTCATATGAAAAAGAATTAAGGAATCTGAGATATAGATGCATGAGAATCCTGTACTTTGATCTGACAAAGCAAATAAGAAAGAATTCCTGGTTTTCATGTGAAAACAACTTTGGAAGTGGACTAGGCAAAATGAATACTATATAAATATTGTCATGAACTCTGTAGGTAGATATGCCATGATTGTGAACAGCCCACTAAGAAACATCGGTTGTTGGCTCCACCACGCATCCCATTTTACTTTTTCCAATTTAACTTGACACATTAATTAAGAAAAATAATTAATAACATGAATAATTTATTATATTATTTTGATTAAATGATATTTACATTTTAATTTTAAAAAAATAAATTAATACAAAGGATAAAACATTAAAAAAATATTTCATCTCTTCTTTTTATGAAAAATGATAAGTAAAAGGAGAAATCAAATTAAAAAATTTGGGACAAGTAAAATAAAACGGAGGGAATATATCTTTCATTATACACTAGGGGTCATTTAGTGTGAGATATAAGGGACAAATAGTTGCGAGATAAAATGAAGGATTATTTTATTCTATATTTGGTGTGAGTTATTAGTTACTTCTAGAATTATTTATCCCATCATTTACATCATAATGACGGATAAGTTATACCATATACATGGTGGGATAACTGGTGGGATAACTAATTTCAAGATTAGTTACCCATAAAAATGGGATTAATTACTGTCATACCTTAAGGCTAAATTTATCTTTCTACTTTAAAAAATAAAATTATTTTAAAAATTATGTAATTCATATTATTTTTAGTACACTAAATTAAATATTATGTAAAAATATACAATCATAACTAACGTAAATATTATTAATGTATTATATTTTACATTTTTATTATAAGCTCTACCAAACCAACCCTAAGTGTTGATCATGGTCATTAAAGTAAACGAATTCACAAAATCCACAAACTCAATAAGGTTAAATCAACTCAAATATCAGATATAAAATACAAAATGCTACCCTTGTTATTGAATTAATTTGCCCTATGGAGGAGTTCACCGGGGCAAAGTATTTATTTTTTTTGTTTTTATTGGTAGACTAAATTCGTTGGGAAGTCCCATATTGAGGTAAGTAGTGGTGGAGTCTAAATTTTCACTAAGTAAATAAAAGTAAATATTAGAACTAATCGAAGAGTTCAACATCTAATATCTATACATTAAAAATAATGTAAACCATATATAAATAACCAAAGGAGTTTGGATGAACCTCTTGCCGAGCGGTAGCTCCATCCTTGGTATAAGACACTTTTTAATAAAGACAACTCTGGACGTCCAAAAAGATCCAAACTCGAGAACCTCTCATTAAAGATGAATACAACACTAATCATACCTCAAATAATACCTCAAATATTTTCTTAGTACATGATAGTTACTATGCCATGTAATAATTGCATTCTTTAAAATTTAAATTTAGATGAACTACTTCTAAAGCTGATGAGCAAAACAATTGACTAGAATCAATTATCATATTGCGCTCTTCACCTTCTAATTGATTATATAGTGTTCATTTTATTTAAAATCATCTCAAATAAATGTGGTATAACACAAGTGACATTAACATGCGTAAGTGATTTAAGTCCATCCAACATATTTCATGCCGTATAATTTCATCATGGATTAACTAATTTTACTCTGGCCTTCAATTTTTTTTTTTTTTTTGAGCTCAAGATCAGCAAACTCCCCAAAAAGTTTCGCTAAAACTTGAAATCTTAGATCAAAACACAATAATATAAACGAATAAACAGAAATCATCAATTTAAATGTTCATGAATAAAATAAAAACGTAAAAAAAAATATACTTTCTCAATTTAAAAAAAAATGACTTACTTTTTTTTTTAATTCGTTTAAAAAAGAATAATTCCTTTTCTTTTTTGGCAATACTTTGTGAAATAACCCCTTCCACATGGTATATTTTGGTCCACAAGATTAAAGAATATTTTGATAATTTGACACAATTTCAATTTAAGACCACAAAATTCAAATATTTTTTTTTTTTTAAAAAAAAATTTTGTACCAAGTTAAAGTAAGTCTTTTTAAAACGGAGGGAGTATATATATGAGAGGGAAAAAGATCAGCACCGCCCAAGTGTACATCAACCAGTGCCCAAGCAAACAGGGAACAAACCTTTCCTTCTCAGCTTCAAAATCCATCATAATGCCCACCCCTGACAGCGACTCTATTAGGACCACTACTTTTTTTCTCCTTTTTATCTTTTTTAAATATATTTTTCCTCAATTCTTCAATTTATTTCACTTTTTTAAATACAACTTCAAGTTGTGTTTGAAAAATTCTCACGGCCAAATATCTAACTTGAAATTGAATGTGACATAAATTAAAAGAAAATAATAAAAAAAGTAAAGAAAAATTCATGGTCAAATGCGCCCTTATTTATGATATTAACTTATAAACTGTCAAAAGTAAACATGACAAAATAAGTGAAATATGATAAATAAAAATAAGCGAATTTGACTTTTTGATGTACAAAAAGTTGAAGAAACAAAATATAACATGTAAAAATAACACTCTCTGGGCAGATAAAAATAGAATTAATTTAACTCACAAGCTCAAAATTCTCAAAAACTGAAAAACTAACCATGGCTCTCGAGTGGGCACGCCATCCACCTTGTGGTGGCGGTGGTGGTCTCCACACACACCATCAACGTCGCATATTTTACCTCTTTACACACACAGCCCCATCTCTCACTCTCTCTATTTCTCCTCCTCCTCCTCTTATCTTCTTCTTATCTACTACTAAACAATTTGTTTCCCAACTGAATTTCTTTATTTTTTTGTAGGCCATACCTTGCTTTTTTTTTTTTTTTTTTTTAGCTTTTATCTTCTATTATCAGTGACGAGTGACGATTTCATTCTCATCCTCAATGGAACAGTAACTAAATTGGGAATTCCCAAAAAAAAAAATAAAAAAATTCAAGAACAGGAAATGAACAACAATTAATAATACTAATCGTAATTTTTGGGATTAATTTTCTTTAACAACTACCATAAGTGATTGATAATATTAACATATAATCCCTTCGGATTATATATATTCATACAAACATGGATCGCCATAACAACAAATCCCTTTCCCCTTTAATTTCCCTCCGTAAATCGCCACTTGTGGCTTAGCTTAATTTGAACAACTACTACAGCTGGTACAATTGAGAGATTCAGTTATCTTCCTCGCAACTCTCTGGATATTCATTCAAATCAGGATTCATCATGACCCTTGTTGATCTCATGTTCGAGCTGTTACAGTTTGATTCAGCATGAGGAGCAGCAGCAGAATTATGAATCGCTGTTTGTAGGGCATCAACTCTAGCACCTACCTCAGTAGCTTTCTTGCGAATAGAAGCAGCAGAGAGATCATGAATTGCAAGGTCATCTACTATGCATTCAGGGAAATTAAGCCTAGCAGAAGGACCTCGCAAGTAGAAAACAGCGGTGTCGTAAGCACGAGCAGCAGCAACAGGAGAAGAGTAAGAGCCAAGCCAAATTCGAGAACGTTTGTTTGGTTCTCTAATTTCAGCAACCCACTTCCCCCACTTCCTCATACGTATACCTCGATATGGCTTATCTTGTTGGTGTTGCCTTTGCTTTCTCTTTTCTCCTTCCATCATTTTTTTTTTTTTCAAAAGAGATGAAAAAAGAGAATAATCCTCCTTTTGAGTTTCTCTCTTTTCTTAGTAAGTTTTGTGTTGAAAAAAGGGGGAGGGGAGAGAGAAAAATCTTATGAAAGAAATGTTGTTGTTAGAACAAGCGTCTATATATATGGAGGTGGGAATATTAGAGATAAATAAATTTTATATTTATTACATATAGTAATAATAAAGATAGAGAAAAGAGGAAAAAAGAAACCATTTTATAACAACACAACACCCTGCGTGGTGTGTCATAGGGTGGGTGGTGTGGTGTATGAATAATATGATGATGGGAGTTATTGTGTGGATGATTAAGGGAAGAGAGCATATGGAGCACGCATAAGGGAAGGAGAGGGAGCCGAGGGGGGAAAAATTGTTTTCTATGGTTGGCTGCTAGTCTGTCGTTTGGGCACGGCCGCCACGTTGATCTTCCTTAAAGATAACTACAAATTCAGCCGACATATTCCATCGACGCATTTCACTTACCTTTCTTTTCTTTTCTTTCATTTCCTCACAACAATTATAATTCATACTAATTTAGATTCCCATCTCATAAAATTTATTTGAGGGAATAATTTTAATTACGTTTTATATATATTGAGTATTTAAATTTGAGATATCTGATTAAGAAAAGAGCCGGTCATTCGTTGTATCACATATTCTGATGATTCCTCGCAACAATTTCAGCAAACTAGGGAGGAGTATAGTTCTATTCTTGAATTCAATTATTTAGGATTTGATTATGATGGTTAATCACTATTTATGTATTAAATTAAATATAATTAAATATTTGGTGATTTTCTGTATTATATGTAAAAATTACTTCTTGAAGTCAGATTAATTTAAATACACACTACTCGAATAACTAAGCAATATTTGCCTTAATATATACTTGCATAGACCTACAAAGCACTATTTGATAAAAGTTAACAATGAGAAGGTATCATAGGTTTGGCTTGACACACGCATAACGTAATTCTGTGCACAAAATTGAGATCAGACCACTATAGTGAGCTCGAATGTATGGCGTACCTGTCTTGTGGCATCATTTGCATTTGGAGTCAGTTAGATTTGTTCCCCTAACTCGAGCCCAATATATGGCACATATGGCCTGCGGCAGACCCTTATAGTGAGTTCCTAAGGAGGGGCGTACCCTGTATCGGACCGCAATTATAGTTATACTTATAAAATCATAGTCAGGAGTATCTGAGTAACTCATGTCGTACACATGACATAGAATGTCCTTGGTAGGTCATCATATGAGTATTTTTATTAAAATAGGCACAAGACATCACTTAGATAAATTACTAGGCCCTTATAATGATGACTTACTCGTAAACGCTTATATGATAAGTTAATAAGGTAGATGCATAGGTGGTAGTTCATATGGTGTATTTGGCACCCGTCCCTCATAAGTTATAGTTTCATATACGAGTTTCTAGTAGTCAATCATCCACGATTTCTCATTTTGTTGTTTAATTCATTGAGCATCCTATTACATCTGCTTATTATTTTGTTTGCTTTAAATACTAATACATATTTTATATATACTATTTAAATACTAATACATATTTTATATATACTAACTCCCCTACGTTTGGAGGCACCGCATTTCTACAAGTACAGGATCAGGTCTATTGATGAGCAGACTTCTATTCCAGACACTTGTTCGTATTCAGCAAAGTTGTCGATGAGCTCCTCTCTTACCTGGGGCTAATAAACGTCGAATACTTTATAATCATGTTTCTAATTATAGTTTGGGTATATAGAAACCCTGCCACACCACCTTCCCTAATATCTTTATAATTTTTTTTAAAGTCTTCGTAGAGAGCGATAAGTTGTCATACAGGATCATAGTTTCACATGTTTGTATCATATGAGAGTTCAATGTGATTGAATTGATTTATACATACCTCTTTATCATTTTTATAAGTAGTAACTCTTCCGCACAATATATATATATGTGTGTGTGTATGTGTGTGTGTGTCAGTCATATAACTCATGCTCATACGGTTCTTGTCCGTCGTTTCTAGGCTAGAAACGTGACAAAAATGGTATCAGAGCCCTAGGTTTAAGGTGTCCTAGGGAGTCTACGAAGCCGTATATAGTAGTGCTCCACTTATGAAAGTGTTGTGCACCACATTTATTATGGGGGAGCTGCTTAGGCATTTTGAATTTTTGACCCTTTTTGTGATCTAGATCATGCGACAAAGCTAAGTTATAAAATGATACTTCTGATTCATATTCTGCTTGATTGTCATACGAATTTATCCCATTAAAGATAATCTCAGATCAGGCGGACAGGCCAGATACTATTTCAAAAGAAAATTCATAGCTAAAAGCACAGCCCCAAATCTCTAAACTAAAACTCAAGATAGAAAGTGGCATATTCTTATATAAATGTTGCAAAAAAATTAGTGATTTTCAAGTTCGAAAGCTTCCTCGTGTGATCCCTCTAATACCTATAGGATTTAAGTACATAGGGATCCCTCAATAATGTGGTGCCAAGTAGCAATGAAAAGATAATGATTCAGCTTGTCACCCTCGTAAGAGGCTTATAAAGTATCCTGATAAATAATTAAATATACTAATAGTAATAATGTTCTGTTCCTATATTCGAATATATATAGATGCTTTTATGGGAGATTAATTATTTACATATTATTTATATTATAGATTCTTACTTATAGGTTACATATTTTATGAATTATCATTTATACGCTACACGTTTTGTATAGAATGTGCTTACATGCTATCTATTTCATGAAGTGTTGATACACAAGTTATATGATTCATAGATTACCTGATCGCAGATATTGCGTATGCACAATAGAGGTTATTCATCCAAGGTTCATAGGATTATTATTTACATGTCAAAATCATTGTATATTGTTTATTTGTACATCGCATATTCAAAAAAACGTAATTGTTTAAGTGTTATCCGTTTCATAGTTTATATGATTAGAATGTAAAATTTTATTGCTTATATAACACATAAGAATTTTTATTGGTTATAGATGTATCTGCTCAAAGATTATATTTTACGTGCTTTATGTCATAATTAAATTATTTACATACTGTGTGTTTTCATAATGTTAAGACTTATGCATCAAGTACTTTCATAGTTTATTTATTTATGTAATTATATGATAAAGTTACGATATAATTCATTTGTCTACATGCTATATACATATATATATCGCGTATTATAATCTATAGTTTATCGGTTGGACAAATCATTTGCTTTTATGTCACCTTAATTATGGTATAGTTATTTGGGTATCATATGTTTCATAGGGTATGCATTTAAAAATATCAAGGACCTATTTATTTGTGTAACATACGACTATTTGTTTACGATGATCTCCATCATTGATTCATAGCAACGAAAATCTCAGTGTTGACGTATTATGTTATGTATTTACATCTTCATCTTGTCCTTAAATTTTCAAATACTAGTGATTTTTGTAGAACGTTGATTCCAAAGGCAAGTACTCTAATGTAAGGTTTTCAGGGATGCTAATATAAAATTCAGTTTTACTGTTTCTTACACGAGGCTTGCTACATATTTTTGTAAGTTTCTTTAAGTTAATTATTTTAATTTAGTCTACAAGAAAGTTTTTGTTTGGCTCTACTACTACGTGTTTAAGAAATCAAACAACTTTTTAAAATTATGAATGCACATTTTTTTCTTTTATCTGTTGTTGTAAGGACACCTTCTGCTTCTATTCAGGACACACAAGCATTGAGTGCTCTTTTTTTCATAATTTTCTTCTTTAATTATTGTACATTGTTCTGAAAATAGTAATTTTAGATTTTCAAATTCCCTCCATCTTTTTCATAATGAGTGTGTTGAATCGCCTCAATTAGAAAATAAGCTTTTAAAGAATATATATTTTTCTCTTATCAAAATAATGGATACCTTATTTGTTTGAATATGACTGCATAATGTTCTCTCACTTGACTTTTCTTGGATAAAGCATGTGAAATAATGCTAATTAGTGGTGAGATTCAATTCTAACATTATTTTCTTTTTTCCTAATGACCTGTGGATTAGCGGTGTGATATCCTTTTTTATTGATTACTTTTATATTTTTGTCTGTTATATATGTTATCTGTCCTGAGTGGGGGGTCTACCAAAAAACAGCCTCTCCACTTCAGTTGAGGTAATGGTACTGCGTATATTTTACCCTCTCCCGGACCCCACTCTGTGGGAATACGTTGGATATGTTGATGTATTTGTTTATGTGTAAATATTCATCTATAAGTTTTATAATCGACATTAAGTATTGTGATTAGTTTACTTGCTTGCTATGTACTTTTACAATCCCAGAATCTATGTACTAGGTGCTCTTATATTATATCTTCTTAGATATTGAAGGTAACTCATTATATGTTATATATTTTCACTTTATATAGTGATATATATTAGGTATTAAGATTATATATGTCTGTACGATCAAATGATAGATCTCGTATTATAGTTCATCTATTCACGTGTTAATTTTTTCTTTTAGCCCATTTGTCACATGCTATTTATGGTTCATATATTCATGCGTGAAAGATTTTCAGATATTTATATGGGTACATGCACTTTATATTTATTGGCTAACTTGTTATAGTTACTGTATGATTTGATGGATTAGGCAAGTATCATTTAGAAAAGGCGTCAAGTGGTTCCGTAGAATCGGCAAGCTGAGCCTTGAGTGTATAACGAAAAACAAATCATGCGTGACTCTTATATTAACATGCAGAGATAATTCAGGTGGCCTAAGTGAGATGATAGCCTCCAAAATAAAGTTGTAGTGCACCCACCATTCCTTATGTGTTTACCACTCAAGTGTTTTTCTTTGGTGAGTTATTTCAAAAAGGATAGATACTTAACTTGTTTTAAGAACCATTTGAGAGTACATGATGTGTGACTATGATTCAAGAAATGTGCGTGGGTGTAGCTTCCAGGTGCAGAGTATAAGGTAAGTTACCATATTGGTTATAACTATCATTCGAATATAAGGCCAAGTGAAGCCTCGTGTATTATCCATTGGATATTGTATTTATCGTGACGCTCTGTGAAGCGTATTTGTATATATTTTGATTTGTATTTATCGTGACGCTTTGTGAAGTGTATTTGTATGTATTCTGGTTAGCTGACAAGTTCCTAATCGGTCTATTTATGGGGGAGACACTGTCAAAATTTTTGAAAAATTAAGAGTTAGCCAAATTATAAGATCATGAGGTAGATTAAGAAAAGTGAAAGTTGAATAAATAATCTCAAAAATGTCTTGGGTAATTATAGGATTCAAAATAAGTTGTGCACATCATTCGAGGACGAATGATCCTAAGTGGGGAGATTGTAACACCTCGATAAATTTTAAAATTTATTTTAATATTTTAGATGAGTATAACTCTTAGTTTATAGAGGTTTATGCGGTACATACATTTTAAGGAAAAATATATTGTGTGTAAATATATATAAGTGTGTGTGTATGTAACTATAGCGTATACAATGTGTATGGTTGTGGTTGGTGGATTAAAGAATAAGTTTTATAATATATATAAATATATGTAAATTTTTGACGCAAGTGGGGTCACTTTATTATTCATTTTCTCTACAAAAATACTGAAAGAAGAAAAAGGAGGGAGAAAATCTTTATCATCTTACCCAAAACTACCACCTCTTTCCTTTCTCTCTAACGTTACTGCACCACAGCTTCGCTGACAACAACAGTCGTCAGCCGGCGAAACCCCCACCGACGTCGCCCCCGTTTTCTGCTCTCCGTCTCTCCCTTGTCCCAATTACCCCAGCCGTCCTTTCTCCTCTCGTTGTTCTCTTTCCTTTTTTCCATAGTTGTGATCGCCGATGAACCAGCACCGATGAAATTAACACTGTCCCAGCCGGTGAACCCCACTAAAATAGCCCCTAACAAATTTGGGTTGGAAGGGAAAAAGGTCAATGGTTTCTCAATATTGATTTTGAAATATTAAGACAGAAAATTGATTATCTATCTGATTGTGGAAATCAGTAGTTGGCAAAACAAAGATTACATTTTCGATGGTTGAATTGTTTAATACTTGTGGTTCTACCGTTATCTAGGAAGACATCAAAGGTATGTAAATCTAAAACCTCCTTTGTCTTTAAGACGCGACCTGTAATCATTTGTTCCTCCTAAAGTAGTCGAGATAGCCTACTTGATATATGTAAATAGAGTTTTCAGTTTTTGTATGACTAACACATGACCACGTATCCTTTTATTTGAATTACGCATATTCATGCTTCTTGTGTTAATTGATTGAGGTCAAAATATTTGTACTACTACCATCAAGTCAAGTATCTATAGAGTTTGTTCATTTTTATTAGGAATTCTTTGAAGTCACCTAGTATATCGTCATATGCTATGAATTAGAATAAATGGCCATACTATAGTCGCACTAACATATTAGATCATATAGTGATATAGCCATATGATGATATAAAATACAAGTGTTGTAATAGTTTGATACTATCAAAAAAGTCAATTGTATATGAAAAGCACTACTCTAATAACTAAGGAGTATTTGTCGTAATATATGCTTACATAGGCCTACAAAGCACTATTTGATAAAATTTAACGACAGAAGGATATCATAGATTTGGCTTCGTACATGCACTACGTAATTCTGTGCACAAAATTGAAACCAGACCACTATAGTGAGCTCGAATGTGTGACGTACCTGCCTTATGGTATCATTTGCATTTGGAGTCAGTTGGACTTGTTCCCTTGACTCGAGCCCAATATATGACACATATGGCCTGCGGTCAGACCCTTACAGTGAGTCCCTAAGGAGGGGCGTACCCTGTATCAGACCACAATTACAGTTATACTTATAAAATCATAGTCAGGAATATCTGGGTAACATATGTCGTACACATGACATAGGATGTCCTTGGTAGGCCATCATATGAGTATTTGTATTAAAGTAGGCACAAGACATCACTTAGGCAAATTACTAGGCCCTTATAATGATGACTTACTCGTAAGCGCTTATATGATAAGTTAGTAAGGTAGATGTATAAGTGATAGTTTATATGGTGTATTTGTCACCCGTCCCTCATAAGTTATAGTTTCATATAAGGGTTTCTAGTAGCTAGTCGTCCGCAGCTGCTCATTTTGTTGTTTGATTCATTGAGCATCCTTATACATCTGCTTGTTATTCTGTCTGCTTTACATACTAGTACATATTTTATATGTACTAACGCTCCTATATTTGGGGGCACTGAATTTCTACAAGTACAGGATCAGGTCTATTGATGAGAAGACTTCTATACCAGACACTTGTTCGTATTCAGTAAAGCAATCGGTGAGCTCCTCTCTTACCTGAGGATAATAAACGTCGAGTACTATTTAATTGTGTTTTTAATTATAACTTGGGTATATACAAGCCCTGTCTCGACCACTTTTCCTAGTACAGCTATAATTTCTTCTAGAGATTTCGTAGACAGAGATAAGTTGTCATACGGGGTCATAGTTTCACATCTTTGTATCATATGAGTGTTTAATGGGATAAAATTGATTTGACATACCCCTTTATTATTTTTATGAGTAGTAACTCGTCCGCACAATATATATGTATGTAAATGTGTGTATGTACACATACATATACACACACGCACAAACACGCATATATATATAGATGCATATGTATACATATATATATGCATATATATATGTCAGTTATATAATTCAAGTTCATACGATTCTTATCCGTCCTGTCTACGCTAGGGGCGTGACAGCCTATGGTCTTTATGGATTGCCCACAATAAACTCATCTTTGAAGGAACAACCATCAACCTTACAATTCATAATATAGCTCATATGGCACAAGAGTTCAGGTTTTTGGCAGGACCAACTAGAGTCCCTAGGAGATCCATTATGTTGCATGTTAAATGGAACCCCCTCCATACTTTCATGTAATGTTAAATATTGATGCATCTTTTGAAGTCAATACTGATATATTCCGTACTGAAGGTGTGTTTCATGAGCATTATGAAAACTGAATACTTGGCTTCATTAACTCTAGCTACAGTCCTAATAGCGTTGAACCTGAAGCAAAGGCCCTCTTTCAGGGATTTAGCATTGAACATGAGCATGCTATCTCTTCCATTGAGATAAACATTGATTCCAAAGAACTTGTTAAACAACTTGGTTGTTCGTCCACCAACAATTCTCCTCTTTTATGTGATTGCAGGTGTCTTCTCCGAAGAATGAGTAATCTGAATATATGTCACATCTACAAGGAATAGAACAGACTAGCGGATGCTTTAGTATCTAATATTACTGTTGCTGCTTTTACGCATAACTCCCCGGCTACAGTTATGCTTTTTTGGAAATGTCCACCATCCGTCATGGATATTTTGAGTGCTGACCAACATGGTGATTTGACACTTCGCAGTGAAATACTCACCCCTAGATCAGGATGTATATAGTACAACTATTGCTGGTGTTGTACATAATCTTACTAGCCTAGTTAGAACTACTTCTGCTAGCTCTTCTGTAGTGGCTATGCCACAATTACTTTCCCTGTAGAACTTCTGTTATATAAATAAAATCTTGTTTGATCAAAAAAAGAAAAAGGAGAAAGATGAAATAATTATATTTTTAATAAATATATTCTACATTATACATAAAGGTATAATTTCAACCAACAATTAAATTATTCTTTATTAAATTTGCGACTCTATTTTTATTAATTTATTATTAGAGGAATGGTCACCTTTTATATTTTAAAAGTCTTTAATTAGAATTTTCATTTTATTTTTAATATACAAAAATTTTCAACTACATAATTTTTTATGACATGTTTAAAATTAAAATATTATCGGTGTAAACCTAATGTAGCTTGTTTAAAATTACAATTATATTTAAATAAGAATTAAGTAAATTTTGTGTGGAACAAAACTATTTGAACATAAATTTTGTTATTCCTAGGTGCTCGTTAGCTTTGTATTCCTCTTTTTGTTGGTTATGATAATTTATTTTAAAAGAAATATTCTTATGGTAGATTTTCTAGACTATCTTATACCGTAGAGTGTAGACAACTTGATTGTTAATTGTTTTTTTTTTTTTTCATTTTTTTCTTTTATTTAATTTGCTTTTGTCAAATTCTTAATCCAAAAAAAGAAAACATATTGGAGTTCTTCTAGTAACAGTCTTTCCTTATTTTTAGTTAAAAATAGCCTTTACTAGACAGGAAACTTGGAATTCAAATAATTATCTAAAGAAGTACAGAATAATCATTTAGATGGGGATTGGGGGGATCACCACTTTCCTTTTTCTTTTTGGTCACCTTCCATATTTCAAATTCTCTATCATTTTCCTTCCTCTTAAATGGCAAAAACATTACTTGGAAATTTCATTTGTGGTTCGTAGTTCGTAACTACATTTTTCATCTGATAAAGAAACAACTTCACCTTAAAAATTATTTAATGCATGTCATTTTTAATATGATCAGTCAATAGTCAATAAAAAATAATCTCGTAATAATTAATCGCGATATGACTTATTCCATCAGATGTATATTCAAACCAAATGACACTAACAATTCATTAGGCTAAATATAGTAAAATAATCATATTAGTTGCTTTTATTTTATTTTTTGAATGAAAAACAGGGATGCATTTTATACGTGAGTGATGAGTCATAGTTTGTGCTATATAAATACGTTTATTGTGTGCAACTAAAATATACATGAAATAAAACTTTGGTGTCACACTTCTTATCCCGCAGAGCTGAAGAGTTTATAATGTGACACAAACGTTACAAGTACAAAGCCGCGATTGCTTCTTGCTTTTAAATATTACAAAGATAAAAAATATAGCCCTAATGTCCATAATAATGAGAGTAATTGTAATTTTATTAATTTTTTTTTATTTTATCCCAAAAGAATAATATTAATATTAGTGTGACTCGAACCATCAACCTATTAGTGATGGTAAAACCATGAAAATACTCAATCACTTAATCAAGCCTCACTTATCAAAAAAGTTATGATCAATTTTTTTTTTCTTTTTGGGTGGAGGGGGGGGGGGGGGTGGATAACGAAAAGTTGTGATAAGTTAACGAAACAAAAGTGAAAAACAACTACTTTGGAGCACCAAATGAAAGGAGAGTTCAGACCTCAAAGTAATGGTTTTTGTCCTTCTATAACAAACATGCTCAAATAATACGTAAAAATAATTTTTATAAAATATATATATATATATATGTTTAATTAAGAGATATCATTATTACACCAAATAATGAAGGCAGAACCACAAAGGGTACTATTAGGTTGCATTTAGTTGTAACATGCACTTGCAAGTGGATTTCTAATTAAATTAATTAAGTCAAGAGGTATCCATCTCTATTCGGCCGATGTCGACATTGAACGGCTTTCTCTTCGACTACGCAATTTCTTTAATTTTTCTTTTTAAGTTTTTAGTTTTTATTCTGCAATCAATATTTATATTAGAGTCAAATTACAATATATAGATTCGTATTTTGTAAAATTCATTTTTGAAGAAATCGCTCTCCACAAAAAAAAAAAAAAATTCATTTTCATGAATTTAAAGTCGAAACTTTTAGAATTCCGATTAAGGATGAAAACGTCCTAATCGTACCCATCAAAATCTATGTTGGCGACTAGACAAATTCGTAACCGTTACTGTATACATCCTGTTTAATTTCCATTTTTAGATTTTTCGTTTTAACTTCTATGATTGTGCTAAGGTTTTTTCTCTTTGTTCAAACGATAACGACAAATGTGGAAACATCTTCATTTAATTCAATGAAACATCTTCATCAAAGCATGATATTTTAATAACTATGTAGAAATATGTTAGCCAAGAAATCTCAATACAGAGCTGGCTGATTATGGCTTCTTAATTGGTGATTTAATTTAAAAATATACATTGGTATTATGCTACTGTAACAATTTGAGAGAAAACATACATCAAAATAGAAAAAACAAATGGACGTCGGACCTAATCTAATTTCAAATAATTTAATATAAAATGAGACACTCAATAACTCCAGCATATAGACATCAAAAATGTGTAGAATGTGATATGGAATCCAATATTAATTAAATTAAAAAGTTGGAATATGTCTATATCAAATCTCAAATATAATGATTAATTAAAATATGCTCAATTCACCCCTAAAACAAGTTTGTAATAAGAAACATATATAAGGAGACTAAATAACTCATCGCCCATCCAAAATTTAACAAATACAGGGAAACAAACATCTTTCTAATTCTAGTTTCTATATGTGCACCTTGTAAGTGAGATATATTAATTAAGGGGTTTCTAAGTGTGATATATAAAAATTGTGGGGAGGGACCCTTCTTCTCTAATCATTGAACCAAATAATGTAAAGAAGTAACTAATCATTTTACAATTATTTTCATTTTCCTCTTTTTTTATTTTGCCTCCTTTTTCTTTTCCTTTTTTCCCTATCATGTATATCTATCTTTTCCCACACAATCTAGTGGTAGAACGTAGAAGAGAAACATACAATGAATTTTGACAAAAATGGATTTACAATTAAGATGAGGATGACTTTAATTGGATTGTTGACAAGTTGGTGCGTGGAAGTTTTACGAGGGGGCGGTTATAATTAATATTATTTTAATTGCAAATAATAATAATAATAATACTATAGGTTATATCATCAAAATGGAAAAACAAAGTGGGAAAGTAAGTCGGTGGTGGATGAATCAGACTAATATATATTGGTGGCGTTTGAGGATGACTTTTATATGTCCACGCAAATGACATATGTACAATGAGTGATTTCAGCATTTGCCTTAGTTCCGTTTCAAATCATAACTCATATGACTTACTTCTTATATCATTTTGTATATAGTATATATTTTTCCAGAAAAAAGAAACCAATAATACGTACTTGTTTTATATTGGCTGCTTAATTTCATATTATTTAAGTCAAAAAATCATCAAAAATAGATCATAATATATATGAGATAAGAATAAGATCGATGTACATTCAGTCTTTCTTTGACTCTATTTTTGGAAGATAATGTACACTTCCCTTTTTGTTGATTCTATTTGCGGCCTATATAGAGTATGTATGTTACTAGTTTCTGTCTCATATTAGTTGATCATCTTAATAAAATTAATTGTTTTATATTAGTTAATTACCTTATTAAATAAAAAAATATTAATTAAATTTTTCTCACATTACACTTACTATTAATTCTTTTTTAAAGTGTTTACAATTGTTTGTAAAGTTTATAAAAAAAATTTTAAGGAATAAATTAATAAAATTATTTTTTTATTTATATATTTTTATTCACTATGTAAAATAGAATGGGCTCAATTAATATTAGGGTGGTGGGAGTATTGTTGTTGTACTTGTTTAATGCTGAATTTTAAGCAATCCAACTAACATTTTGAAAATGACTAACGTACCTTAACTTTTTGTGTATCAAACTGTAGATCTTTTACCCAATTTTGGCTAATGCTTTTTATTGGCGAGCTAGTTTTTTCTAATGAATATTTTAACTTGGCTTGTGAATAAACGAGCCAAAACTTTAAGATTGCAAATATTTGTGCTTATCTTTTACATGACTCAAACATTTAATAGATCGACTAATGATAGATATTTTCAACTATAAAACAAACATCATCAATTGTTTGCTCCACCACTCGTTTAAGTTAACTTTTGACTTCAAAGAAATTTAATGACTTGTTAAGCACATGTGAACAATGTTTCACCGGAAAAAATAGAAAAGAAAAGGAGTTGAGTGTTGAATACTCTTAATGATTGATATGAGCTTTGGGAGAATCATATGAATTTTATCAAAAGCAAACAATAAACATACCATATCGATCAAAGTAACCTTGCACATTTACAGACTTTTAAGTCCACAACACACATATCATTTCGTTCATTACATTAATATTTTAATTGGAGCTAGCTCTTCACTTATACATTTGGTTAAATCAAGTAACTTTAATTTGAGTTAAATTATTTTAAATTTATATTCGTAAATTTATTAAACATGCACCCGTTAATTACTTTTATGAACTACAAAATTCAATCCATAAACTTTGAATCTTAATTTCATCTCCTATTTTGGATGAGCTTTATCAATAGTTAGTTGGTGTGGTGACAAAATATTGTACTATTAAAAACCTGAACCATAGGAGGATGAGGATTGAAGGTGTTGAAACCTTTGAACCATATTTAGTAGGAGTGAATGGGCACCGAACATAGAAATAAATAGGGACATGTGGGGTTTTGCCGACTTGCCTATTTTGAGACTTTGCTTGCCTCCGCCGCAATACAATATGCAATCGGCTGCTTATTCAAGACAAAAATGCGTACACCAATTTAAATGTTATTTTATTCATCATCTACACTAAAAATAGATGATTTTGTAGATATCAAAATATTATGAATCGAATTCAACTTTTTGACAGATTCGTTGGTATAGAATTAAAAAAATAATTTTTTAATTTAAGTGATTAAAAATTTAAAATAATTATTTATAAATTAAACAGATTAGTATTTGGATAAAAGTGATGAAACTGAAAAAAAAGTTGTTGATGTGTTTGATAAACAAGTGATGTTAAACACTTTTTAATTGTTAAAATGACTTAGATGTCCTTAAAGTTATTAATACCATGCATAAAGAAGGTGAATTATTTATAATTTTTAATTCTAAAATAAATTTTTAAACAAACCTCCGATGTAATGATGGATTCGATCCTAACCTAATTGTGTGTGAGCAATCAATCGTGACAAGTCAACCGATCCATAATGAAAGCACCAGTAGATAGAAGTCGTTTGTCGATCGGTGGACTCATCCTCAATGTCGTTTAGGCTCTCCAGTTAAGTACAATATTACCATTGTTGACACCTAATTTTTGTCCTCCACGACTAAATTTAATCCCGAGTTTCTTCGATTTTCAATAAAATTGAAACATTTATTTCATCGGAATAAAAGGATTTTCAAAATATTTATTTGGATAAGTTTGTCATTTTAAGTGGCGATTATATACAATCGTGCTCAATTATACCAGATTATATAATTTGATTACTTAAATATTTATTCTATGGAATATCGAATTTTAATCAAAGCTTATTTTAAAAATAAACTTAAAGGATTAAAATCTTGATTCAAGTATAATTTGCCCTCAAAAATAATTTATTTGGATAAATATTTATTTAATTTTACCGAATCAAGAAACTCAAGATTAAACAAAGTATTGATTCGTATCGAATCTCGATTAATTTTAGTTAATTTATTAAATTCAACCATAATTGGAATCGAGTCGATCGCGATTGCAATGCGATTGATCGAATTAATATCCAATTTGGTCAACATTTAAATAAATTAGCTACAAATTAATTTAATTGGGCTGTTTTTAATTACCAAATTTCCACCCCCTTCATTTTAAATCGGACCACATTAAGATGCAACCCACTCCATTTAACTACACCCAGCAGCCCACTTAATTAATTTTCAGCTTTCCTTTAAAGCCTAAACAGGCCCAACACTAAAACCACCAGCCAGCCCAATTTACCCCTTCAGCCTAATTTGAGACCCAACAAACAACAGTCCCAACTCCCATCGACATCCCTAAGCCCAACATCATAACACAATCCGACCCAGGCCTACTTATTTTCTCCTTCAAACAACAAACACTCCAACCCAGTCCAATGAAGCCTAAACCGGCCCAACTCCTTCTAAAACTCCCTATTCTTCTTCAACATCATGACCCTCAACCCAGCTCCGACCCCCCATTCAAATAGTTCTGATAACCCGATTCCAAATCATGACAAACAGCCAACCCGACCCAGGACCGTTCTGTTTGTACTTTCTTCACACGTTTCATGCGATCCAATACGAGAAAATCCTCGAAGCTTCTAGAAATGAGGATAGGTGTCATCCCCAACGTTCAAACTCCGCGAATCTCAGGATGACCGGTATGATTTCGCACGTTTTTTGGTAATTTTTCATTGGTTGAGATGAAGTCCCTTCCTTATTGGTAGCCTATCCAATTGATGGGGCTATAAAAAGACCTTTGGGGTCACTGTGGGGAGGGTCTTTTTTTTCTCTCCTCTTTTCCATCGAAGTTCAAGATTTTAGAGGCAAAAGGGGGTTCTTTTTTTTTTTTTTTTGGGTTTTCTCTTTCTCTTTGAGGAGTCGAAAAATTCTAGGGTCCAAAATTAGGGTTCGAAAAGTGGGTTGGGAATTCTGAAAGTATAAGAGCTTTTTTTGTGAAAATTTTCTCGTCCATTCTTTCTGGGAAGTTGGTCGATCAATTGGAAGTTTTCGATTCTATAAAATCAACTCTCGGTGGTGACAGTTTTGCTGATAGCTCGTTGTCCCGTTTTGCTGCCCTTAAAGAGGTAAGCAGATTCTACTTTTCCCCTTAATTTGACCATTCCTCATCTTTTCTTCTTCGAAGCTGATAATGCCATAATCGTAATTTTGTTCTTCTGAGAGTAGCTGAAGTAGTCAAAGTCGCAACTTTGTTTTCTGGAATTAGCTGTTGACGGCCTTGGAGGCCATAGGATTATTTGTTGAAGATGATATCTTTTGACATATGTTTGGTGGGATAGTTTTAGATTGCTAATTAAATCACACTGTGGTAAAATTTATTGTTTTTCCTAATTTTCCATCTATGTTTGATAGTTTTCTATGTCGTTGAGGTCTGAATATTGTTCCAAGTGATTGTATCCAAATGATTGTTTTGAACAGTAATCTTTCGTTCATGATCATTGATGCCTCGACCCGTTTGAATATTAATCGTATGCAGTATTTTGATTCGTTTCTCATAATATTCTCTAGCCTATTGTTTAAGAGTAAGTA